>NC_134204.1:65206807-65524307 GCF_964188355.1 Buteo buteo
TCCTGTTTGTCCTACTACTACTACTACTTCTTTCTCTTCATCCTCCTGTTCCATGCCTGTTTCTCCTCCTCCTCCTGCTACTCCTGTTATTCTTCCTCCTGTTCCTCCTTTCCTGCTTCCTTCTCCTCATTTTTTCCTGTTCCTCCTCCACCCCCCTCCTCTTCCTGTTCCTCATACCCTTCCTCCTGTTCCTCATCATGTTCCTTCTCTTCCTTATCATATGGTTGTTTCTTCTCCTGCTTCTTGTCATGTTCCTCCTTCTCCCTTTCCTGTTCCTAATGATTGTCCTGCTCCTGTTCTTGTACCTCCTATTCCTCCTCCTTCTCATCATCCTCCTCCTGTTACTCCTCCTCCTGTTCTTCCTTTTCCTCCTCATCCTCCTCCTGTTCCTCCATGTCTTCCTCCTCCCCCTCCTGCTGTTGCTGCCTTCTTCTTTCTGTTCTTAAACATCCTACTCATATTTCTCCTCCTCCTCCTCCTCCTCTTTACTCCTTTTTCTCCTCCTCCTTCTCCTCCTCCTCCTCCCCCTATTCTTCCTCATTCCACTCCTCCTTTTGTTCCTTCTCTTTCTCCTTCTCCTGTTCCTTCTTCTCTTTCTCTTAATCTTCTTATTCTTTGGTTTCTACTGTTCCTCCTCCTCCTCCTTCTTTGACTATTCCTTCTGTTCCTCCTCCTCTTGTTCCACATGCTCCTGTTCCTCCTGTTCCCCCACCTCCTACTCCTCTTCCTTTTCCTCTTTCTCCTCCTGTTCCTTCTGTTCCTCCTTCTCCTCTTCTTCTTCCTCCTCCTCCTCCTCGCCCTGCTTTTCCTCTTCACCCTGTTCCTTCTCCAGCTCCTCTTCATTCTTCTGGTCCTCCTCCTCCTCTTGTTTCTCTTGTTCATCCTCCTGTTCCTCCTCTCCCCTTCTCTTCCTAATCATCTTCTACTTCCTTCTCTGTCTCCTGTTCCTCATTCTTTCTCCTTCTGTTGCTGTTCTTGTTCATCTACATCATACTGCTTATCCTCTCCCTCCTCATCGTCCTGCCCCTCCTGTTCCTCTTCCTCCTCTTTTTGCTCTCTGTCCTGTTCCTCTTATCCTTCCTATGACTATTCCTCTTGTTTCTTCCTCCTGTCACATCCTCATCATCATCCTGTCCCTCCTGTTCCTGCTGCTCCTTCTCTTCTTCCTCCGTCTCATCCTCCTCCTACTCCTGTTTTTCATCATCATCCTCCTCCTGTTCCTCCTACTGTTCCTCCGTTTCCTCATGTTCCTCCTCATCATAATTGTGTTCATTCTCATCCTCCTTCTTCTGGTTTTCATTCTCCTCCTTCTTCTTTTCCTCCACCTCTTCCTCTTCTTGTTGTTCCTCCTCTTAATCCTGTTTTTCCTCCTCTTCTTCCTCCTGTTTCTCCTGTTCCTCCATATCTTCATATTTCTCATCCTTTCCTCCTCATGTTACTTGTTGTCCTTTTCCTCCTTTTTCTCCTCCTCTCCCTTCTTCTCTTCTTTCTCATCCTCATGTTCCTTCTGCATTTCTTCATCCTGATCCTCATCCTGTTCCTGTACCACCACCTCTTCTTCATCTCCTTTTACTCATCCTTTTCCTGCTGTTCCTCCTTCTCCTCCTGTTCCACCTCCTACTGTTCCTCTTCCTCCTGATCAACCTGCTCTTCCTCCCTCTACTCCTCCTTTTTGTTCTCATCCTCATGTTCCTTGTCCTCATGTTCTTCCTCCTTCTTCTGCTCCACTTCTTCCTCTTGTTCTTCCTGTTCCTGTTCTTGCTCCTGTTCCTCTTCCTCCTGTTCATCTTCATCATTTTGTCCTGATACTCCTCTTTCTAATCCTCTTCTTCCTCCTCCCCTTCCTCCTCCTCTCTGCCCTTTCATTCTTCCCCTACCTCATCGTGTTGCTTCTCCTCCTCCTGGTCCTCCTGCTGTTTCTCCTTTTCCTGTTGCTGTTCTTGTTTGTCCACATTCTACTGCTTATCCTCCTCCTCTTCCTTCTTTTTCTCCTAGTGTTGTTCCTCCACTTTCTTTCTATGGTTATGTCCTCCTCTTCCTGTCCCTCCTACTCCTGCTGTTGATCCTTTTCTTCCTTCTGTTTCTCCTCCTCCTCCACTTCTTCCTCCTCCTGCTTCTTTTAATTCTGTTCTTTCTCCTTATCCCTCCTCCTCCTTCTCCCTCTTCTTCCCTTTGTTCCTCTCTTTCCTCGCATTCATCCTAATGCTGTTTGTCCTCCTTGTGTTACTCATCCTCTTCCTCATGTTCCTCCTCCTCTTTCTTCTCATTCTGTTTTTCCTCAACCTCATGTTGTTGTTCCTCTACTTCTTCCTCCTTTTCTTCCTGTCCCTCATCTGCATCCTTTTCCTGTTGAACCACTTCCTCCTCCTTCTCATGGTTATCCTTCTCCCATTCCTCCTCTTCCTCCTCCTCTTCCTCCTCTTACTAGTTTTCCTCCTGTTTCTCCTCTTCATCTTCTGCCTGTTCCTCCTTATCCTCCTTTTTTTTTCTCTTTTTCATCTTCCTCCTCCTGTTCCTGACTTTCCACCTGGTCCTCCTCCTCATCATGATCCTCATCTTCCTCCTCCTCCTCCCCTTCCTCCTGGTCCTCATCCTCACCCTACTCTTCCTCATGTTCATCCTCTTCATCCTTCTTCCTCTGTCCATTGTCTTCTTGTTTCTCCTTCTCCTGTTCCTCTTTCTCCTGTTTCTACATTCCTTCTTCCTCTTCCTCCTTCTACTCCTCCTTTTCAGCCTCTCCTCCTTTATCTGTTCTGGTTCTTCCTCCTGTTCCTCCTCTTTCTCCTTCTCCTCCTCCTCCTTATCTCTCTTATCCTGTTCCTGGTCCTCCTCCTCTTTTCTCTCCTCCTCATCCTGTTCCTCCTTCTTCTGTTCCTTCTCCTCCTGTTTCTTCCTTCTCCTCCTCTTCCTCCTCTTCCTTTACCTTCTCCTTCTTTTCCTCCTCCTGTTCCTGTTTTTCCTGTTTTTCCTGTTCCTGCTCCTGTTCCTTCCTTTCCTCCTGCCCTTCCTCCTCTTTTTCTTTCTGTTCCTTCTTCTGCTCCTCCTGTTCCTCTTCGTTTTCCTCCTCCTCCTCCTTTTCCTCCTCCTGTATTCAAGCAGTTCATCATCAATCCTGAACAAAGCAGGTGAATTTGGAATGCTACTGTGACTTGTCATGTGGTGGTTTCCCTTTTCACAGCATGTGGCATGGTTGCCTTGTGCTCAGTCTGAGACACACTGCAGTTCACAGGGGTTTTTTCCTCTAAAAAGCTGTTGACTAGAGTTTCCCTATTCTCTCCTGGAGTGTTTTCATCTCCCCTAAGTTTGGTGCTTTGAATTTGTTCCTAATTCCTGCCTTAAATTGCACAGACTATTTTAATTTTTGAGATTACTTTAAATTCTAATCCCATTCTACAAATTTGCCGTCTCCCACAGCTTGCTGTCATCCACAAATTTAATACTCCTTAATTAGAATACTTCATCCTTCTTTAAGGAAAACATTAAGTAACACTAGGAAAGAATTAACAGGGCTTTTGTGAAAGAAGCTCATGTCTTGCAGTTCTACTAATACGTAAATGTTATGTACTAGTAACATTAGGGGAAGGTTGATTTCAGATAATAAGTTTACTAAAGCCTTGTCAGAGTCCCCCACAAAACACTAAGAAAAAGATGGAAAGGAAGATCCTCTCATGCATGATAACAGTGTAAAAGCTAGGAAACCAAAGGTGGGAAATAAGGCAGTTTTTCAGAAGGAAGGGAGGCCATCCTGGGAATTGAACGAAGATCTGTGCCAAGTTTTGCTGTTTAATTTACTCCTATGATCTGGAAGAGGAAATGCAAAAGCAAGGTTGAATAGTGAAGTCTACTGATAATAGAATTTCTTCAGGAGAATCAGGCCAGAAAGTAACTAAGAGTTGAAGATAGTATCACTATCTCAAGTGGATTTACTAGTAATAAAATGATGGGTGAAATTCTGCATCAAAAAATGTAAAGTACCATGCATGGGAAGAGAGGAGACTCTTAATGATATGCATATGCAGTTATAGGCTTTAACTTAGCCATTATGTCTCAGGAAGAAACTTAGCACCATTTGGGGCAGTTCTATGTAAATATAAGATCAATAATTAACAGCAGTCAAAAAGGCAAATAGAACATTAAGAAGTATTAGGGGAGAAATGAAGAGCAGAGCAGAAAATGCCACCATACAGATCTTTTGTGCAGTTTCATCTAATTACAAAATCTAATAACAGAAAAGAGATCTTCATTTCAGAGGGTTATTGCAGAACTTGAAGAGGTATAGCGAAGGGTGGCATGGCTGGTCAGTGTTGGAGAACAGCTCCTGGAGGAGGGAAAGATAAATACATTAGGATTCCTTAAGCCTACAAGACAAAGGGCTGAGGGAAAAAATGGTCATGAATGACAACAAAAAAGATGAACAGGTAATTAACTGTTTTGATGAGCATACAATTTGGGAGACACCAGTGAAATTTAGAAGTAATAGCTGTAGAAAAAGAAAATTAAGTCCTTCTCTACCAGAGCATAATTAAAGTGCATCCTATTAAGGTCATAGACAGTCATGGCTGTAAAAACGGGGAAATACCAAAGCAGAAAAAAAAAGCGCAATGTTTTTTCCACACATTGCAACATCTGATCACTTGTCAATATGAATTATTTACATGAAAGCTGACCATTACCCAAACATTAACATAACTTAAATCCTGAAGTACAGCGCTGCTCAAAAGGAAAGAAAAAGAAGTTGTATTTTTTTGTATCAATCTCATAACTTAGTTGAGATTCCAGAGGGCAACTGTCTTGTTTGTGCAGGGCTCCAGGAAGTCTCTTTTTTTCCTTTTTTAAGTGTAAATAGATCTAATAAGCCAAGATATGTATTACCAGATAAACTGACAATAACAGTTGTCCCGAAGCCCCAAATTATTTTTCCTTCATGTGGTCAGTTGTTCTTGCATAATTTGTCTTGCAGCAAGCTGTTCAGACAACACAGGGGATGCACCAACTCTGGTTCAGGTTTCTGTTCATTGCAAATGGGCTTGCGCTGCCTCCATCAGCACAAGAACATTAACAGTCATGTTGTCTCTTCCTCAGGATGACTGGAATCAGTGGCTTTCCCTCTACAATTTAGCTGTCCTTTTGTTTTTGCTACTATTGCAGTTCAGACAAGGGGAAAGGTAAAAAAGTTATGATCATGATCAGTAGAGAAAGAGCTGTGATAACCAGACTGACTGGTGCTTTGCATTTGGGGCAAACATTTACTATTTTACAGTCTTCTCCCAACTTCAGTATGATTTTGCAGCAGTTGTGAGGTGAGATGTATCTAATTAATACTATTATCTGATTTTTTTGTATTAGTAACAGATGCAGTCACTTTGAAGTCCCTGCTTAGATTAAGGAATGCATTAAAACGGATACAATTTCTTTTATCTACCCTTATGAGAAAGATAGCAATGGAGAAAAGATGACTCCCTTTTACTTGTCACTATTGTGGTACAGGAGGTTCCTCAACTGATGAAAGAAGTAATCATGATGTCAGTTGACCTACTTAGACATGAAACAGAGTTTCAACCAGTCACACCTCCTGCCTTCCACTCATTTGTCACATTAAAAGAAAAACTAGAAGCAGGAACAGAAGGTAGTGTGGAACTAGTTGGAAGAGCTGGACATAGTCATGCTTGGAGAGATTTCTTTCTTTGCTGAGTCACAAAGCACTGAGTAATACTGGGTCATTGCTTCTGGGATGTTTATGTCATGTGCAATAAGAATGGACCAGGCCACAACAAATACCTGCATCATTCAGGTGTGGAGTTACTGACAGGGCCCATTTCTTTCTAACCTGTAACTGGGGTGAGCCTGTGTTTTGTAGAGTGTATTGGAGTATTGCTTTCAGCCCACAAGCACTCGTCTCAGTTGGGGCAGTTTACTACACACATTAACAGAAAGTTGTCAATGTAAGGCTTAAATTCACAAAGCTTGAATGCAGCTGAGATTTTGTGATTACAGTAAGTTGCCTAGAGATACTCAAAGCTGCAGCAAGATGCCCCCAACAAACCCTTATGTTGACTTAATTTTGCTGCACACATCCGTTCTAGTTTCCCAGCCTACTGTTTTTATCATCCTGATTCGGTGTTACAAATTTAATCCTTAATTACATTTAACACTGTTCTACTTCTGCCAAAGGATGACAGACACTAGGTAAATCTCCAGTAATTCAGATCCACTTGAGGAGAAGGCAAACAGCAGTTTTAGGCTCCACTGTACACACAGAGCAAGATGAGCTGGGGGGTTGCAGAGACCATGTTCTGGGCAGGCTGCAAGCTTCCGAGTGCCCAAATCTTGATAATTGGCTTACACTGTGTCCCCAGAGAAACAGCAGATTTCGAGACAGTCTGAATTACCATGTGGATTTTCAAGATCTTACAGTAGTTGACCTTTTAAACATTCAGCAATTGGCCATCTTAGCTGTAGCTGAGCTGGCACACTGCTATAATTCTAAAAACAGTAGCTTAAGTGTACTGAGCCTTGACTGGCTTCACAGTCAGCTAACAGTACAGACTGCTGGACCATTAATCTTCTGGGTTTCACAAAGTCTATTGCTGCAGGCTAGCTTTTTGTTTAAGGGCATTAGGCCCAATAGCCCTCTGCTAAGAAAATCCACTTAGCTTCCTGGGAGAAGGGATGAATCCCAGGTCCCACCATTGAGGTCTGTGGATGAAAGGACTGCAAGAAGACAAAGAGCATAAAGAGGTAAAGATGGGGACCAGGCAAAGAGATGGAAACTAATCTCAACAGGGAAAAACTGGACTGAAGAAGGGCAGGACTCTTCTCAGCAGCAGTGTGAAAGCCCTGACAGGAATACCTGCAGTAGGGGCAAGCAAAACCAGAGACGTAAGGGAGATGCTCTGGCAGTACCAGCCTTGGGCAAGTTGGACCTTGAGGAAGCTCTGACACAGCTGCTTAGAGTGGGATGTTGCCCAGGACAATGGGACCCATACTAAGAGAAAGACAACACCTCCATTAGACTTTGGACAGCTCTTTGCCCATTTTCACTAATGTTGAACTGTGATTTGGTGTGATGAATGGGAGACAAAATAAGGCGGTAGGGGTGGGGAACATAAGAGGTAGAAAATAGCAGTAGTCAACTTGTACAAAAGTTCACTGTCTGTTTTTATTAGATGTATAGTATTTCATCAGTCTACAAGCCCCAAATCTTAGCATAAAATACATCTGCAGACAGCTCCCAGGCAGAGAGGATCACTAGATAGAACTGCTTTTTAGGTGGGGCTGGTTTCCTGCTATCACAACAACTTTTTTTCGGAGCTGTTAAAGATTTCACTTGAATTTCTGTTCTAACTTCAGCAGTAGCAGCCAAGACCCTCATCTCCATTTCATATGCACAAAAGTGTCTCCAGTTACACTATGATGGCCCAGCTCAGAGTATATATATATTGGCACTGGATTCTTCCATATGCAAGGAAAACGTAGGGTTACTGGGCCCTAAATCCAATACAGACTATCAGTGTAGCGTTAAATAGCATGACCTGCTGAAGTGCCTAAGCCACTATCTATCTCAGGAACTGTGGGAGTGGTTCAGCTCTTATTATACTGAGGAAAAACTACGGAGTGCTGAAGAAATAACTTCCCTCATGTTTTATCCTATTTGTTGTGTCCCCATATGTCTCATCTCCTACTATCTTCCATGTGTCTTTTAAAGCTCGATATTTTAAGTCTCCTACTTTTCTCTACCATTTGGGTGCTTGGCTAACAGTTTTTACCCATAGCAGTGAATTGTCTCTCACTTCTGATAAGATATATGAAAGTGAAAGTGACATAATGCTCTTAAGGAACAAGACCACAAAAGTACTAAATAAAACAACCTAAATATACACACTTCAGTAAGAGAAAGCTGAAAACTCCAAACAAAAACAGGTTGCCATAACCTAATTACATTTTAACTAGTAACATACTAGGCAGTAATATACTCAACTGGAAATGTAATTTAAAAACTCATGCATGTGTATATATACATATATATATATAGTTAGCTCTACTGACTCTCCCCCCTGACACAGGAAAGGGAATTTTGCTGTTGTGAGGGGCTGCCATGCCCTTCTTCCCAGTTCCTCAAGTGATGTGGGTTAAGCCATGGAACAGATTTTAAGGGTGAACTTTGTGGTGCATGGCACTGAACAGTTGAACTCACCTCTGCATCACAATCACCAACTGTAATGGCTGGCTGGGGACAACAGCATCACAGGCAGAGGTGAAATAATCATGTAAGAGATTTTGAATTATTATAATTCACATTTTCAGTCTCTCATAGAGACTGAGAGAGCTGGATTCAGTCTAAACCCATAAATACCCTTGGCAGAGGATAATTAGGGAGGGCTCCTTATTAAAAGTATCCTACAACTTCTGTCTCTTTCATTAAAAACAGCATATAAAATGACAGGTATGACACTTAACAAGAGTGTCATCACTGGTGTAGTGTACAGGCATGGGAATTAAAAGATTTCTTTCTTGTCCAGTCACGGATTTGCTCTGTGACCACAGTCAGCACAACTATTCTGTTGTGTTTCATTTAACCTCTCCATAAAAGAGGAAATTGCAGGCACAGCTCGCTGCATGGTCAAGCTAATCTGCTTAATATTTGTAAAGCTGAGAGGGCAGAAGGCAATATGAAACTGCGGGGTAGATATTATGCGAACTAATTCAGTAGTTCTCCAATAAATCTGTCTTACTAAATGGATTTCTGTGCTTAAGCAATGTTGCTAGCAATTTGCAGTTCCCCTGGAATATGCAATATATTTCTATGGAAACCAAATCTTTGCATTACATCATTGCCAAGAAGAAAGAAAATACACATACATTGCAGAAAATGCATGTAAAAAATTGAATAAATTAAAATAATAACTGTGTGCAAACAAGGTTCTTAAACAACTTGAAGTATCACTTCTTTCAGTGAAGCATTTGGAGCTGCATAACCTTGAATCTAAATTTGTGCATAGCAACAGAAGTGAATGTGACAGTCAGCTGTAAGTATTTACATTCTGTGCTATTAGCTTTTTAAAACATAAATGTCTTGTTTTTACCACTCGTCTGGTATAAAAGTAACTTTTATAGGAGAAAATTTGGGGGGGTGATCTTCATCACCCTTGAACAGCAAGGAAAGAGAGTGCTTGAGCACAAATACAGTCTCAGGGGCAGAAGTTAGGTTTTACAGAGGAAGAGAAGTGGAGAAGTAAGAAAAACTCCCTCTTCTCCTTTTGACTTACTGCACTTACTAGGGTACCGTTTGACCCTGTGGGTAGTTGTCTCTGCAAAGAGGACGAAGGTAGCTGTCCTCATTTCTGGAGTGACCCCCCGTTACACTGTGTTGCAGCAGCTTTCAGCCACCGCGCTGGCCCATGGACACCCGAAGGTCTGAGTATCACTCCCGTTGCGTATGTGAAAAGCAACTAAGAAAAGCAAGTCATTGCTCTGAATTCACTTGACTGCTGTCCTCGCCTCAGATGGAAAATTTTCAAGGGTGTGCAGTCAGGAGGATGCTGTATCACAGCCCCGACTGGCACAAGAGAGCATTGCAGTTGCAGGGCAGAGCGTACAAGCGTGGGAACCTGCAGAAACAAGCTGCTGCTCAAACGTCAGCTTCCCCCATTTCCTTGCCCCACTGCCTGATGCTGCTTTGCAGGCTGGGCTGCTCTGCTGCTGCTCCATGAGCAAGAAGGGCAAAGAAAATCAGTGTATTTTGCACAGAGTGCATTGTTCCCTCCTGCCCCACATGTTCAGGCCCCACTGTAAATGTACAGGGTCTGCACACGGATTCAGCCCCCCAACACAGACCCACCACTCATGTGGCCATGTGGCAACAGCCCCTGCAAAGCGTGCATGGACTGCAACAGGAGGCAGCACACCAAAACCACACTCAAGCCCTGAGAAACCTTCTTCCTTCTGTGGCTGTCCCAGCAGTGCACAGACCTACCAAAATCAGTTAGACTGAATGGAGGGCTTTTCCACCACCACCACCTTTTTCCTATTCTGATCCTATTTGTGTCACAGGCTTAATTCTCTTCCAGGAGGAAGGATGCTGTGGCCATGACTAATGCTCACTTCTCATGGACCCATCAACTGACTTTCCCTGTCTCAGCCAGACAGGTTTCACACCAGGCATGTATTGGGGAGCCCCATCCTGACACAAGAAGGATAGTGGCTACTGATAGACTGCAGGGCTTGCTGGGGTTTCACCGTTCACGCTCGGGTTGTGAGAGCTGAAATCCCGTAGCACAAAACTCAACAAAATACTCCCACCACCACCATCCACCCACACACCCATGCTCACACACACAAAAAACCCTCAGCAAACTGCACAAAGGATATGCAGAACACGGAGCTGGGTTTTCATTTATTTGTTTTTAAACACTCTAGCATCAAATCTTAAATCAAGAAAATACTTTGGGTACACAATGGGTGTAACAAAGCTCAGGGTACCAAGTCAGGTGAAACAGGCTAATCATAGTTTTGATTAATCTTTTACTGTTAGCACAAATGAAACAGTCAAACCTAAATTTTTTTCTCTGACTTGGGGAAAAAATCCCAAGTAACTGGAGAGTGGAATAAATCTTTTGGATCCCATATGGATCTTCTTATTAAAAAGAAAAGGATAAAAATACCTTTTTTTTTTTTTTTCCTTGAGAAGATAGTGTCAAAAGCAAAGGTATCGTTAAAAATATGAGCAGCAGACTGGGGATCTCCCCAGTCAGCATCATGTGTCTTGCAGGCAAGAGGAAAACTCCCTGTAAAGCAGACAGGGAGTTTGAATTATTAAAGCTGAAGGAATAATCTACTCAGACTGATCAGAGCAGTGCTCTCTCGAGAGCTGGTGGGGTTTTTCCACTGGCAAGCAGACTGTGTCATACGTGAGCTGCATTTAAAGCAGTCACGAGCATATTTCCATATTGCTTTCTCAAGCAGAATTTCTATTGCCGCAAGTATTTTCCCCCAAAACCCTCCACCACTCCACCACCCCCACCCCCCTGCTGTTAGAGATGATCAAAAATCAAATGAGAAACTAGGATGAGATTGTCCAGAGAATATAATATGATTTCCCCATCACTTCACTAATTCCACAGGAGGATTTTTTTTTTAATTGTAAATAATTGCACCTACAAGTGCATAATGCAGCAAAATGAAAATCTATGGGCACAGGGTTTCCCAGGCAACCTCTTATTAATTTCCTCTTTCTCAGTGATACTGTTCACTGCACTATAAAACCCTGAACAGCCTCATCTGTCACAGACTGAAAGCAGCAGGGGGAGGCAGAGGGAATCACCCCAACAAGAGGTTCGTTCATTGAATACATGAATTCTATATGATTATTTTGATTCCTAAGAATAATTTTTGAGCTATCTGCATGCAAATCCTGGTTGTAAAGCAGCACACTTAGGCATGAAAGGAATTTATTATCCTAATTACTAAAAAAAAAGTATTTTCAGTCTCCTGAGAAAATGTGCTTTATAACTAAAAAAAGTTTCCCGGCATCCCTGTGAAAGATTTCTGGCTTCTTTCATAATTCAGTTGTGTCACTCACATTTAGTATGACTTCTGCCTCCTGAAGTTTCACAAGAAGAAATGCCAATCACACTGCAGACTCATATATAAGTAATCATTCGAACTGGAAACTGCCCTGAAGCCATCAGGGAAAGCAACGCTGACATACCACCACTCTCTTCTCTCCATGTCAGTTGCTTTTTTTCTAAATTCTCCAAGATGAGGGGCACAGGAAGATGCTGGGGGCTGTGCTCTCACCTGGCAGCTTTGCCTCGTGTTATCACAGGGGGCTGGAAGCCTCAACAGAGCTGAAAGCTTATGTTTTGGGAAAGTATTTACGTGTCACAGAGGTGCCTACCTGCACTGAGAAAACAAATTAAAAGCCTACAATTACTAAACCCAAAGGTTTTACAGGTAGCAAGAACACTGCCAGCCATAAGCTTTCCCTCCTCACTGCCAAACAACTTGCAATAAAAATTCTCTTATGAATTCCTGCAGCAGTCACATCTCCCCCTCATCTTCCCCTCCAGCTCAGTTCCCTTTCCCTGCCCTTTCCTTTCCCTGCCCTTTTCTGTCTCTTGTCCACATAAAAAACTGCTATTTGGGTCAGTCCTGCCAAGGTGGGAAAAGGGGATCAGCCAGTAACCTAATATCCATGCAGTCCCTAAGAGATCATGAGCATATTTCAGAAGCCATCTTTCACCTCCCATCCCACTGAACTCACCACTCCAGTTCCTCAGCTACAAAGAGGAAAACCATGTTGTCTTTTTCTCCCTTTATGTTCCCTTGAGATGACAATGAAAAACTGCCCTGCACCTTCAGCACGTATACACAAAAGGAAACAAATCCTTGGTTTTGCTTTATTGTCACCTCATATGGCAAAACACTGCAGCCTGTCATCGGGGGCCCATCGCTTTCTTGATTCGTCCCTAATGTGATTTAGATTGGAGTTACAGGGAAACATGCAGTTGGGAACCTGCAGATCACTAATAATTAGCATGGAGGTAAGGGAAAAAATTGATGCCAATAAAATGAAAAGGTCAGAAGCTGACTCCATACTTTGAATACTAAACAGACAAGCACCACCTGGACACATTCAATTACACTTCCATATTTTTGCTGCAGCTTGATTCCAAATTTTACAATTAAGTGATGAGGTTAAAACACTGGACAGAAAGGAAACATGACCCAGCTTTGTTAACAGCAATAATAATGAACAGCAAGTAAAGCAGAACATCCACTGGTGATTGCTTACAACAACTCAGTGAGATAGAGTCTTTGAGACTCCCGAAGCAAAACCCGGCAACAGTTATTAAAGAAATTGCAAAAGGAGATTGACTTCATTGGTACCCATACCAAAAAATATGATGCAGTTTAGTCCATTGTTTATTTTTGTAGGCTATAAGTAAACATAAGAACACATACAGATAATGAATGATTTGCAAATAAATTGAAACAGAAGACAAAGAAAATCTGTTAGGTCTCATCTATAAGAGCGGGGCAGGGGGCAGTTACCCAGCATTACTTTTTCTTAAAAGTTATTCTGGAACATTTAGTCCACTTCACAAGACAGTTAACGAATCCAGACCCTGATCAGTTTTTACTACAGAGCGGTGCCTCTGGATGGGAGAGCATCCTGCTAGAACTGCTTCACTATTGTGTAGTCTGCAACAGGCTGGCCAGCCAACTCCTCATGGAGGTAAAGTGCTAGGTGGAGAAGAGAGGGTGTACGGTCAGTATGAGTTTAATCACTTCAGCATCACAGCCACCGCTTCTAATTGTAAAACATCGCCTTCAGGCGAGTACTTCAGTGTGGAAAGAAACCTTGCCAGTATCAATTGCCCTGCCACTGTCAGTAAGCAAAAGCCCTACAGGACTCCCTTACATGACATGGCTATGGAGGGCAGCCCAGCACAGTCATTCTTCAATTTTATAACAATGTACACAAAATATGTTAGTGCTTCTCTCCATTCCAGACCTCCAACAAAACTTATTCTATAGTAAGAAAAGACTTTGGAATTTTAGGAAAAAAACCCAACTCTTTGCTCCAGTTTTATTTACATTTTTATCCACAATACTTGTCACCATGCAGACAGGCCGTAGCTCTCCTGGATTAAAGCCCTTCACTGTCATCTACCTTCACTGTTACCTACTGGCTGCTGGGTAATACGGAGCTTAGACTGAATTAGACTCACAGCTGAGGAAATCAAATCTAGAAGTCTTTTTCCTCAAGAAAATGAGAAAAAAAATATTGAGATGCAGCCCATGATCTTGCCAATATCGCCTTCCCCTTGTAAAATGTTTTATTAGCTTGTTAAAAAAAAAACTTACAAAACATTATCTTATTACAGCTGCGTAATTGTAAATCTTCTTCAAATAGTTTTTATATATATACAGATGGCTATAATCCTTAAAAGCCCTCTATTAATTACCTCAATTAGATGTGCAAAACATAATATGATTGAGAAGCTCAAGGAATGAGTGAGTGGCTCACAGGCGCAGCAACAGACAGTTTTGATGTGCAGAACCCTCTACTTTTGTATCACCAGTCCAAAGCTAACCAGTATCAAAGGTACCACCATCTGACAGCAATTACAGAAGATGGCATGTAATTAATTCTCCATCTTGGACCCAAAGAGAATGCGCTCCTCAAATCCAAAATCCAGCAAGTGTGGTACAAGGTTTCTGCTCCCAGTGAGCAAAGAGCCTATGCTACCCACTCATTGTACTTGTGATTTTCACCAAGTTAAAGGATTTGCTGCTGGTTTCACCATCTTGCTGTAGGCAGTGAGCTCTGCTGTAGGCACAGGTTTGCCTCCTACAACCAGGCATCCCAGGAGCACCCCGCAGCCACAGGCTCCCATGACATCTTCGCTGTCATTGGCACCACCAAAACGGCTTAGCTGCACAGACATCTCTACGGGGTTTTACTAATGAAAAACTTCCAAATTAGAAAGAGTAAATAAAATAACTGTTATGATAATCCCATCATTCCAGCAGCAGCAGAAAAAGTTTTATGACTGATTTTTCAACAGCAGTTTTACCTGGTGCAGCCTGGAGAGACCGAACCAAAAGCGGTTATCTCTGCACAACCCTGGCATTAGAGTGCTGTTAGTGGCCATTTCCAGTTCTGAAGTTAACTGAATGACCAAAATCTCCTTTCCCTCTGAAATAGGATCAGTTAAATTTTGAGAGCTTGGATGCCATTCTGAATACATCACCAACACAGTTAACAGGCTTCAGCATTTTATTACTTTGCAGTAAAACCCAAGCAGTATCAGTATTATTGAGACCTACCCTGCTAGGGTACGAGAGAAGCAGAGCTGTTTTACTGAGGGTACAAGCAGGAGACTCAACACTTAAATTGTGTTTTTTTCCTAATGCTTCACAATAAAGGAAAAAGTGTGGCATAGTTAAATACATTTAAAATGAGCTTTCTATCAAGGCTAAACAAAATGAACCTAAAGTATTATCATAATTACAGATGATCTGCATTCATTTCAGATGTGGAATCTGCAGGGTTACTAAGTGGCAGCATTAGAAAGCTGTAAAACTAAAAAGTTATTATAGAATTCAGTCACTTACAGAGGCAGCACAATTTTCATATATAAATATGAATCATGTTCTCTCAACCAAAGCCTACTGTTTAGTACAGAAAGCACAGCTGAAGGCCTATTTTTTCAGAAAATATAACAGATTTTACTTATGAATGAGGACATTTCAGAGGTTATTAGAGTTTTCAAACAGACTTAATGCCATCAGCCTGTGGATTTAAAATGTTTACTTGCAAGGGGAATGTGCTAGAAAGTGCTGTTTCACTTTCTTATTAAATATGATTTCTGGTTAAATTAAAAAAATGGGCTGGATAGCCATAGACTCCTGCTAAATGCTCCTCTCACCAGCAATGCTAGGTCCTCATCCGCTGGAGGTGATAAACCCAGGTAAGCTGATAGACAAGCATCCTCCTCCCTTGTTTGATACAACTTTGTACTTGGCTGTAAAATGAGAGCAGGAAACTAGAAATAAGTATAATAAACACAGGCATTGTTATAGGAATGCCGTAGTCCGATGCCACAGTGTCCTGACAGTTCTCCAGCAGTTTCTTAAGACTTCAGTAGTACAGTGATGGAATGTTTTTGCCCCTCTTACAGCCCTCTTGTCTTCCAGATGTGATCAGTAATAGCATCTTGGTATTTTCCACGCTGGAAAGATCTTCTGTTTGCAGCCTGATGTGACATGGTGTAAGTAAGAGACGACAGCCTTCAGCTGGGGCAGTAAGAGCTGCAGAGCTGCTCACAGGGTGCACACTTCCTGGTGTGAAAAAGCAAACTAACATGGTATGATTTGATTTTTACCTAGAAGCCACCTCCATAGCAGGGGGCATCATCAGTACCCACAGCAATGCTGACACAGTGATGCTGGAGTAGCCACAACATTTAAAAGGGGCAAATGTAAAATTTAAAAATTCAGCAGATGAAAATTTGAAGCCACTAATGTCTCTCTTAATTTCTTGATTGCTGCCAGTAAGTAAGCAAAAAGCTCCTCTAAAATGCCTGGTCTACAGCAGAGAAGGTTAACAAACCCTCACAGGACAGATAGAGCTTACACAGCAAGACTGCTTGTGCTGACACAGCTTATTACTACTGCCACAAATGAAATAACCTATATTGACTTGTTTGTCAAAATAAGTTGCATTTGCAGTAGGTATTTGTTCTGCTGGTATAAAAATGTTTTTTGTTTTATTCTTTGCCCCACAACCCTCGCAGACATCACTGGACTTGAAAAAACTCTTTGCACTGACCTGTCCCAATGCCTTTCCCTCTCCTTTCTCTATTGTCTGCATTTCAAAAACTGACTGTATTGTTTGTAAGGTTGGTGGGTAGCCATATTTATGTATAAGTCCTTAAGCATTTGTCATTTACTGCCCTTAACAATGCTTTCTTAGGAAGAATTTTTTAGGGGCAGAGGTGAGGGAGGCGAGTTATTTTTTGTTTTTAATGAGACCCCAGAAATTAATTTTGGAGTGCAGTTCTCAGGGAAAGGCTATGGGTTGAAAATTTTGGTGGTACCATTTGGCACATGCACAATTCCCAAAAGACATGTAGGAATTTCTAGACAGGTTGCTGTGGACTCGGGACACTATTTCTTCCCCCCCACGCCTGTCTAGTCCAAAATATGGTGCTCAAAGATTGAAATTTCTGATAACCGACAAGATCAAGGATGACTCTCCAGAAGCTTCTTATATTATTTCATTCCTTCCAGTGTTTTTCTGCTCCCTCTTAGTCTATATTAAGGATATTGCAAAGACAAATAACTTTGCAGATGTAGGAGTGGTAACCAGTCTAAGGAAAATTGTATTCACTGGAAAAGAAGCAGGCTATAAAGAAGCACATGTCAAACGACAGATTGGACCAAATTCTCTTATTTTAGCACACAGGTGCTCTGCATTCCCTTTCAAGTTTCATAATGTAAGCTGCAAGCAGCAACTGCCAGAGAAAAAAAGAATTGAGCATATCTTTTCAGCTTCTTTTTAATACTTAGGCAAAGACCAAGACTTGTGTTATAACTTGGAAATGCAAATTCTATTCATCTGATCAAAATTTTGGGAGACAACTGGAAATGCAGTAATTGATATACGAAGAGATGGTTCTTCTGAAAGTCCAAGTCCCCTGCATGCTATTCCTTGTGATATAAACAATGACTATCCTATTACTTAAGGGAGAAGACCATCCTGGTTTTGAAGAACACTTTTGTACCTCCTTCTAGGTAGGGGAGCATAAGACAGAGCAAATACATTTATCAAAACAGAAACTTAGCATAACCATATGTCAAGCTCAGCACTTTCTTTACTGCCTTTTGTAAACTGGCTCCAAGCATATTTTTAAACACTAAGTTTGAAAATGCAGTATCAGATGTTACCAACCTTCCCAAGGTCTTCACAGCAATAGTGCTAACTGCCTGGTGGTGGAAGATGTAATTATTCACATACACTCTCTCTTCACTCCCAGTTAAAGTCCATAACAAATCATTTGTCAGATTGAATTAAATCGACAAGGAAGAGGTTTTTTCCAAACTTGCAGTTTCTTATGGCAATATAAAGAAAAAGCTACAATAATTAAAGAATAGTAATCTCTATGTTCTATGGTCTTTTTTGTCCTTTATTAATGAATCTGTACTTCCCACATGTTAAGCTTTTCTTGGCAGAACATCACCACCTAGTGACTGTGAGTGCTTATGGGACCTTCCAGAAACCAGATTAGCAGACCTTGATAAGAGAAGGCTGATAGCAAGAAAAAAGAAAATTAGAGTGGGGAATAATCCTTTTTGTTATTGACGTTGTAAAAATTTCCTAAGCAAGCTGAAAGAAGACATTCTGGTGAAATGCAAGAAGATTTTTACAGGTTGATTAAATGATTAACAGTTAAGTAACAATATTTATCATCTTGGATAAGAAAACCTAGGCTTTTAATTCACACTATCTCAGATCAGTTTAGTTCAGCAATATCAGATATAATTAGAATTAAATTAAAATATAAAATATTAAGGAGGAGGAAATTCAGACAATGTCAGGGAGACCTTCCCAGCAGTGAGACCTATTCACTGGAGATAGTGTCTTGATTCCCTGTCATATTTTAAGACTAAGCTGTAGATACCATGGAATTCAAGACTATATTTACCACCACTGCATATAGTCCAATGGATATTTTCTTTCTCAGATGTTTTTTGGCTCTGAGATAGCTAAGAATCAAGATACAGATCTCATTTGTAGGTAAGGTTCTCCCAAATAAATCACATATTATTGCAACGGTTATTAAAGTGCTTCTTTCTGTGAGACCATGCCACCACTCCAGTTATACTCTGTTCACCTTCAGAGTAATTTTACAAGACAGAAATAAAGAATAAAGACTAACTCAAAACTTATTTTACCTTTTCCAAATATTAAAAACAAACAAACAAAACAACCAGATTTTTGAAGATGTGTACATAGACCTGCAAAATTAAATGTCATTATTATCTTGTGCTGAACATGAACAGAAAATAACACACATTTAAAGGCTGGTCAAATGATGTTGTTCCCAACATCATTCCTCCAAAGTGGACACACCTGGAGTTTTCAGCTGGATCAGACACTGACTACAGCTATAACTAACACCAAACAGCCTCACAAGTCTGCCAAAAGTAAGGGAGTAGCCAGACAAATTACCTTGCAGTCAGTTTAACCTGGGAATAATGACCTCTACAGCAAGGGCTCTTTCAGGGAAGTTCACTCCAGCATATTTGTAAAGTGCTTTGCCTCTTAAAATGTTTGCTAAAGCATTTTCTCCCTAACTCTTTCATTGCTTAGAAGTACATTGAAAGGATCATATTTATGCCTTTCCTGCCAATAAAGTTCAGTTCCTGGCCCTGTTCTGAAGCTTTGTGAATGATTTTTCCCACAGCTGCCAGGGGGAATCCTTTCAGGGGGAATTGCACATGTATCACTGTGATTAAAAATAATGGCAGCAGAAGTTAACAAGAAACAAAGCAGAGTAAGAAATAAAGGTGCCATTTGGATACTCTATAAAGAAAGTTACATTCAAAAACCTGAGTACAGGCCCATTGAACCAACACTCATTTTGCTATAGATGTCAGTTAAAACAGGGTCAAATCTAAGTTATGATACCCAGCTTTATCCGTATCTTTCTTAACTTCTTAAAGATGAGATTCATTCAAATGAATCTCTTATTTCTTAATGTTTGCAGGAGTACAATCTTTTCACTGTGAATTTGACTCAGACTAGTAACTCAAAATTGTATATTTAAGAGGCATCACTAATAACAAGTAAGTCGCTGGCAACCAATATTAGCTACACTCAACAAAAGTAAAATGTAGACATCTCATACTGTATTTTTTAAAGAAAGTAGATAAGACAACTTAGCATGCATCATTGGTATTGAGTAAGTAGCACTTAGTTCTAAGCCTACAAATAAAAACACTTCCACTAAAAATTTTTTGCCCCCAAAAGCAGTAGTTGGAAATTGCAAAGAGGTTGTCCAGCAACAGGCTACAGATTAGTTTTATTTTAACACTAAGATGAGATGTCACAGTATCATCCTGTGATGATACTGTATTTTTCAGTGGTTAAGCAAAATACAGTCCTTATTCATTAAAATGAAATTGCGCAGTGATATTCTAATTCATTTAGTACAGTGAATTATTTCTTTGGCTTCCCCTGCCCTGAGCATTAACTTTGAAGTCAGACTTCCAGAGTTAATGATTATAAACTAATCTAGAAGTAATCTGAACTGCCTTTTCCAGAACAAATCCTACTCACCAGCCTTATTAATTTGAAATTAGCCTCCAATGTTTATTATTTTTGTTTATCTTCATAATTTTTACAGTTTCTCTTGTGCAAAAGAAATGTATCTCTACTACTCACACCTCCAAAGCAGAGACTGTTACTCTTCTAAGCTCCACAGGAAATGATTTAAGGCTGAATTAGGCAGCAAAAGGGAATTTTTCCCCATCTACAAAAACCCACCAAAACTTCCGAGGTTATCTATTATTTTTAGAAACTGGTTCATGTTATAGAAGTTGATAGAAAACTTTTGCTTACCCATCTTCCAAAAAGGGCCACTGTAGCAAATTCGAGCATTGCTCCTCACCCTGACTACAGCTGGCTACTGCCTTTCTCCAGCCCACAGACTGTCCACTGAGGAAGCATTATTCAATCAGCCCAAACATTTCAAAACCCAATAACATGTTACCTTGAAACATATGGTATTTTGTGCCTGCTGTATCTGGATATTTTGTGCATTAAAAAGTAATCACCTATTAAGCCTCCATTTTATCAGTATCCTGGATCTCTAAATGAATCACAAACATCATTAGATTGCTAGAGGTCATGTCATCCTGCACATCTAGTAGCACCTGGAAATCTACAAGAAAGGAATCACAAAGCTCTCAAGTCTATTTAATTTGATTACAGACTAACAGATCAACATCCAGGTTAGTAACTCCAGGAACCATGGTAATGTTGGTTCTTCCCTTTACAAATGGCAGCAGACCCCAAGCACAAAATAACCATAACTAAGCTTTAAAAAAAATGCAACAAGCTCTGCACTTTGGAGTGAACATACACCCCCCAAAAAGGGGGACAAATCCTGCTTCTGAACAGAAGCACGAGGCATCATTCCCTTTGAAGTTTTAAAATTTTTCTTGTGGTGCCAAACTGCCAGGAATTTCTTCAGGACAGGTCTCCATCCTGGTATTCTTAAAGCAGCCCTTGAGGAAAACATTATTAACCTGTCCTGGAGACACATGACAAAAGAAATGCTTCTAATTTAAAGCACACTGCATTCCTGATTGTTTCCCAGAGCGCACGCCGCATTCTTGCTGTATGTCATGGCATACACAAGCAGAAGCCTAGTTGCAAGTGAATCAAGTTGTAGACACAAATATTAGTACTATATGATACTGCCAGCCAAAATATTGATAACAGTCACAGCACTTTGTGCTAGGCATTGTATTTTAACATACATGTACTACCAGGAGTTCGTGGTTTACATGAAAACAGGCTGCAGTAAGTGAGAAGAGCAAGACGACTATAGGAGATTAAATAGGAAGCATACTAATTAAGAACAGGACACAGTTACATAGGCTAGGTTTGTAAGTTATCAGTTTCAGTTCAGGTTTTTCCAGAACAGCAGAATAAAAATACAACAAATTAATCCAAGATGAAGATGGTCCTTTTTGGCTTCCTGACCACAATACCATCAACATTCGCTATTACACTTCCTTACAATAGCCCATTACAGCTCTGCTGTGTCTTTATATCAATTTCATAGTACCAAATTAATTCTAGTCCAATGCCTATGACCAATATGAATTCTAAAATTATTACTATATACCTATAAAGCCTTAAAATTGTGATCTTGCCTGGGCATATTGGGTCTTGTATGCTGGTAGATAAACTTGGAGTGTGAGTACAGGAAAATATGGAAAACTAGACTTGGAGTAAACAAGTCATATTTGGTAGGGAAAGAGAAAGGAAGAAGAAAAGTTTCATTTTGAATCAACCCAAACCACAATGATTTCTCTAGGGTCCCCTTAATTTTCTTGTTTGTTCTCTGGGATAAACTTCCAAATAAAGCCACCATTTTCAACTAAAAGAATAAAACTTTAGTTTTCAAAAGTTTCTGACAAGAACTTTGGTTGGTTAAATACAAAACAACGTTGCCATACTACTTCTTGCTCCAAAACAACTAAGTTTACTCTTAGACATTAGCATTTTGCTTACCTATAGTCAAAATAAACCCTTAAAATATATGTACCTATTTCTTCTCAGTAATGATATAGTAGTTTTATACATAGTTAGAAAATTCAGCAGCAACCCCTTTATAAGTGTCCTTAAATATCTGTAAATCAGGAGGATAGCAAAATGACAGAGCTAAGGAAGTGATTGTCTGCCACAAGAGACACCCCGTAGTAACCGGGTCCCCCTGCAAGCCTGGTTCAGAGCTGTCTGAGCAAGTACCGTGTCTGCAGAAATGCAGATCTGCCACCCATAGTGGGTGGTGCTGCCCGCTGCGTACCACAGGTTGAAGGGGACAAGGGGGAAGGGGCTTTTTTCTTGTGGCATCTTTTGCCTGGAACTAAAAAAATCTGCAAATTAACTCCAAGTGCCAAACCACAGTCCTTATGGAAAAAAGCCTATTACTGGAGTCTGGAGGAAACACGACTACTATCTCTAACAGCATAATAAGCCTTCAGGTACAAGATCGATTTATGCACATTCTTCTCTGCTAGGTGAGATTTAATGGTCTATGTTGTATAGGAGGTCAAACTACACAATTTAACGGCTGCTTCTGTCTTTAAAGATTGCATAAAATCTAGGAGCATCCTGAGCAGAATAAACTGGCAGTATCCCACAGGGAATAGCAGAGAGAAAGCAGCCTTGTGAAGAACCAGGAATTATCTGAGCCTCAGCTGAAACCCAGAGAAAGGAGGAGGGTCAGGGAGAGGCAGTAATGCATGAGTTCCTCTCCTTTCCCTCCCTCAACATTTTTTTCACTAGCCCTAAAAATTCTGTCTATTCACCTTGCTCAAGATGTGCACAATCAGATACTATTTAACTGGCTTTTGAAGCCTTTGGATTATGGTAAGAGCATGCAATACCTGTCTCAGGCAGAACAAACAAAACAGAAGCTAGAAGCTTCTGGCAATAAGAAAAAAAATCACTTCTTTGCAAACAGAAAAAGCAATGCACAAGATTTATAACCAAACATTCAAATAAAATATGTGGAAAACAAAATAATCCTGGCAAGCAACAACTAGGACCTAATTGTTTGGACTAACAATTGTTGTATCTTGGCATATGCACCCTTTTCTTCACCTGGCACAAGCCTAAGGAACTTCAACCAGATATTTTCTAAGCTTTCACCAAACTTCTCTAGGAAGGTCTATTTGTTTTTCCTACCACAGTAGGCTTCTTCCCACATTACACTTCAATTAGGTCTAGGATCACCACCAAAGGAGCCAGGTTAAACAGCTGGTTTTTTTCTCTGATTTTGGCATCTCCAGAAGCAGAGCATTAGCCAGATTCAGGCCTGCCTGTATTTGGTACTAATTACTTGCAATCCTGCCAAAACGGGTTCCCCTGCAGAGCATGAAAGAAAACCAGCTGCAGCAGGATTCACAGACTACATGTAAGTAAAGGAAAGACAGAGGCATCTGTTTTAATAAACACAGCAAAGCAGAAAGCACTATGAAACTCCCCACCTCTCCAGCACGGAGTTGGAGCTTAGCTCCATGCTGTACTTGTCTTCACCTGACCTTAAAGCAAGTGCAGTTGACAGGGTTCCTTCTGGTGCAGTTGACAGGGTTCCTTCTGGTGGTGCCTCCAAATTCAGAGATACTATTTTGTTCTACCTCTGCTACTCAGCACCTTCTCTCCATCAGTAAATGCAAACCAAACCCAAACTTTTATGGTTCCCTTAAACAGTAAATGAAACAGTAAATAGATACATCCTAGTTGCCCCACAGACCCCTGAGACAATGCTCCAGAACACTGCAGAACAATTTGCTGGAGAGCCATCTCAGGCCAGATCAATACAAAAGCTTTTATCTATTTTTTCATTACACAATGCTTCATACAGCTTCCACTTTGACAGCACAAAGACAAAGAAGAAAAAAAAAGAAAGAAAGAAAGAAAGAAAAGAAAGAGGCTGGAGTTTAGAGAAAGATACCAGTCCACAAAATCCGCAGTTTGTGCCAAGCACAGAGTACAATGGGAACACTCAGAGGCTGTAAACTTAGTACAAATTTTCTCTCTCCCTTCAATACATCAGCCAGTGTCAGACCTAGGAAGGAAAAGGCATGTTCCACCTTCTACTCTTACAACGAAAGAAATTTATTTCTTAGGGTATAGGGGTCCTTGTAATCACGTTTCTTCCAAATGCCATGTTAATGAACAGGAAAAACCACTTTCATCAGTGGAAAGGGTTGCAGTAGGAGGGAGCATGACTAGCACCTTAATTTTTCACAACCAAACTGTAAGTCCAACATAAGCTCAGTCTCCTGGCTCACAGTGTATAAAGCACCTGTTTGTAAGAAGGATAACAATTCCTTCCTCTGATTTCAATATTAGAGCTGATGCATTTCAGCAAAATCATAAGAAAAGAGTTGCCACCCTCAGTCCCCATTTCAGGGGGAAGATCCTCCTCACTATATTTCTGCAGTCAGATCCAGATAAAATCGCAAGTTATCCAAGATAATCATAGAATCATACAATCACTTAGGTTGGAAAAGACCTTCAAGATCATCGAGTCCAACCATCAATCATGCCCACTAAACCATGTCCTGAAGTACCCTATCTAGTCGCTTTTTTAATACCTCCAGGGATGGTGACTCAACCACCTCCCTGGGCAGCCTATTCCAGTGTCTGACAACCCTCTCAGTAAAGAAACTTTTCCTAATATCTAACCTAAATCTCCCTTGCCTCAGCTTGAGGCCATTTCCTCTCATCCTATCTCCAGCCACCTGACAGAAGAGACCAGCACCCATGAAGAAGGAACAGAGACAAATAACATAGTAGCACAAATGATAGTAACAGTACAGCCTTTTTTTAAATTAAATGCCAAAAAAACCATTCTCCATATAATGAGCTGCCATTTCCCTCCCATCCCAATTCAGGGAATGAGAAGGCTTCAGAAACACCAGTCAGAAACAGCTCCAGTGCCTCCTCTCCATCCCAATACATAGCATGGTTTTTCTTAATGACAGTTCTGCAGATGTCACTTTGTGGTTTTCCCTGATGATAGGGATCATTATTCAACTTTCCTTTAAAAAAAGAGAAGAGGAAATCTTTGGAGAGTCAAACTGCTTCTGCCCTTAGAGATGACAGGGTGACAGATGGTGTCATTTTGAATATTCATCAAAAGCCAAAAGCGATTGCATGTCCAGTGAAGTGGCAAAACGAGTGATGGAGGTCAAGGTTTCTGAGTCTTCAGAAGCAGCAGGGGAAGAGGGCAAATCAGGAGTCCTCAACGGAGATGTTCAGTTGTCATTTCCCTTCATCATGTAGTAGCTGTTTTCTTCACCCGTAGAGCAAGACTTGCACACTAGAAACTGTCTACTTTTTGAACACATCTGATACCAAAAAGCCAGTCAAAGAAACTCTGTAAGACTTGTTTTGGAGTTTTAGAAAGCAGGCATTCTTTATTGCAGTGCTGGATGCACAGGGGATAAGTCCACCTAGCGTGCATACCACAGCTTTAGCACAAACAGGTTATATAGAATAATGAATTACATATTCATCAGATTAGTATAGATATACATAAAAATGATTATAACTGATTATCATAGTACTGCCTACATCCGATCACGCGCAATGAAAGATCCATTTGAGTCAAAGGACTGCTTTTTCGACCACCGACCCATTTGAAGTTCTTGTCGGCTGTCCTTGAAATCTTTATTCTTGTCCTTGTTCTTTGATCTTGAAGCTTAATGCAGTTTCAATCACATGTGGTCAGTTTCAACATTGGTCCCATCTAGCACGCAGGAACATCTAGTCATAAGAGCAAAGAACTGCAAAACTTACGAATAATTACTAGTTAATCACTTGACTACCTTTTGTAATTATCTCCCCAGCTATCCTTTGTCTATTGTTTCAACCATAATGTTAATATATGATAATTTATCAAATCTCACTTATACAGTTATCTAGCAGCAAACCGGTTCTCACAGAAGGTACAAAATATTAAAACCATAAAAATCTGAGCAAACCACATGAAATGTATGGACATATGCTACCACATCCACACCCAAAGTCCAGCAACAGAGGAAGGCTGAACCCTTCTGAGCTTTCACAATTCATGGGAATTCATAAAATGCACAGTCCGGTGTCCTCTAAGGCTCACATTATACACAGTTCAAGTGTGAGTCAAAATAATGAAGAGGTTATGAGCAGTCCTGGCAAGACTACAGCAGTGGAGAACCTATATATTTTTATCTGTGCACAAAATTCAGAAATATTTCATGCGATAACTGTCAAAAATGCATTTAGTTGATTTCCTGTATTTTTTTAAAAATAAATTAATCACAAAGTCTTTTCTGCACTCTCATTTATGCTAAAAACTAATACAAAAATTTTTATTCTTAGTACTTACCACAAAATTTGGGGGCAGAATAGCAGGTCAGATACCTAACTTGGCGATTTGTTTTTATTTTTCCTACAGAAATTTTGTACACATCCAATTAAATTTTATTTTTTTTTTTTTTTTTTTTTTAGCCTGCTATGTTGGAGTTTCTACTAAGTAAATGCATTCTTTTTCCCTTCTTGATCTGGGGGCTCTTCATTTCTCATTCACATTAGATACTCGCCATTTTTTACTTCCAGCATTCTCAACAACTAACTCACATAAAACCCTCTCGCTGTTAAGGAAAACTGACAGAAGATATTCTCACTGAGAGCGCCAGTTTTCCTGCAGCTGATTTCAAGAGAAAACAGTTGCAGTGCAGCTAAAAACTGCCTTTGACTTCCAGCTGTCTGCTGCCTCAACCAGACAGTGAATTCAAGTAGAACCTTCAGGGCACAGCTTCTTGGGGAGGCCTGTTTCTGAAAGGATTGCACCTTGATTGGCAGAGAGAAGTAGTAACATACCAAGAATTTTGTTGTTAGCCTGCAAGAACCCTGTACTTGGACATCTTCACTGTTTTTATATAAATTGAGTGCTGAAGTTGTAATAAATCTATCCCAAGGAAAAAAAAATAGGAGGCAAGGATGGATTTTAAACAGCACTACGTGGTGCAAATGACTATTCAGTTCTAGATTCAAGAATAAAACATGTATAAATTCTTTAAAAACTTTTCTCTCCTTTTTTATTTAATGCTTATAGCTTCCTTTTCTTTTAGATCTTTAGATATCTTCTTCCTCTCCTTCTTTCTGATTCAGTGAGCCATTCATATCCTTGGTAGCCTTTTTAGTGACTGCACCAGGTCCTGCAGTAGCCTGTTTTAGGTCTAGCCTAACTTTCTAATGATGCTGTGCCAGAGTTAAGGCCGAAAAAGAAACACCCAGTGGCGTTGGTCTGGAGCCTTTAGAGTTGTGCACTATACTTTTTTTGTTGTTCCTGTTTTAACATTACTGCAAATAGTACCAGAACATACTATTGCAAGTCTCAAGCAAGTACAAGACGACTGAACTTTCTTGTCTCTCTTCTGCCTGTTTGTAGCCGTCACTGAGAGCAGAAATGCAGATAGCTTTCCAATGCACACAGAACTGATCTTACCTCTTCTTAAAGATCTACTTACTAACACCCTACAGAAGTAACACAAAAAAAGAGAAGTGAGAAAATCATAGAATCACAGAATATCTCGAGTTGGAAGAGACCCATAAGGATCATGGAGTCCAACTCCCTGCTCCCTGCAGAACTGCCTAAAACTAAACCATATGACTAAGAGCATCATCCAGATGCTCCTTGCACTCGGGCAGGCTCGGTGCAGTGACCACTTCCCTGGGGAGCCTGTTCCAGTGACAGACCACCCTCTCAGTGAAGAACCTTTTCCTAATGACCAATCTGAATTCCCCTGATGCAGCTTCATTCCATCTCCTCGTGTCCTGTCGCTGGTCACCAGAGAGGGGAGATCAGCACCTCCCCTCCCCCCCCCCCCGTTGAGGGTGTTGTAGACTGCGAGGAGGTCACCCCTCAGGCTTCTCTTCTCCAGGCTGAACAAGCCAGGTGACCTCAGCTGCTCTCCCTTCCTTGCCCTCGAGGCCTTTCTCCATCTTGGTCGTCCTTCTCTGGACACTGGTATCTTAATGTCCTTCTGATATTGTGGTGCCCCAAACTGCACACGGGACTCGAGGTGGGGCCGCCCCGGTGCAGCGCAGAGTGGGACAATCACCTCCCTCGACTGGCTGGCTGGGCTGTGCTTGATGCACCCCAGGACACGGTTGGCCCTTTTGCCTGCCAGGGTGCACTCTTGACTCATATGCAACTTGCCATCAACCCAAACCCTGCTCTCCAGCCTCTTGTCCCCCAGTTTGTACATATAACCAGGATTAGCTCATCCCAGGTGGAGAATCTGGCACATGCTCTTGTTAAAGTTCATACAGTTGGTCATTTCATTTGCACCTGCTGATAAATCTAGGTTTTGTTTTAAAACAGTCCCCAGCGGATGAACTCGTATGCTAGCCAACTGCACCACCTAGCTTCGCTTTGAAGGATTGTTCAGAACCCTATTTTTCATGACACCAGTGTTTAAATTCCTTCAAGGTACATACTTCTTCTAGTATCACCCCTACCCATCTGGTGTCTCACCACTGATATTACAAATAATTCACCAGCTTTGATGTGTTCAGAGTTCAAGAAACATGGCACCTAAAAAAATTTAGTATAGGTGTGCATAGGATTGTAACAGAGCTACTTTATTCACTTTTATTCTTCGACTTTACGCAGACTGGTGTGACCTTTCAACCCACAGATACTTCCTATAACTCTTTGTGTCCACATTTACCAAAGCCTGACAGCATCTGTTGTTGGTTTGATTCATTACTGAGTGGACTGCCATCAATTAAAACAAACCTCAATACATACGAGCTCCACCACTTACTGATTTTATGTCTGGGAATTTAAAGTCTCCCTTAGTCCCATTTCCAACAATATTTCTAGGAGTGTTAAAACAGGGTGCCTGTGATCTCTGACTTCAATCAAAATTGTCCCGACTTTTTAATTAAAACTGTTACGTTCCCACTGAGTTTCAGTTCTGACAAAAGCACGTTTTCTGCAGTTTTTGAACTTGAGTACTAGAAAACAAAATAGCAGACTCTCCGTACCTCCCTTGGGTACATGCACAATGGCATGGTTTTTAATCACTTTCTGACCTCATCCAGCTTCAACGCGCTAAAGAGGAATGAAAGCAGAACAAAGTAGCTAAGCTATACCTCAACATCAGGCTAAAGAGCAATATAAATATGGCTACTGCAGTCCTCCAATGTCCAGACTGGGTCGTGGTCCTTTGTAACTTATTTGCACAGTGCCTCTGAAGACAGAGGACCCAGAGAAATTCACACATGCAATCTATGCTACCTATACATTAATTAGTTCAATTCAACTGATGTAGGTAACCAGGAAAATAAGCTAGAGCATCAGTTCATGAGTCTCTTGGAAGCTTCACAGCCTGTTTGTAAGGTGCCCTGTGGCCCTTTTCTCTCCCTCCTAGATTGGTACTTCTTATCAAGTCCCTAGGCTTGTCCTAGAATGAGAGGTATAACCCTCTTTTGTACAAAAGCTGTGGACAGAGCACAGTCATTCTCTTACAGCAATGACACATCACTCTAATAAGCTTTTAGGGCACATTAAAACTTAGTGGCTAAGTTGCTGAAAGCAGCAGCCACTGAAATGCTACCCTTGACAAGTTGCAAGACAGATTTCTTAACTACTAACTGCCCTTAAACTAATACAAAAAGCAGGAGTACGAAAAGAATACCTTAAACTGAACAGAGCCATGAAAACAATCAAAAAAAAGGAAGGTTTGTACTGTTATTTTGACAAGGACACACTATAAGCTAAAAGTCACAGCCAGCTTGTCAGCTGACAGTGAGTTGGTACCCTTTTCTGCACAGCTTACTTTTAAAAAGATTAACATGTTTTACAAGAGCACAAGATACTCAATCTGTTTTACATGTGTCACACAACTTCACTCTCAGTTTCTGCTAGCGGCCAGAACATCCTCATATAGGAGCAATTTTGGCAATTGTGTTTAGTTCCTTAATCTTATTTGATTGCTCCTAGGCTTTACCAGATATTCCCTATAGATAGAACAAAGTGGTATACTATTTAAGAGCCTCGGGCTACAACCTTTGGTCATACATCAACAGTACCAAATGCAATATGCCCACTCACATAGGCAAAGCTACAAGATCAGGCTGTGAATTTCAGAGCTGTGCATCATACAACACAAGGCAAAAAATAGTAATTTCACACCGACATGGTATCGAATCAGCTTTAAAACCACTTCTGGACTTGACATGAATAAAAATACAGCCTCCTTTCTGAATTGCCTGATTCAGTTATGTGCCATGGGGTTTAGTATTTTCAAGACTCTTTATTCTCTAACGTGATGCAAGGTACTCCCTCAGTCTGCTTTCCTGAGAATTGTCTTTAAACCCAGACTTACTTTCATTTTAGGTGACACTCTTTCAACATCTGCCAAAAGAATCACAACAACAAATAAAGTTTTTAATCCAGAGCAGCATCACCTACTTTCTGCACTGTGCTACCTGTTAAAAGATGCAACAAAGATAGCAGCAAGATAGCAGCAATGATGGCTGAAAGCAAGGGAGGAAACAGTGCAGCTAAGTGTGAGTAGAATGATGTAGAGCAACAGGAGACAAACTGCTGTTATTCAGATAGTAAAAGCTGCGACAGAACACATTTAGAAAGTGCCTGCTCTGGAACAATCACTTCAGCTCCAATAGAAAAGAAAAAAGAAAAAAAAGTTGAGTCACTGCAGAAACCACTCTAATTCACTTTAAAGACAAAGCACCTAGGGGTAACTATGAACTGATCCAACCACAACCCAGAGAACTTGGCCTGCCAGGTGTGAGCTATGATTTCATTTTGACAATAGCCAGCATCAGGCATTTAAAATGGAAGCTGCAAAAAATACCACAGTAGAAATTTAAGCCACAAGCACTAGAGGAAATGTCTTTGTAGATGTTGTGATGGTGGAGCGGAAATTATACTAGTTCAATAATGGCCAGAAAAAAAAAAGCAAAAAGGCAAATATTGGAAGAAATAGTTACAAGAAATAAGCAATACAAAATATTTAACAAACTAAATACTTAACACTAAAAAAAAATATTTAACAAACTTTCTTTAGTTCCTAGAGAAAGGAACTAACTTCTGCCTGTGGCAAAACAGCTTGCCACCTTTACCTTATTTTCAGAAATCTGTTCCTGAGAAGGCCAGCACACCTCAGCATTTTCTCACAAGCCACTCACAAAGCTCTTACCTACTGTCTTGAAGAACATGACTGGAGCTGCCCTGAATCAGCACTGCTCAGATAAGCTTGGCTCATCTACGAACAAACTTTGCAACCTGTGGCTGTCATCCATAACCCTGTTTCTGTTCCCTTCCTCCTCATGCTCGTCTTTATGGACAACTGTCTAGCTTGCAAGAACTTAATCTACTCTACAGCAGAGTAAATAGACTCCTGGCTGACAGCCTCTAAACTGGGATTTTTACTGTTGCACAGAAGATGGTGATGGGCCATTTGTCCCATTTGTCATCATAGGTACAAGGATTCTGTGAATTGTGTGCTGTTGCTGTCCTGGTATCTTTCAAATAGATTCACCTCCTTGCCCTTCATGCTGCTTTAGTTTTCACCTCAGGTATAATCATATTCAGTCATTATGAAGAATCCTGGTACAGAGCTGCAGCACTGGAGCTCTTCCACAGACTGGCTACCAAGATAACTCTCTCTTTGGAGACCCCAGGTGATACGAAGAGCAGAGCGAAAACAAAGAATGTCAATACGCAGGGTCAGGAAACTGGAATGTGCTTGATGGCTCAAAAGAGCACTTTTCCAAAACATTCAAAGTGATGGTTTTACAGACATACCATGAAACCAGAGCAGAGGATTCTGTAGGAAGACCTATCAGAAAATTCATTGCTGCACAGTGAAATAACCATACAGACACTTTGCATGAGTTTAACTGAAGTAATGTCTGGCCATAAAGACACCATTATCTCTGCTGGATGAAACCTAGCAAAATTTGTATGGATGACAATGCAGAAAATAAAAGTTTACCTGAGAAAACAAGGTCACTTTCCTCTGAGTGTCAAGAGTGGAATATTTTATTGTAGACATTCAGCCAGACTCACTCGATTTATGCCGATTGATTGAAAGTTACAATTCAGAAACATGTATTATTATGGTATTACCAAGAAACAGTTGTTCATTTTGTACGAAAAATGCAATGACAGCACACTGAAGAAGGGATGAAAACGCATGTACTTTTATTTAGAAATAAAGTATTTCTGCAAACGACTTTACACAGCTGAACAAGATTAATGTGCATCACATTGTTCTGTGTTCCTTCACTCAAAATAACCTCTTCAGTAATTCAATTATTAAAACACTTAATCTACTATAGATATAAAATATACTATATGAAGCTCCTTGCAGACTGTGGCATAGACAAGTTGCAGTATTGCTGTTTACGGAAAAAGCATTTACCTTCAGTTTTACAGAACATCTGTTATTGTTGCTGAATGACAGAAGTCCAAAGGATGAGCAGCAGCAACTACTGGTTGACTGTCTTGTAAAGGTGGTCTCAGAAATCACTAGAAAGTGCTGATACACTGCAGCCACTGATCACACAATTAGAGAGATCAGAGGTAAGCTGTTTGGGTTTTGGTTTTTTTTAAAATCATAATTTAAAAACCAGCATAATTATCTCCTTACAGATGAACTTTTGATGTTTCAGGGGCTTCCAGAAAAGTCCCCTAGATCTGTTCTCTAGCCACTACTCATCCCTGATAAGGTCTTTCCTGAGTTCAGATGCTAACAGCAATCCTGAATGCACATCCATGAAGTTACATACAACTTCATGAGAAAAGGAGAGAAAGCAGAAAATACAAAGAGGAAAGGAAAACAGAGTATAACAGAACAGTAAATTCTCAGCTTATTAGAACCAAAAAGATCACACTGAGTAACTGTCCACGCTGTCAACGTGGATTTGTGCTAGTTTTGTCAGCATTTAAATCATTACAGCAAAGACATGTGAAACAAGCAAAATCACTTGAACCTTGTTTTAAAAAACTTGCTAAAATATCTGCTAAAATGAAACTAACTGTATGAAGTCTGATTGCCATGAAAACATTGACAAATCATGGAAGAAGAAGAAAGTAGTTTCAAGGGTACTTAAAAGCATCTCAATACATCATCAGCTCCTGTGCTTCTTCACACAAGCTTAGGGGCATTTTTAACTACCTGGACATGAGGTATGAATGGGCACAGCAGAAACTACCTTTTGTAAGAGCTGGGCCCACATGGACCTTGGTGCTGTGCCTGTAAGGCCAGTCCCTATTGACTTTAAATGGGCTCCGAGTGGACCAGGACCCTTTCTGATTAGTGGGCACTAGTGGGCCACATGGGACAATGTCCACATAGGTCTTCCTCTGCCACAGGGGCTACTCCTAAAGAGTGACTGATAACAGCCTAGCAATGCTCAATTTCAAATCTGTGGGTCTGACCCAGGGAACAGCCAGGGGTCCTCAGTCATCTCAGGGTAGTTCTCTGAATACAGGCTAGTGCTGCCCTGAAGACAGCTCTATACCTCCTGCTGGAAGCTATAGTTGCATCCCAGACCCCAAAGTGAGTCCCCAGGCTTTCCAGTCTGAAACTCGGATGGTGTGCCCCCTCATCATGTAACATATTTGCAAGCCAGGTTAAATAATCCACAGTAACAGATTTGTGATAGCACTTGCTTAGTTTGACTAGGTCTGTGCGCATGGAAGAGCATGTAGAGGCACCTGTCATACCTCTAGTAGTATCATACTGCATTTTAATGACTGGTGGGATTAGAAAATTTTCAGGAATTTGACACAGCATGGTCTGAATCTGAATCAGATCAAGTATCATCCCTGTCTTCTGGGTCTCTATATAAAGAAATTCCCTTTTCTGCAGCTTCCAGACGATGGTCAACTTTCTCCCAGACAGATACTGCTACATGGGGGACTATATGTTGCTCTAGTTTCTCTACATTAGCCCTAAAGCTTTTAACACAAGCAGGGACTAGAGCCTTCTCCTCTATTGCAGCCCCAGTGTCCTACTGGGTGTGGGCCAGTTCTTTTCATAGGTAGCCAACTTCGGCTTGGGCTGTTTTCAAACACTGCTAAGTATCTCTAAGGCAATGAGCTAAGAGATATAAGCAGGGTAACTCTCCCTTTCTGTTTCTGTCTTTCTGACTTTCTCTAACCAAAGTAGAATCTGACATCCGTGGGCAGGCCAATGTACCAAAATAATCAACTAAGGCACTCACTACAGGCTCAGGGCTGATCATGATGCAGCATACTGTATCTCACTTCCAACACCAGAGTGTAAAGGCTTATGGCAGCCCTGTCAAGTTACAGGTTCAGGATATGGTAACAGACACCAGACCAACAGCTTCAGGGATAGTTTATCTCTAAATAACAGCACAGGAAAAAATACAGATCAGTAGTAAAATTATCTGGGTCACAACAACAGCAAGTTAAGCAATTCACCAAGACTGGGCTAGACCTAACAGCCGGGCAAAGACTTATATGACCATGGCTCTCAGGCAGGCAAGTGACCCAGACCAACCAAGGACCTTGGGGAATGCAAATTCCTTGGCTGGACTGTCCTTTTTATTATCGAGCCACAGAAGCACTATTTGGCTTGTTAACCAAACATTACACCCCACTTCTGCTCCCCCTCTGTTTCAGCTCTGTTCTTGGTGCACATGTGGCCTCGGAATCCTGTACCCATACCACCCCACATTTCTTTGTGGGCAGGGAGCTGGAAGTATTGTGTAAGGCAATACAAGCTTCATAGCTCTGCTGTATGCACCATCTCCAGAAATACCATATCAGGCAACACTAGCCTTACAAGGACCCAGTTAGTTTTACAAAGGCATAACCAACTGTTAATGTACAGAAGTCACTACACAGAATGCGAAAATGAATACACAGGGTACTCTGAACTGTGCAAATATTCTTAGCAGACATGAAAAATTACAGGCTACAAAGCAGAAAAAGCTTGGTGTAATCTAAGAATGACCACAAACATAGTGCTGACAGTGAGCAGACTGCATTTATACCAGCTGCACAGTACGTTAACTACTAAGGAGAAGCCCAATAAAACAAAACAATAGTATAGAAGAAGAAGAAAGAAATTGAAACAAGAGGTATAGAAAGAAAGCATGAAGAACACATTGAAACATGAAGAAAGTTGTACTTTTTTTTTTTTTTTAAAGAATTAAAAATCTTGTAATAATGCCCAAGTCAGTGAACTATTAGAGTACCATTTGGAAGCAGGCCTCTGAAAGACTGCTTCACCTTGCCAAAGCATGAGTACCTTTTAAAGGTGAAAATTAACTGAAACTGGAAACACTGCTGGACCAATCCACTCTCAAAAGTCTCATGTTCCTTTCACTTATGTATTTAAATTAGAATTTTACATTCTCCAGCTACCCAGTTGTTCGTATGAATATATCCTGTCCTCTCACACTGTGCATATAGAAGTTCAACAAATACTTACGGAATCTTCCAATATATTTGGAGACATCTATTCTCAATTTATTTCTTTTACACAAACTGCAAGATTGATTAATTAACATTACACTGGTTTCACTCATACATTTTACTGTGTTGAGAAAGCTTTAAATGTAAACTGTATATTTAAACTGTCTGTTGTGCTATTTTAAACCCACAAAACTTACATGTGGTCCATTGCTTCAAACTTAGTTTTGAACTTAACCATGTTTTTAAGTATCAACTGCACACTACTGTAAAAAAATAATTCAGTCAGAACCAGGCTGGTGAATAACGTTATGACATTTGTTAAGACAAGGAAATACTGAAACCAACATAATTCCATAATTCCTTCTTATTTTTCCACTGCTAGCTGCACAGCATGACTAACAACTTCAGAAGCTTGTTGCACCACCTTCTTCCCCATCTTTATATTGTAGGCACGCTGCTGGTTCTAGTGGTTACAGCTGATGTTTCCACAACCACAGCTAAAAAAAAAAAAAAAAAAAGAAAATATTTAGCACTAAGTGTACCTGTTCTTTCACAAACTACAAAGACAAGACAGCATGGTAATGATACACTGTAAATAAACAGTTTTTCCTCTATCATAAAAACAGCAGTAATGCATGATATAACTACCTCTACCGCATTACTTGACACACTCAATCAGTTGAGTTTTTTGCCGCCAAAGGAATACGGTCCCAAAGCTGTAGCAACTGCTCTCCAACTTGTGGTTCCAGCTCCTAGAAATGAGCAGGAAATTAGAGAAGTTAGTTGCACTGCTACTATTGAACATACAGAAACTATTTATAACAAAATTGTTAGATGAAGTTACTGGTGATTCCTTTCAGTCTCTCTGAGAGCTCATTCCTTTTGCTACTGAGACATACATCAGAACTCCCCATACAGGAAGGTTTTTCTCTTAGGGTTCAAGAGGAGATAAACACTTTCATAAGCAACCCTGGCCTATAGGTTGGTTGGGGTTTTTTTTCATTCACAGCAAGATGTCAGTTCTTACGAAGAGAATTCTGAGTGAACACACCACCACCATCTACAAGAACATACGCACCATATACTTTGTACCTTCCACAGGTCACTTACTTCTTAACTAAAGTTCATTATTCTCCACATCTTCTAAGTTTAATTCCACCAAGTGTGGTGGACAACATGGAAAGGCAGGTCAGGTAAAACCATGGCTCTTGGTGGAATCATAGACATTAATATAAACCAGTTGTTTTTAAGATCGTTAAGACCCTTTGGGTATTAAGAGCCATTTACAAGAGAAGCACTGTTAAGTCCATGTGCTACATTCCTTTCCTTGTTCTTACAGTATGTTCCTTTCCTCATCCTTAAAAATGGAGAGGTTTTGGGGATGTAATGAGATGATGACAGAAAAAGTTTAGCTCTAGAATCTCGTATCAAGGAAATACTTTGGGAGGGGACTGGGGAGAAGGCAGAAACTGCCAGAGAGAACTCCTGCGCCAATTCTCTTCCAGCTTTTTGTAGCTGCATTTAGCTTTAACAGGTTGGAGAACTGTCCTAAGCTTTAATCTACTTTAAATCTCAAGACTCTTGTTCACTCTTTACAGGAAACTCAAAGCTATAATTATGAACAGTTATTTGGGTATGACAGACTATCTTGGGGAACAAATCTGAACCAAACAGGGAACAAATCTCCAGAACCAAAATTAAAAATTCCAAAATGCTTGTATTTTTGGAAGCATCCAGCTTTAAAACTTTTCTAAAAACATGTATTAAGCAAGAAACTGCTTTGATTTTATCAAAAAGCCTCCATTACTTCAACATCAATGCATCTGCAGAATGTACAATGTGCATCAATGAACTGTGATTCATATTAACAAATATATGAGGACAGTTGAGATAAATGCTGAGGCTAAACAAGCTAATGAACAACACACAGTTCTACCAAGTAAAGAAGACTTTAGAAGAGAGTAACTTTACCTGGCCATCTCTGCTTATTTGTACTTTCTTATTGTCATTCCAAGGGTTGAGCAAATGGTGTGCAAAATGAAAAGGAATGCTTTCTTTTTGGATCCACTCCACCTTAAATACACCTCCGAAGCCAGAAGATCCCCAGTCTTGACTTTTCTCACACCCTATCTCTGAAGCCATTCTAGCAAAACCCTGGATTAAAAATTGAAATATGAAAGGAAAGATATAACTAGAGCATATCTGCTTATGCTGGAATTCAATAAAAGACTGGACTTCATACAGAACTTTCAAATTTGTTTCAAAGTGATTCACACACTCTCACCCTTAAAGCTCGATCTTTTAAGATGTTCACATCTATAAAGTTAAAAGAAGTTGAGACAAGGGGAGTCAAAAGAATCTCAGTAGACATAATAAAAGGGGATGAAAGATGATGTTTAGTGCTTACATTGTTGAAATTAGCTGAGGTAAAGACAGTCCTTGATAAGAAGAGCTGGTCCCAAGAACCAGACAATGAGGTAGAGACAGTCCTTGATCAGGAGCAGGCCCCAAGAGCCAGCTAAGACTGGTCTTGCGGCTTGGGTGAATACCAAGAAATCACTGAGCCTGTGCAAGGAAAGAGGTTACTAGCAGTGACGAAGAGGAGTCATCTATCTTCATCTCTGCGACCACCAGATGACCACCATCAAGAGGTACTGCGCAGGCGCAGTTGGGAGGAGACTATAGAAATGACCTCTCGGAGCTGATTTTAATATGAAGTGGGGATAGGTCATGCATATGTATAGGCGTATTGTGAATACGTAATACCTGACTGTATAAACTTGAGGCGAACTGCCGAGTCGGGGGCGCATGACTTTGGTGGGACTACCCCCCTGTGCTGCCCGGCACTGAATGAACATACCTCCTTTACAATCTCACTGATTGTGGAGTCTGTTTTCCCCACGTCAAAGTAGCATTTGTTTTTCGACTTCAAATATGCCTTCTAGAGTTTGACCACAGCGAATGTCTCTCAATTTCTCACAATACCATTAATAGCTTTTTTTAAGCTTTATAACAGTTTGAAAAGGTGTTGTAAAAACATTTGAAGTGTAAGGAATCAAGATGAATGTACTACTACATAATAGTCCATTAGCTATTCCTTGTTAGCTGTAGATATTTTGCAGAAATCCATCCCTTATTTCCCATGTTCCCTCTATATTAACGATTTTCACATAGAATTAAGAGAGTGTAGCTGTTCTTCAAAGAAGGAATTCAAAGTTGCTTTCATTTCTTTCTTCAATGAAGCTGGAAGAAATTCCAACACAACGAGTATTCAGAAAGAAAATGAAAGAAACCCCAAATCCCAGATTACTTGTAATTTATTTAAGAACACCCCTACTTGCCCACACACCAAACAAAAAAAACAACTACACACACAATTTATCAATGATTCAGGCAAATTTATGCCAGTTATGACTTAGGAGTTCAAGAGATGCAGTGCAGTATATAACTTACAAGCATACACTACTGTTATAAGGCATGTAGTCCTAGATAGCTCAAGCCAGACTTAAATGGAAGTTAAAAAAAGGAACACAGGAGAAATAAAGGTGGAAAGTAAAAAGACAATTGGTACAAGAGAATATTAATAGCGGTGTTAATCTCGCATTCCCATGAATGTCCAGTGTGTTGCCAAAACTGGAAGGGCAAGACAACATCAACCACCTACACTCCTGACTTCAGCATGTCCTCCCCTCCCAGCTTCCTTGTCTAAGAGCACCAATACAACAGCCCACTTTCAGTATCAATTGGCATGCTGAAAATTACTTTCCAATATTACATCTGCATCTGCCAGACTGCCATTATGTCTATCTCATCATAATACTTCAGTGGTATCTCCAAGACAGCTGTATTTGGGCTGGTTCATTAGATTTTAAGTTTAGCTGACTTTAATGAATAGTTTATATATGAAGAGGCAAGTTGAACTTCCTTTACCTGGATAATCTGAGTTTAGCCTGCTCTACAACACAGCTAATCTGCAACTTTGCACTACCAGGTCATCTTTAACTTCAAATTGGCTACAAATTTGTCAATAAACTGTTGACAAATACCTTGCTAAACTTGAAGTCAAGACACAGCTCTGGAACAACCATGGCCACGACTTTCCAGCTTCCTAACTTTTAGAAACTACAGTTCAGGCAAAACAGATTTTATTACAAATTTGTAATAAAGACATCTATGAGTTCTCTGGCTTTAGGAAGCTGTGACTCGATTAGAACTGCTTGTTCACTTAAAATATTTACTCTGGAATGCAGAGAAAAGAGTAGCAATCCCCCACTTTATTTGGATTTGTTTGCTTTGTTGTTTTTTTTAAAAGGATTGTGGTGGTGCAGCCCTCTGCCCCGGGCCACTCTGAGATTTCAGGATAAGCCATGCATGCTTTGGGAAAACATCCCATTGTGCTATTATCTTGACTACAAGGGCATCAGGCACTCTTTGGCCACACCTGGGCCATCTGCTGCCTGAATGGTCCATCAGGACCACCCTGTTTCAGGATAAGCCATCCATGCTTTGAAAACCTCCCATTGTGCTGTTATCTCAGTTGTAAGTGCAGCAACTTATGGGTGCCAGGCACCTCCTGGCCACACCTGGGCCATCTGCTCCCTGAATGGTACATCAGGATGACTCAGCACGAATTGTGGCCAGAACGTAAAAACAATGACCAAAGTCAATCATCTCAAGACCCTATAAACACCGATCCAAGGAGAGACCCTCGGAGCTCTCCGGGACTGCAGCAGGCTGTGTGACCAGTATCTCCCCTGAGCTGGGACGCCTCAGGATTTTGCAAGGATTGAAGATCATCGTCTACAATTTCACGAGGACTTAAAAGCCAGATTTTGTGAAGTTTACTGACCACCCGTTGATGAAAGCCAGCACATAAAAGTGAGAAGTGAAACTCGAGAGTGTGTGTGTGATTTGGTTCAGAACTGTTTTATCTGTCCGTGCTTGTGTGATTTTATTTAACCTCCAACCCTGCTGTAAGTTTTGGGTAATCCTTGCCATTTTTGGATCTTTAATTTGCAAATCTCAATGAATCACTCTGTTAAATTGGCTCACAATTAAGTACCATTACAGTCATACGACCTAATCTTGTGATCTAATCTCAAAAATATTAATAAAACCTAAATTGCTGCTAAATCAAAGCCGTGTAACAAAACCTCTTTCGAGGCAAGGATTAATGTAGGGTATAAACATTATTCTGACTCAAGATGTTAGGCAATTCAGTCTTAGCCTTTGAGCATACTTCAGAGAAGAATGAAGTACTCTTTTCTCCGCAACCAGATACATTTGCTTGCTACTCTACTTATTACAAGGTCAGTAGCCATAAGCAAAAACCTCCATACTACACATAGTCATTTGCTGCGCTCTCCTAAACCATTAACCAAAGCTAATATTTAGTATTAACTAAGGACTCACCTGAAAGTGTCCAGACCCTTGAACAGAAAATATTAAGTAAACCGTGCTGCTCTCACAAAAGGCTCTATTTAGTTTTCGTTCATTACTTGGCGTAGTAGACCATATACCCTTCTGCTGAGAAATATCAATGTTTTGCACATTGCTACTTTTCATTATAAAGTATCGAAACGGCATATTTGGTCTTGGTGAAGGAGATTTGGAACCCTGGAAAAATTAAATTAAATTAAGCTATAATAAAATAAACCAGGCTTTAGTTCTAAAGTTTTGCACACATGAAGACAGCAATCCCTTCACTGCGCTCCCACCCTCCTCCCTCAGATTCTACAAGAAACACAGCATCTATCAGCTGGTACTGTCTGAATTGGTTTTAAAATGTATTTCACATTTATTTTACATTTTTTCAGCACTTTCCAAAATAATAATTCTTTCATGAGGGGCAGCAAACAAGTATAGCAGAACAGGCCTAAATCGTTACAATTCTTTGAAGTCTGACACACCTTCAGATGACACAGAAGTAATCATTCTACACTGCAGCCTGAAGCACACTACTCACATTTCCACCTTCTGGAAACATAGGTTTTCTCCCTTTTACATTGGTTGATTTTAAAAACTAAAAGACTTAAGAGGAATTATTAAATCCTCCAATGAGTCTGTGCCTAGAGAAACAATGGGGTTTCCTCTCAGTGATCTGTTTAGTATTACTGCAGTTTACTATTCAAGTACACAGGGAGAATTTTGCAAATAGCCTCATTAAGAATGTGTGCTTTGTTAAAATAACCGTCATTAAAAAAAGCAAGCAGTCATAACGCAGCAGTTAACACTAAACTTCAAAGAGAATCAGCATCAATGTATGCTATTACAGAAACAGAGGAAGGCAGAATCCAAAGAATTCAGAAGGGCATGTACTATATACTAATTTAGAAAAAACTAAGAAAAATTAACACACCTTCACTGGTTATTATATCAGGTTTAAAAAAAAAAAAAAGCCCTTTTTTTCCTACTTTGCAGACTGCTGAGGTAAAGCTATCCAAAGAATAGTATTTTTACTGTATTAAACCAGCATAACAAGGATATTTAGTCTAGGTTTTAAGTTCCAGAAAGAAATAAGTACTATGCAGCTGTTAAAAATGAAAATCTAAGTTATGATCTTAATTCATCAATATAATTGAAAGGTATCAGCAAATTTATTCCCAAAATTCTATTAATTTTGAAGAGGTGATTTGTTTACAAGAACTCTACCTTTCCAGATATTGGAGAAGGACTAGCACAGGGGCTAGGATAGCTACTGCTGTCTGTAGACTTCACTGATGATTGATCTGACCTGTCGTCCGAAGTTCGTTTGGAGTGCACAATGTTCTTTTCTTTGTACTTCTTTGGCTGGTTAAGTGTGGGAGGTGTAGATTTCATTAGAACTCTAAAAAGTAAAGGTAGATAGAGGACATACCAGGAGTTTCATAAGTGGTCACAGAAGAATTTATATCTACATATCAGCCTATTGCATGACTACATGTATTACAGTAATTCCAAAACACATTGAACACTAACTAAAAAAAAATACTGATCATGCATTGTTTTTGAATGCTAGAGTTAAAACCTCTTCTGCTACTTCTTCCCAGAGATCACAATTCACAGACAATATCCTGACCGCTCTCTCAAACAGTAGGCACACATATGAAATACTTCTCAATGAATTCACAACTAAAATGCAGCATAGGACAGTATAAATTCTTTCAACTGTATTTCCATTGTTTCTTCCTTTTTATTACTAGCAGAAATTCAAGTGATGTCTTTATAGCTAAATAAATTACAACGTACAGTATCTAGAAGATCTCAAAAGCTTACTTTTCAGCATTAGAGGAGTCATCAGAGAATTCAGTTTCTGCTGAGCTTTTTCTACTGTTGGTTGACTTCCATGTAGATGCTAAAGGAAGTTCTCCACAAGTCATAGGTCTTGGTCTCTGACCAATTCCTGAAGGCTGCTGCAAACCTGCAGACTGTTCTTCAGTACTTAAAACAGTTACAATTGCTCTTACAGTTATTTCATCAACTTGAGACCACGGTTTAGAAGGAGCTCGCATACGACGCAGAAATAAGCTATGCCACTTCTGTCTGAGTTGCAACAACAAACCAGCAGCCTGTAATGAATTTCAGTTCTGTTAAAGACTAAAAAAATTAGACCAGACAGATAAGGGTACCCTATGCGTTTCCTATCAGGCAGCTTCCGGCATTCTAAAATGAACAGAGTCCAAACTGAAAGGCAAGACTAAAGTGCTGGGGAGGGGGAGAAAACCCCACATTTAAACTAAGCTGTTAAGCTATCTTCTCTTTCCTCAGGTGCAAGATAATTTTTAAAATGTTTTATGTCATCTAGCTCTGCACCAAACTTAAAACTTTAACTTAAAAAAAAAAATCTTCTCATGCTTTATGCCCTTCCTCTCAATTCAGTGCTCCATTTTGATCCAGTTTCAGTAAACCTCTCAGAGAAGGAAATACACAATATGCCATTGCCATGGTTCACTCAACCCCTGTTCAGATTTTGGCTAACCCAGCTCATGCTAAGGCTTAATGTGTGCTGGGAGCAGTGCCATTAGGTCAAAGCAAGAGCACCACATAGGCAGGACAGGCAGCCAGAAACAGCTGAAGGGCCATTATGCAGCCACTATCACCTGCAGCTTGCTGTCTCCTGCAGCCATTGTCTTTTGTCTAGCAGTTTCATCAGAATCTGCTAACTTACGGAAGTGGAAAAAACCTCCAAGCTGGAAGGTACAAAACATCAGCTTACCCAAAAAGCTTTTGAAGTGGATCCAACAGCAGCTGCACTGGTGAGGCTTTCCTGCTTCCCAGTGAGATACAGGGGACACCCGCACCATGACAGAGGCAGAAGGATGAGCACTCTCACCATCAGCTAGGTAACTAGTTCTTTTTTTCTTTTGCTTATAGGTACACAAATTGAGAGTTTTAAGTTATGAACCTTACAACTTGAATGGTAAGTGAATTCAGGTGATAAGACCACTCTGGACAAAACGGAATTGAGCCCCTCTATTTGTTGTACTTCTTAATGAGCTCAGGAAATAAAGGTTAAATCACAGAGTATGTTGTCCTGTAAATTTGAGACCCAAATGGACCATGACACCCAGTCTTACAGAAAAATCTTGGTTACCCAAATGTTTCAGAAGTCTTTTGGGGAAGATATGACATAAATATCCTTCTACAAGAAACAAGCATTGAAGTGATACACTACTTACTTCAGGGTCCAGTTTGAGATGGAGCCATTCATCTAACTTCAGTTGTGCCAAATTAGCAGTTGTTTTGTCCTCCATCTCACTATCACTGTTATCATTAGATACCCCATCCCCTGAATTAAATATAAAAGGTGCATTAACATTTCTGTATTATTTCCACTTACATACAAAAACCTGAACACTACTGTATTACCAGCAATGAACTCATTTTCCTTCTAAATTTTATTTTTGAATGTAAACATTTGTAAAACCACATTTTCAGCACATACACCTCAGTGAAAAGTCTTTGCTTCAGTTAGCAGAACTCAAGTACCCAGATCTGCTGAGGCCCCTGCTATGTAAGTACCTGTATTGGTGTGATTTGACTCACTCGTGTACCTTCATCAGTATCAACAAGCCATTGTCAAACTTTTGCATGACGCTGTTTGCAAAACCACACATTGTTTTCCCAGTAAAACAGCAGATTTAAAGACCCATTAAGAAAAAAAATAAATTACATATACATATGGCTATTAAGTAGGATTCTAATTTATTTTTTTAAGTGCAATTCAATCAGCATAAACACTATTTCAAGGGTAACAGTTTAAAAGCAAAACAGGAAAGCTTCAAAAATAATCACAGAATCACAGAATCGTCTAGGTTGGAAAAGAGTCCAACCATCAACCCACCACCATGCCCACTAAACCATGTCCTGAACTTGGACTCTTTGATTCAAACTAGTATTTCTAGAGAACTGGCAGCAGGATAGATTATTTTTGCTTCTATTCCTACAGCACTCCATTTAAATAAAAAAATAAATAAATAAAAAGGAAATTTCTATATATTTCCTATTACTTTAGTTAATAGTACAGCTAATTGTCATTAAAAGTTATCAGTAGAAAATAATCTTTAAAATGCATGTTTCAGCTGGAAGCAATGTGACTGTTTGCCACACAGATAGTTTCTAAATTATTATTTAGTTTGAATAATCTGATTCAAAGTATCAAATAAACTGGTCTTTAGAAAAAACATGCATATTACACTTCTCAGCATTAGTATTGTCATCAGACATTTTGTTTGCATTTTTTATTTCACTACAAACTATAATTTCTGGGAGTTCAGAACTATGTAAGTGTAATTTATGGATATGAATCTACAAGGATTCACAAAACTGAGACATTTATTACAGAACCTATAAACTATTCTTGAACAGCTATAGAAACTATAGCTCTGTCATTTTAAGAATTAGCTAATATACGCATTAAATATTCTTGAAAAATAAGCCTTGCATATCACATACTAGTGTATACCAATGGAAACATTCCAAATCCAAACCCTGCTATACCTCGAAAGGATGAAGGTTCCTGCAAAGCATTACTTGGTAATCTAGCTGGTCCACAGAAGAGTGACACAGTGACAGGTGTTACAACAGAACAGCATCTGATATTTGCTATCCTGTGAGCTCTCGTCATTTCATCATATATAAGCCAGTCTGTAGGAAGTGCCTGAATGGCTGCAGCTTGCCCATTTGCTGGGGGAATCTGTGCAAGAGCAAACAAGAATAGGCTATTTTACCCTCTACTTGTAACTAAAATAAATCTTAACATATTTCTTGTTTTATATATGTAGACATAAATAAATATTCATATAGGCATAAATTTATACACACAATTTAAAAAGTGAGAGAGAATTCAACCAGACTCACAATTATCTTACCACCTTGAAACAAAATATGTTGTTTTAAAAAAGGATCTAAAAAAAAAAGTTCCAGAGCAGAACTTCTTCCTGCTATTATGAGCAGAGATTGTTACCTCTTTAAAAGAGTTTCATAACTAGTTTTTCATATCATTTTGTTTTATTCCACCTAGAAGAAGGACTAACTGAAGTAAGTTTTGATGAAATAATATTGGAAAAATAAACCAACTCCAATTCTTTGTTTTATCAACTGCCAGGAAAAACGTGTTCTAAAAACGTAGTGTTTAATGCACATGCTGCTTTTAAAGTACTGACAACTATGAAGAGACGTTTCTAAAACATTTGATATAGCACTCTTTTTTGGGAGCTATAAATTCAGAGTGATTTTACCTTTTTATACTGAGGTTGACTAAGAACAGAGGTAGGATGAAATCGCACTTTCTTCTCCTTTGGTCCAGTCAAAACCAGGCTTTCTCTGTCTACATGCACTAGATTGGGATACATCCCAGCCACTAAGGCAGCTTTAACTACAGCCCAGTTTTCAGAATTAGTATTAACATCTCTAATATCGACTCCTCCTCTGCTTCTAACAAAACCTGAAGAAAGGACAAAAACATACTTGTATTTAAGATCTACTTTTGTGCCTCTGAAAAAGGAATCTGGGGGAAAAAAAAGTGAAATAAGCTACAAATTTGTTACAATTTTCCCCACTGCCAAACCTTAACAGCACAAAGAAGAAACCGTTATATCCTTACTGATAAGGTGTTTTATACTAACACAGAATTACTTTTTATAACATGAAGACATTTCCTATGGAAATAATTTATCAGAACGTAAAAATCCAAGGCAACATATCTCACACTGAAAACCAGTGGCATGTGGAACAACCAGGGCACTTTCATTTAGATCAGCTGTTCCTACCCACATTTCCTCACTCTAGCATCTGCACCATGCCCAGCACCAGTGTATACTGGTCTGTTTCAAATCAAGGAAGGAAAATTACACCAGTGAATGTCGTTCTTGTTACAATTTGTAAACACTTGTACTAGGCATACACTTGACTCCAAAACTATGTAAAAATTTTTTCCAAGCTACTTACCTGAGGCCCTAAGCTGACCAAGCAACTGTGTTCTCATTCCTATAATGATTTCCATCCTTGCTTGAGACAGGAAGTTCTTTTCGCAGAATGCTCTCTCCCAGCCATCACTGCGTGCCTTCTGCCATGCCTGTAAAGAACATTTTTTTACATTTGCCTATTAATTTAATTAGCTAAAGTTTAAAAATACACTTTAAAAAAAAAAATTTACATGTACATCAATAAAATGAAGGCAAAAATCATTCTGAAAGAAAGAAAATGTATCAAACCAGATATTTTTTTTCTGGTTAAGCACTAGATTCTCTTCACCCATTCTCTAAATTAGCATAATGATCATTATGTTATTATAAGATCATTATATTATTTTAAAGATCATTATGTTAAGATCATTATTTTAAGTTATCAGTGTCTCAGGATATAAAGTGGCACCTTGTTGGAACTTTCAGAATTTAACCAGGTTTGAAAATATAAACAAAAAATCTCTAAGAAGTGTTCTTCACAAATTTATGAGTCCAATACACAAGAAAGCCACTAGGCAAAAATAAAGTTTCTTCTCTAAGGACTTAATCATAGCCTATCATTCTACTTCCAACTTGATTGGTACATCATTTACTTTGATATGTGATCTATTGTGATTAGTACTCTTTCTGAAGATGAAATAATACCTGGAAAGCCCTGAGAAGCACCATATGGTCACTAAATGTTCCTGCAGTAAAGCGTTTTCTACACAGCATGGCTGCACGCTTTTGAGAGGCCAGTGTAGGTAGGACAAAAGGGTCTCGATATGCAAGAGTGCAAGCAATAGTAAGAATAGGATCCAGGCACTTCAAAACAACAGCACACAACACCATTTTACCAAGGTGTGGCTCTACTGGTAATTCAGTGAGATGATAACCAAGTTCAGTAAGATCTTCCCAAGGGTCCATCGCATCTATTGTCTGTTTAAGAAAAAAAAAAAAAAAAAAAAAGAGGGGGTGGAGGGGGAAGTGGACAAAATTAATTTACAATAAAAGCAGGAAGGAAGTGAATGCTAGGTATTAACTAGACTTGTTCCCAAACACTAAGAAAGCAAGTCAAACTCTTAACAGTTTGAGACGAGATTTTTAAGCAATCTCTTCCCTTAACACAGAAAAATATATCCACACACACAAAATTAAAATAGACAACACGCAAAAACTCAAAGCATCCTTAAGTAACTAAACAACAGTCTCAATACAAACAAAACTCAGTAAATATGTTGCACACCACAAATACAGAATCAAATACAATTCCCATCTAAACTTATTCCTCTGCTGACCTTCAGCATTTGCACAGCATTTCTCACAATTAAAGCTGGTGGAGGATCAGGAGCTTTCATAAGAAAGTCAACAATTGGACAGTTAATCGGAGCCAGAAGTTTTGTGTGTAAACAAAGCTCCTGCAAGTTAAAAAGCAAAAAAAAAGATTGTTAAGATTGGGGGGAAAAAAAACACCACAAACTTTTTTGGAGTTAATAGTATGGTTTGATGGTAATACATTTTTTAAAAGTTATAATTTCTAACTGAACATGCACCTGGAGTGGCATTCTCAGAAGTTCTGGAGTCTGAAATTCCAACATATTCTGAAATCGGAGCCTGCTGAAGAGATGAAAACAGACTCCTGGCTGACAGCGCCCAGCCCTTGAAAATAAATATGGGAAGTTGTTGAAAATTAGAATTTCTTAAAAAAAACCCAAACAAACAAAAAACCCCAACAAAACCACACACACACGCACAAACTTAGAATGGAAATGTAGAAGCAGGTCTAAGAAAAAGATAGTTTCGTCATTAAGTGTAAGTTCCACACAAAGTGAGAGTTTTGCAGTACATGGATTATTTTTCATAGTATGGAAACTTGTTACTAGAATTTTACCCCAACACTGAAGGATCTGGAGAAACAAAAATAAGGCCTATCTAAAAATAAAGTGATGTGGGTTTTTTGCTAGCCTAAGATCAATCCAAATCTCAAGTGTCCTTTGCTGTAAGGAATGTAAGTTGTAACCTTCATTTCTTCCTTTTCAAATCCCCCAAACAGTTGGAAGTTTCTCTGGAAGTAAAAGGTAGAATGAAGACCAAACAACTTTTGAGTGAGGGGACAGAGACAGCAAATGCTCACATTCATGCTCAAATTCCTGCAGGTTAATGCCAGTGTCGTACCACAAAACATAGGTATTTGTTGCTACATATCCTCTTAGCCCTCACCCAGTGTTGGGAAGAATATGATGAAGGCCTGTTAAGTCATGAATAGTTTGGAGAAGGTAAATAAGGAATCACTCTCAATGTCTCTTCCAATACAGGGATGAAGGGGAATCAATTAAAAACTAGCAATAGGCAGCGCTTTGCCCACAGGTAAGTTGTGAAACACCTCATTGGACACCGTAGCTGCTGGTGCTACATGGGAGAGAAAGGAAGGAGAACAAGTTCATGGGGGGAAAACAACCTAGACCTAATGTAAGCTTTGGGAAATTCCTGAGTGTCACTTTTCTACAACTTGGGAAATAACTCCAAGGAAATACATGCTGACCCTTACTCTTCTGCAGAGAATTAGCACTGGCCATTGTCCAACACGATACCAGACTAGGCTGGTAACATTACGCAGTGTGGCTGCTACTACAGTGTGTAGTTTATTCTTAACATAGAGGATGGTGGCTATCTGCAAAGTAAAATTCAGTACAAAGCATTTATTACCTGCCTTTTCTCTGGATAGCACTGGCTTTTGAAATCCATACCATTTTTAGCATTGTAACACAACTCAGTGCATCAAAAGACTTCTATAAAAGCAAAGCAAGGAACATAAAAACAAGATTGAATACAGTACATGAAATAAAAGTTACTAATGATTAAGATCATCAACAGAACTCTGCAAAAAAAAAAATAAGCACCAGCAGCTTCTGGTGCAAAGGTTATGTTTGAAAGTACTTAATTTCAAGTGAATTTATGCTACCTCCTTCACAATACCTTTGTGCTACACAGATTTCTAAATTAAAGTTTTCTAGTCAATAGGTAATTGTAAGTCAATAAAAGACATGGATTCTGTTTTGTTGTATCACAAACCAAGCAAAAATATGTTACATTGAATAAAGTTTTCCTGTCTTACTTGGAAATTACACCTTTATTTTCCTACATTTGATGCAAAATTACAAAAAAAATTGTATTACCATAACTTCAGAAATTTGGTGTGCGTATCTCCTACGAAATCCAATTTTATTTTCTAAGCCATATACTAGGTCTTAAACTGTCTCATTATGTTATCTCAATTTTCTTGAACAAGTAATTAGGGAATGGGCATTCAATACATTAAAAACAATGCTTAAAAACTTAATGGATTAGACTTGGGCTAGATACAATAGAAGAACAAAGGGAACTCCCAGTGTTCTCTAAGTCTCAGGAAGATGGCAGTCTAAACTGATGGGCTTGTTTTAAAAATCAAACAGAAATACTAAATTAAAAAAAAATAAAAAGACGACAGATATATCAATATATCAACCTGCAATAGCTTTTACAGGGTTTTTAAACAGCTAACTATTTACAGTATTTATCATAAAACAACTGGATGTCAAAACTTCCCAGTACGTTTTGTTGCTTGACATGCACTAGCTCTCAGCCTGCTATACAAAAAGAAAAAGTTCTCCAAAATTTATATATTACGTATTTTAAAATAACACTAGGAAGTTTACTTCCCAAAGACAGTTTAGGCCAATCATACCTCTTTCATCTTGCCTGAGTCAATAACAAATACAACATCATTGACTGTTATGCTGGTTTCTGCAATATTAGTAGAAAGAATCTGCAATTTAAAAAAAAAAAAAAACAACAACAAAACCACTATAGTAACTGTAAAGACAAAGACAAAATAGATCAATATAGTATCTGATTAAGTCCTCTGATACTTGCTATTTTGCGGACTCCAGAAGGTGGACTTTTAAGCACCTTCTTCTGATCCAAAGTCTGCATATTTGAATGAAGCATGAAAACTTGGTATCTAATGCAAGACAAAGAGCACATTTTAAGGATCTTTAAAACAAACAGTAAGAACTCAAGACGACCATAGAAACTAGAGGTTTTACCTGTGAGCATTATCAGCAAATCTCTTGTCATCAAAAAGAATACGGTCCCTCAGGCTAACTATCTCATCATATCCAGGAAGAAATACTAAAATCGCTCCTAAAAAAGAAGTTCGTTTGCAGACTTCAACAGAAAATTCACTTCAAATATAAGTCAGTACTGCATATACTAGCACTCAGAAGGTTTTACCTATTTGCTATTACTGAAAAAAGAGCACCATTCATCAGAAGCTGAAAACACAGCAATTTATTGGGAGTGTGTGTATATACCTACCAGCATCACAACTATGACAGATGTTATAAAGTAAGTGCACAATCAGGTCCAGATCTACTTTTTCATCATCAAAACTGTGATGATAAGCATTCAACAGTTCTCTGTCTTCTGCACTAAGGTCGCTACCACTGGTTTGGACGAGGGAACTTTCATCCAGATTTCCAAATTCCACTGAAGCGCTGAAACACACAAATACACAGGCCAGAGTTGACGTTGTTTGCTTTGGGTTTGTACTCAGCAATTGATTCAAATTTAGATCAAGACCAACAAGACAACTCATCTCGAATTTTAATTTTAAAGTCGAGCAGAAGAGCATCTCCACAATACTATTACTGTTCACTGATTTAAGTGTTAACCCAGCAAAGCATGCAACATCAATTTTTAGTGTTAACTTTAATTTCATTATACTTCATTGAAACACAACCATAAGCAAGTGTGACAGAACTCAAAGTATAAAGACACCATTTGTTTATCTGTTAAAGGAAAAATATTTAAAATAATTCTATCTTCCAAAAACTTCCCTACTGTAACAGTTAAGCAGGTACTACACTAACAGAAACTACACTAAGAGAAATTATAATAATATAGGTCTCTACAAAACTGTAACTAAACTATGATAACTGTAAGTTAATAAAAAAAACAATTCTTGAATGGCTTAGTGTACATATTGCTCATATAAAGTTTCTTTAATATGCCTATCATGTATTAACAATATACAGATAAAAACACACAATAGATCTGTTTCCAAAATAAGCACCTGAAATTAAAATGGTACATGGTATAGAATCAGTATCTCCTCTGCATATTTATTTGCTACTATAATCACATCCTGCCTAGATATATAACCATGATAGGAATGTCCATATCAAGATGATAAGTGCTAATAACCTAAAAGAAGTCCTACACCACTAGAACTATATCCTAGGAGTTCTGCAGACACAATCACTATGATACTGAATACAAAACAAACTTTTTTTTCTTTTTTTACATTAACTCTGTTTTCAAAATATTCCTATTCTCAAATAGATGTTGCTATATAGGCCAGATTTTAAAGCAGAAAAAGGTAAAAACTGTTCTGATTAAAATAAGACAAAACATCAATTTCCCTTCACCATGCTATACAACTGTTTCTGCAAAACAGTTATAGCTTACCTGTAGGACTCCAACAGGTCAACAACCTCTGTCTGTCCAAAGCGCTTAGCCCAGTCCAAAGCCATCCTGAAAGAGTTGCATAAAAATCTTTATTAATTTCTCACTTCGAAAGATACATATGAATAGCACATTAGATGAGACGACAACTGACACCGCACTTTTCTATCAATTTCTGCATTATTGTTTTAATCAGTGCTGTTACTGCTGGATCTGCAACTTTCCATTTTAAAGTGCATACACAGGTGTAATAGCTATACGATTTTTAGATAACTGCAATTCATTACCAAGAAAGACCCAGTTTTACACAGAAGTACATGGAAACATGCAGAAGGAAACAAGGAGGAAGAATGTGCCATTCCTTCAAAAACCACACACCAATAAGCAGAGGTAAGCCATGCCTTTTTGCACTACCCTTTACAAGCCCCTTTAAATCATCCTGAGAAGTCACATCCCAGACATTTTTCTCCAAAATGTGTGAAAACATTGGGCTTTTTGATGTCTTAGGGAAGTTGGCCTCCACACAACGCAGTTCACTGTGTTCTCCTTCTCAACTGCATTCCTTCCTAAGTTTTTCAAGTACCAAATATCTCATATTACAATTATTTACTATAGTTCCCTGTTTATATGAAGATACAATTTATGGCCACAAAAGTCTAAGGTTTTACAGACTGATGAATATTTTTAAATGATACAGTGTATTTACAGATATAACACAGTAAAGATCTTTGTAATACACTATTTTTAAACCCAATATAGGTTACTCTCTTAAAATAAGAATCACCAAACTTTTTGGGTCTAATTCAGTCAACCCAGTGAGTAAGACCTGATTTTTTCTTCTAACCAGTGTGTTAAATCAGACTCATGGAAACCAAGAGTGTCTATCTTATATTTGAAACTGTTTAATTTCTAATTTAATTTAGAATTTACAGAATACAATGTGATAAACAGCAGTTAGAAACTGTTTAGACTCTCAAAATCTACTAGTGCTTACAGTAGTCTCATAAATTTAGCAAATTAGTTTAGAATTTCTATATTTCTTTCTCATTTGTATATTGACAAATAAATCTTTCAGTTTATCTGTTTTGTTTTTACCAGCCATTGGATGATTTGCAGTGGATACTTGCTCCCATACTGATCAGTTGTTCTACTTGACTCAGAAATCCTCTCCCTGAAGCAATCATTAGTGCAGTTGCACTGGTTTCACTGTGCCTATAATCAACTGAGAAGTTAAAAAAAAAAAAAAAAAAAATCAGCAAAACCAATACATGCTATTTTTTTCATCTAAATGTAGTAAGAATATGACTTTCAAAACCCAGCCCAAAGAGAATTTGTTTCTTCACTTCATCCCACCAGTCAGTTCACATGAATTTAACACTATTTTAGAAACAAAACATCTGTCAATACTTCAAAGCAAGTACAACAACAAATAACTACAAAACTCGTTAATTCTACTAACCCTACTCATCTTTTTCAAGAGCCATCAGAATTCAAAGGTAACAACATTTGAAACTGGAGATAAAGTACCCACAGAGATTCAAGTCATTTTGTGGTTGTTTTTTTCTTATGTAATAAGATGAGAAACTTACCGCTGACATTTTCAGTTAAAATGAGATGGAACACTTGAGCAAAGGCATCAATATCTTTATGCAACCAGATGTCAGAAAGACAAGAATCCATCTCTTTTATTAGCCATGGTTCAAGGCAATTCGCATCTTTTTCAGTCTGAAGAGAAAAAACAGTACTGAAAGATGAATCTCTTAAAGAGTCGTCTTTATTCTCATACATTAGACATGAAGAATTTGAACAGTTAGGTTTTCCAAGCAACAACCAGAAATACAGCATTCAGGTATCAGTTAAAGCATTTATCATATGCAAGTGCTTTAAACAATGGCAGTCTAGCCATTTGATCTAAACAAAAGTTTTGTACAACCACCATAATTGAAAAGCATACTTTAGTTAGAGTAGTTCATGCTAATAAAAAAATCGTTTTATTAAAACACGTTAATATCCTTCTAGAAGCTCTACAGAAGTAATATCTTTAGAAAACAGTTTTTAAATGGGTAGTAATAATTCAATGCAGATTTTAACATCTCTTCCAACAAAAGGAAAAACATACCAGTTGATTAAATACTGCATCACCACTATCATCCAACAGATTATACTCTTCAGTTGCACTTGGGACAGATCTTTGTCTCCGAGATTCCACTTTGCTATTATTTTCTTGAGCAGAACACCACTCAGTAAGAGTGCTTTGCTGTTTTTCTTCTAGAATGCATAAAGTATTTCCAAAAAAGTTTTACAGTAGTCTTAATTATCCATTGTTTTCAGTTACAAAAAATAGTTACATCAAGTCACAAAGTTTTACCTATTCAATCTCTTTTATTTAACCTAGAACACTGTTACCAGTCCAATATAAATTCCATGATTAAGGGCACCCAAAGTGCACCATTGCAAACATCTGCTCTAAGAACAAAGTAAAAAATACCGTTTGGGTGCTTAATCCCCCAAGTCTCCAGTATTCCAACCCACTGCATTCAAATGAGCTTCCTAAGTATTTTCTACACAAATTCTCAGTCCAGATCTCTCTCCAGAAGTGAAATACCAAAGTGATACAGCTGCTGCAGGTAACAACTAATTTTTATACACAAGTAGCAGAAACAGTAGAAGACACCAGTGCCTGAACTGAACTTTTCTATCCACAATGATCAGAGCTAAGCACCATGATAAATGTACAGAGGACTGTACGTTACAGCTTTGGGTTTTGCCCCCTTCCCCCTTTTTTTTTTCTAAATACACACTAGGATCATTACTTTCAGTTGACAGGAAAACTTCTCAAATAATATATCTACTTAATTAATTGAAAAACAACTATATTAAAGGTCAAGTGTTTTAATGCTTTTGGGCTACGTATATATGTTAAATACATCCACGTCTGAAGAATGCAGTGAAAAATATTACTAATAGGAAATGCTTCTGTGCAAGATGTACAAAATCCTGCCCTCTTTAATGGCTGCACTTCAATTTGCACCCAAAAGTCAGCACAGAGTATCTTCTGCTTATATAGTTTTCATGTGGGCAAAGCCCCCAGTTATATGCAATTCTACTCCATAATAATTAGGAAAAATATTCCACTTATCAACTAAAAGAAAAAAGAATGCAATTACTGAAAGAAAGTGAAAATATTTTTTTTAAGTTATGTAATCTACTTCAACAATGTAAACACTGAGAGCTTAAAGATACTTGCTGTCATCTAGTCATGTCTCATTCAATATTATGACTTTGGAATTTCAACAGAGAATCATCCTATTTAGTTGTTCAATCAATGAGACTCATTGCCAACCCTAAAAATTAAGAAGTCCACCAACCTCGCTGCTTCTCTTTTTTGTACTTTATCATCTCTTTGTTTGTATACCCAGTGCTTCGTAAAATGTCCTCCAAAAACATCTCTTTAACTTCAAAAGGTCTTCCTTGTACTGAAAGTATAAATAATTCGTAAAAATATTAGATATTCCCTAGCTTCATTTATAATCTTAATTTTTTAAAAGCATTTTTGTAGACACAAAAAGTGAATTAAGCATTATTAGGGCCTGATTTAAGGAATTATCACTTTCCTTGAAAAGTCTTTTAAGTTTATATTCTTAAGATTACTGGGTCACAAAACAAAACATTTCAAAAGGGAAATGCCAGCTGGGTACCTTGTTTCTCATTAACCTCTTCAATTCTATTAAGTGTTATAGCACGAGATGCTCCCAAGATTGACAGTTAATTGCAATTTTATCAAAATGAGAAGAAGAAAACAGCCATTTTTGGTTAGGGTTACAAAAAAGAATTTACTGTCTAAGATTGCCACCTGTATTACAAAATATAACAGCAATTAATACAGCTTGAGTGCAAGATCCCACAAGCAGACTGCTACCTTTGTATTAAACTACTTTTTTTCCCCAAGAAGTATACAATGAGATGGACTTCTCTCAATTTCCTCAATCACTTCAGCCAGATTTGGCTTTCTTTACTGAATGCTTCCAGATAAAAGAGATCATTTACTGTGATTTCCTTTTCAATATCACCGTTTTCTAGACCTTATTCATGGACATGAAAGGATTCTTTTTCAGAGGAAGAATTAAAATATCTAGATTTTAATTTCTGGTCCCTTAGCAGACATTTGCCATACCTGAGTTTAAATCACCTAGGACTTTTCTTCAGAAAGAACAAGCTGCAATTCACATACTTCTAGAAGCTGTCGTGGAGGAAGCCTTCCAACACTGATCACAAACTCTGTACTACAGAAACCCACAACTACAAAAGGTTGGTTTCTGTGGTCAGGATTCTGTCAGCAATATTATTGAAGGAGGATCGAATCTTTCTCATTACATTCACAGCTGAAGTATCTAAACTCTCTTCTTTTAATTCTGAAATTCTCAAAAATTGAAAAGGAGTGTCTTTTCAATTGTGATTAGCCTGTGAAGACTAGTACATGGATTAACAGTATAACCACTGAGGTAAACTGGAGAAAGAGTTTGTCACCAGAATTTCCTGAATAAACACATTCATCTAAATGAACAGAAAGGTACAAAAAGAGTAAACTGGAAAGCCACACAACAATTGTAACTGAGGTTTCCCCTCTCCAAAAAAATTTTGGAAAACACTGAAATCATGTAATTTCCAGATTCCTGCCTCCAACAAGCTGCAAGCCTCATTTTACTAGGCAGAAATTCAGAACTCGGAACTTGAAATAAACACTTCTATCTGGAAAAAGAGATTTCTTTTTCAGGAACATTCACTAAAATAAACTGATGATTTGCAGAAAAGATTCTAAAGAAAGTGATCCTGACCATGTCCTGGGACTGGTGAGCTTCTTAAAAAAAAGGCTGAGGTACAGACAGTCTACTTGATTGTTTTGAAAAGAAAGCATTTCTCTTAAAAGCTTCTTTTCAAAACACATTATACTTAGACATCACTGCTGAAGAAGGAAGAGCACTGCAAGGTGCCAGAGGAGCTCACCCATGCAGAAAATTTACAAGCCAGGAGGGTGAAGAGGGGAAGGAAAAAAAAAAAAAAAAAGCATCTCCCACACTTCCATGTTTTACCTCTACTAAAGATCAGTCAAATGAAATTAAAACAGCAATGACGATAACTTTTCTTTGCATTTGAATGTAAACTAACTGCAGATTACTGAGTCTGAACGTAAATTAACATAAATTGCCATGCCTTTTCTCATTGTTTACATTGTTTACCTTGATTAACAGCTAATAATTTCCTTTAAAATAAAGAATCATGCGATTAAAACATGAAAACCCAATTTGCCTAGGACTGTATTTCTAAAGTGACGAGGTGCGGTCATCTGTATTTTATCCAGTAATGAGTAGCAATCTCTGTGAGCCTGAAGAACTAGAATCTACTGGAATGAATTAATAAATATCACACTCTTCTAGATCCTAGGGTCTATTATCACCATGGACATCAGCACTTTAAGAACTTTTTTCCTGCTTCTTGAATTGAACATGGTGGGGGCCAGGACATCCCTGCACTTAGACAACTCCCTGTGATAAAAACACTTCACTCTGAAGTAGGTGCAGGCAGTTAAGAAACAACAAAAATGAACAAAGAACAAGCACTGCTATAACTCTCAGTGTATTTATCATATTCCCTTACTCAGAATCGTTTGCTACAGTTTAATAAGATCTTTAAGTCCTAGGGCAGGTATACTCAGATTTAAGAGTTTACATAAATACTTACTGTGTATTACTGGGCAACTTCCAAAATACCTAATAAAGAGTTTTGCATCTAGGGCAGCACTAGAAATAATTAGTTTTAGATTAGTCTGTTTTTGCAACACATCTCTGAGTTTTATTAACAAGAAGTCACTGAACCTATCCCTCTCATGTACTTCATCCTATAACAAAAGGAAAAAAAAAAACCAACAGATAAACATCACAGATCCAAGATCCTAACTTTTCACAAACATGAACTTCTCTAAAAACTAAAATACATAATCTGTGGGTATATTACAGACGCATTAAAATGTGTAAGTCTAGTTTAAGTAAGAATTTTTTTAAAAACCACCCTAAAGTCAAGAAATATTTCAAAAAGTTTTATAAAGATATCAGAGCAGACTGCACTGGTAATGCTCAAGCCACATATACCTTCATTTCAGAGGTTAAAGTGAACTTCAGAAGCTTTTCCAATTCTCATATTTTAATCTCATTTTCAAGATAATGACAGAAACAGCAAATCCTACAAATCTTACTTTAATAAATTCACACTTCACAACTGATGAACATTTAAAGAAATGCATGATACCACATAATTAGAAAAAAATTAGATTGCTTACATCTATTAAGTCATGCACAAAGCTTATCATCAATTAAGGCACATGACTGATTAAACATCTTCGTTGGTGTGTTCTGTTTTGTTTTATATTATGAACTTATGAAGCAGGGACCCAAATACAACATTTTTAGGCTGAAGTCAAGAATGTTTAAATCATTCTCACACTTTTTTCCATTTTGATAAACAGGCAGGCACCTAAAGTTATCATGAATTTTTCTGTCTTCAGCAGTGGAGAACTTAATCTTGCAGTTAACATTCTGGTTCTGCTGCCTTATCAAACTCCACAGTAGCAATATTCACATAATCACAAACACACACACTTAAATAATTTGCTGAAAATTAGACTACTCATTATCTTGAAAACATTTGGGCAAACAAACTGCAAACCTGGTACTGCTAAAACAAGTACATGATACAAGAAATTCTGACACACTCACATTGAATCATATCTACATAAGCCTCCCTAAGGCTCTTCTGCTTTCTGACAGAGAAAGTTCAGAAAAATTTAGAGCTCTGTCCTCCACAAATGCATCATGATTCCAAAATTATTAGCATGAACCTAAAATAAGGTACTTCTAAAAAAAAAACCAAACCAAAATGTATATGCTACAATGAAGACTCAGTAAGTCTTTAACATTAATTCAGATTCTAACCAAACAAAACACCTTAAATGCTCAGCAAATTAATAAAGAAAACTAGGATCTCATCTTCCAGTTAACAATACACGCTGCTCCACATCACATGAAATACAAGGATTCTTACCACAATAATATGTGTCACAGTTGATAGAGTGCTGTCTCCTGCCATTAGCGTGCGAAGCAGTATGCCATTAGTGCAAAATGTTAACAGTGTCTTTGGAGAAACCCTGTTGAACAGTTCATAAAGATACTTCATTACTTTGCACCATTTAAACGTTGCTACCTTTCCACTACTTACTGAAAATTAAAGGATTGAACAGCTGCCCACCAGAAGTGGAATTAGATTATAGTTCTCTCACCAAAGAATTCATGCATACTATTTGTTTTTAAACTAAGACTATTCCCAGAGACTTCCTAAGGAATCTTAATGCTTATACTTCAAAACTTCAGACAATGGATTAATTAACAAAGTGAGATTCAAAATTTATATAAATAACAAAGCAAGTGAAACAGAACCTCGAGAACCTCTCCACATTGTTTAATTTACTGGAAAATTCAGTGTGGACTGCTTTGGAAAAATGGGTTCCAATTCTTCAGCATGTGCTTGGATATAGTCTTTGTATGTGCCTACATGTGGTGGATTGACCCTGGCTGGACGCCAGGTGCCCACCAAAGCCGCTCTATCACTCCTGTCCTCAGCTAAGGACAGGGGAGAGAAAATACAATGACAGGCTCATGGGTAGAGATACCCATTACCATCAGAGGCAAAACAGACTCAACTTGGGGAAATTAATTTGTTACCAGTCAAATCAGAGTAGGATAATGAGAAATAAAACCAAATCTTAAAAACACATTCCTTGTACCCCTCCCCTTTCTCCCCAGGCTTAACTTTACTCTCCAATTCTCTCCCTCCTCTCCCCAGCAGCACAGGGGGACAGGAATGGGGGTTGGGGTCAGTTCATCACACGTTGTCTCTGCCGCTCCTTCCTCCTCAGGGGCAGGACTCCTCACGCTCTTCCCCTGCTCCAGCGTGGGATCCCTTCCACGGGAGACAGTCCTCCACAGACTTCTCCAATGTGGGTCCTTCCCACAGGCTGCAGTTCTTCACGGACTGCTCCAGCATGGGTCCCTCCCATGGGCTGCAGTCCTTCAGGCACAGACTGCTCCAGCATGGGCCACCCAGGGGGTCACAAGTCCTGCCAGAAAACCTGCTCCAGCATGGGCTCCTCTCTCCATGGGTCCTGCCAGGAGCCTGCTCCAGCACAGGCTTCCCATGGGGTCACAGCCTCCTTCAGGCACCCACCTGCTCCGGCGTGGGGTCCTCCACGGGCTGCAGGTGCATATCTGCTCCACCATGGACCTCCCTGGGCTGCAGGGGAATCTCTGCTCCCGTGCCTGGAGCACCTCCTCCCCCTCCTTCTTCACTGACACTGGTGTTTGCAGGGTTGTTTTGCTCACATATGCTCACTCCTCTCTTCAGCTACAGTTTCTCTTGCACAGGTTTTCTTCCCCTTCTTAAATTTCTTATCCCAGAGGCGTTACCACCACCGCCGCTGATGGGTTCAGCCTTGGCCAGCAGCAGGTCCATCTGGGAGCCAGGTGGCATTGGCTCTGTCGGACATGGGGGAAGCTTCTGGCATCTTCTCACAGAAGCCACGCCTGTAGCCCCCCTGCCACCAAAACCTTGCAACACAGACCCAATACACTATACTTGACTGAATCACAAAGAAATCAGCTGATCTTTTTCAAATGCTTTAATTTTTCTCTTCAAGAATTCCAAAATCTCTGGAAGTTACTATTCTAGTACCCGTGGCAGAGTTAGCTGTACAAGTAAAAAGAGCAATTGCCACTACCTTCTCCAGCACTGCCACCCGAAGTACTGAAAAGTTCCTTTGTATCGTACTCTACAGTTCTTTTCCAGAAGACATGAGCTCCCTAGTTATACGCGTATTTCTTTCTAAGTTTGGAATTCATCACTCCTTTCAACACTCCTCCTGCATATTCAATTCAAGGAACATATCCAAGATGGAAATGCTTTGCTTTACCCATCTTCACTCTTCTTTCTTCTTCAGCAGCCTTCTAGAAATCATCATTGCTGTCCAATAGTTAATAAAACTTCAAAAATTAAGACTCCTGTGTTATTCCTCCTATCTAAACCCCTCCACTCCACATCTTTTCTGCCCAGAGTTGGAAATACTGTCATGTCTCCCTTTCGCTCTTTCTCTTGAATGAATCTATTGATTCTTCTTAAGCAGGATTTTTTGCACTGCTTCCAGTAATTCTTCCATTTTGATCTGACCTATACTTCGTTCTTCTTCAGACAGCATAATACTTCCAAACAGTAATCATCCACCTTATTTGCAATTCATCGTTACTAGCTCTTTTAATCCCTTAACAGCCTTAGGAGCTTTTGTACGCATATTCAAACTCTTCTTTAACTTGGCTTTGTTGTTCAAGTGCATTCATTTTCATTAGCTATGTGATCTCTTCATCCACACAAGCAACGTAACCAGCTATACCGTTCGCTGTCTTCCTCTCACCCATATCCCAAGTGCTACCCACTCCTGGAAATCCCACTACCTATACAGTTCAAAGAATCTAGAAACCGCACACAGTCTTCAGACTTTCATCCATTCCTGCTCTGCTTCAGGGACAAATTTCCCAGAAATCTCTACTTTTGTATCAGTTCATGCTTTAAACATAAAAGCTGAAAGAGAATAAATTTAACCCAAACTAGATTGGCAAATAATACTCAACTTCATCGTTCACTTTCAAATTTTGCTTTTTTTTCCTTTTATGTCCCCTACCAACTCTCACTATATAGCATTTGTCACAGCATGCTGGTCTTCCTACTTATCTGCAAAGCTTGCAGAACTTTTGGATCTATACGTGTTAAAAGTAGGGAGGAAAAAAAAGAGAAGAAAGCATAGACCTGATCTGAAAGTAAGACAAGAAATGCCACACACACACAAAAAGAAATCACGAGAAAGTACCTGCAATTCACTTGTATAAGACAACTTACTACATGCAACTCCCAAATACAGGATGAAAACCGTCCTTTTCACTCTTCAATATTCCATGACTTGAAATCACATATCCTATCTATACTTTACATACTGAGCTTTTACTAGGCCGTATCCCATGTATACTGTAGTTTAAATGTACACAAGACTAAAGTACCAAAACAAGATCAACTGACTTTAAGAAATAGCATTAGTACCTGCTTTCTAATCGGATCTGATAACCAACTGTCTGGCCAACCTTTTCTCTTCTTTCTGCTGCCACTCTCTCAGCCACACCAACAGCTGCCAAACGTCTTGGCTGAGTGCAAAATATACGACACGGAGTTCTGTTTTTGTAGCATTCGTCAAGAAGGAACTGAGGGATCTGTAAAGAAGTGGTTTGAATTTACTTTTTAGTTTGATAAAGTTATCTCTTTTTTACCATGGTGAAACAATTTAACTGCGTCTCAATATTACATAGGTTGCAAAAGGATTCACAATGGGATTAGCACTGCAAACGTACTTGAAGGGGCAGGAAGGCAGAAAAAATAAATTTCTTATTTCAAATTTAATCTGTTTCAGAAAAAAAAAGTTGAAGCTTCTCTTCAGAGAAATCTATAAAAAAATACCTGTAGGTAGTATTTCATTTACAACACAATAATATTCTACTCTAGAAACTAAGAGAGCTAGCTTTAGAAGAGAAAGGGCTATTCAAAATCATAGCTACTCTCCCTGCAATATTTTATATCATTTTAACAAAAAACTAGTATCTATCAGAAAATTGTGCAGAAACCTTCATGCTTTTAGTAAGTATCTGCTGGCTTAGTATTTCAAAAGCAAGAAAGTGAACTAGAACACAAGACTTTTGACTATGTAGGAAAACAAAAGCCTTAAAACTAGCACAAAGAAATCCCTTACTACATAAGTATTACAAAGTTGGTGCGTTTTGTATAAACACTGTTATCTTTTTTATTTCATTAAATAAACTTACTTGAGTAGTTTTTCCTGATCCAGTCTCTCCTACAACCAAAACAACTTTATTGTCCTTTATTATTTTGACAATTTCTTCCTGTTTCTCAAAAACTGGTAGGGATTGCCTGAAGGAATCAAACTCCGATTCCCCTCTTTTCACTGGAACCTGGGGGATACCATTGTTAAGCCGTCCACTTGTCTTGTTCACATCTCTGTTTTCTGTGAGGAGAAGTTAACAATTTACTTAGACAGACACAAAAAAAAATAAATACTAAAAAATGTATTTAAAATCGTACGTAAAAATGAACATTCCTAACTTTATATGCATCCCTATAGATAAAGTGACAACCCCATCACACATTTAAAAGCCATATTCATAGTAACGCATCCTGTTAGGGTGCTTGAAATAAATACTGTTCAAATGAGTTACTACTTTCGTAGATATTTTGAACAAAAACAGACTATCCCACTGCACTGCTCAAAGTCAAAAAAGGTCACGAAGAGCAAAAATAGAACAGAAACTAAACCCCAGAAAAGCAGCCTGGCGTATTTGCTTGGCCTTTGTATCATGTCCGCACAGTCACACCTCCACAGTTTGTCTAGAAATATTCACTGTACAGTTAAACCTTTAAGGTATTCCAAACTGACAAGCAGGTCTTCTGAGAAAAAGGTACCTTTACTGTGATTCATCCGCCTTCTTTCTCATCCTCTCTGATCTTTTATGACCTCCTTTCAGACAGTCTTACATAACCTAACGCTCTAGTCTGTAACATTTGTCTTAAATCACACAAACTGAACCATGCTGTACCTAGATCCCTGGACCCATACAGCACAGTGCAGTGTGATGTATTAGAAAGCAATGCATAAGTAGCCAAAGAACCTGCACATCTTCAGAAGACACTACTTCAGATTCAGTAAATGCTATTCTATAATTCCTCAAGAATTATTTTCCAGAACAATGAAAAACTTGCTGTAAATTCAACTATACATATTTAATGTGATAATCAGATTAATATATTAAATTACAAGCACTGTCTTACCAAGACAGACACAAATTAAAAGAGCCAAAAACCATTCTGGTGAAGCGAAGAAAGATAAATTTTACACTATTCATTAGTTTATATGCCCTACATTCCTAAGGAATTGCTTTTCAGTACTTTTATTACAGTTGCCCTCTGTTCATTAAACAATCCTATTAAACAACTGAAAAAGAAAATTAGCAAAGGAAGCACTTAAAGCATGCACTATCATAAATCAGAAATATCCAACGAAACAAGGCATACTGGTACAAGTGTTTTCTTTCTGTGCACTACACCCAGCTTTGTGCACAGAAACACAACGTAACTCTTACACTCGCAACTGTTAAAGCAATAACCTTGTTGACAGCACCGTTTCAAAAAAAAAAACCCACAATATATCAGAAGTTTGTATTCCAGTGAACTTTTTCATATTCTAGAAATCAAGAAGTCCAGAAAGTAGCCTTAGGGACCAGATCTATTTTAGAAGACAACGAAACAAAAGATAAACTTATCTTATCAAGAACGTGAATTTCTATATGCAGAACAGCCAGCCTCATTTTCTCATAAGGGTGTCCTCATACAGCAGTCATGGTAACACTTCTCTTTTCAATCTCACCTCATGGAAATTGTAGGAGCTCACATTTCAGAAAAGTGCTTCCAAATAAATTTAGCTGGAACTAGCTTGAAGATTCAAAAGTAACTTGGTGCAAGGCAGGCATTGGAATGTGGGTGATGTGACTGCCTAAGTTTCTTATGACACTAGTTATAAACCCTCCTATATTAACAATTAAAAGTCAAGAAAATTAATGGGTTTCTTTTGGGGGGAGGGTGTCAGTTGGGACAGGAGAGGAGACAGAAAAGAAAGGTTTTTGTTTTGTGGTTGGATTGTTTGGGTTTTTTAAGCAGTGTTGATTGACAAGTCCATATCAGAAGACACACTGAACATACCAGATTCAACAGCACATGCATTTCCTCGCTCCGTCTTTGGCAGAAGTTCTGTTCGTTCTTTATTTGTGACAGGAAATCTCTGAATTAAACTCCGAATGGTATGTTTCGTACTGGGAGCCAAGCCGCAAGTCATTACTGCATGTGTTAGTTCTGATCCATCCTTCTTCCTTACAGTCAGGTATCGATTTGCTCCTTTCCTGGAGGAAAAAAGAAAAACGTATTTTACGAATAAGTAACTTATTTACCTCTATGTAATCAACTTTGACCATAATTTTTTCAAGATGGCCATCAGATTACTGTCAAATATAATGTCATAACTAGAAAATTGCAAATGATGTCCTAGGTAGCATAACACACACCAAAATAACAGAAGCATCCACAACATCCACCATCAAACCACCACATTCACACACTGTAGTGCAGCACTGCAGACTTTGGATGAGTACACTGAGCACAACTTTACAATTAGGCCTCCATAATGTAACACTGATGCTACCTTTCTGTTGAAGGTCTATCACTGCATTTGCTTCCCAAAAGACAGCCAGGTCCATCAATCACTCACTCAATCAATACTGAGAGGTATGACACAAACCTGATTTCTAGAGTAATTTAAGGGAGTTAGAGGTTAAAAATCAACAAATGGACACAACAGACAAACAAGAAGCCTTCTAGTGCTATTCCAAGACTTAATAAAATCATTTAAAACAAATTAAGAATCCCAGGACGTTCATTTTCAAAGATTTACAATGTAGAATTAGAGCCAAAACACTTAATCATAACACCGTGGCATTTGTTCTCAGACTGAAGTCTGATACTGAAATGCGAAGAGCTGCTGTATATAGGTTTGAAACTGAACTATCCTGTGCCTGGGCTACCATGACATATCAACAGTTCAAAAATTACTTCTCAGGATAAGAACGGAATGGCCTGGGGAGGATCGCTGCTCAGGAACTGACTGGGCAGCGGTCAGCAGGTGCTGAGCAATTGCATCGTGCATCACTTGTTTATGCCAATCCTTTTATTACTACTATTGTCATTTTATTAGTGTTATCATTATCACTATTAGTTTCTTCTTTTCTGTTCTATTAAACTGTTCTTATCTCAACCCATGAGTTATAATTCTTTTCATGATTCTCTCCCCCATTCCACTGGGGGGGGGGGGGTGGGGGGGTGTGAGTGAGTGGCTGCGTGATGCTTAATTGCTGGCTGGGGTTAAACCACAACACTTTTAAAGACCAACCATTTCAAAAGATATTACAAGCATAAATACTGAAGAAACCTGTAGAGACTAAACATGAGTAGAACATTTGAATTTATTTTAGAAGTAAATTTTTTTCTTTAATGTGCAATGCATTATCATAGTTAAGAAAAAAAAGATACAGTTTAGGTCTTCCCAGATCCATATTTCCTTTTTTCTCAGCTATTTAAATTTCAGTTCAACTATTCTCCAAGCTTCATGTCACCCCCAACACTCCACATTCGAAAAAAAAAAAAACCACCACAAAACAAAAACAGGGTGTGACTGTCCCACTCTACGCTGCACCGAGGCGGCCCCACCTCGAGTCCCATGTGCAGTTTGGGGCACCACAATATCAGAAGGACATTAAGATACCAGTGTCCAGAGAAGGACGACCAAGATGGAGAAAGGCCTCGAGGGCAAGGAAGGGAGAGCAGCTGAGGTCACCTGGCTTGTTCAGCCTGGAGAAGAGAAGCCTGAAGGGTGACCTCCTCGCAGTCTACAACATCCTCAACGGGGGGGGGGGGGGGGGGGGGGGGGGCAGCGGAGGGGAGGTGCTGATCTCCCCTCTCTGGTGACCAGCGACAGGACACGAGGAGATGGAATGAAGCTACACCAGGGGAATTCAGATTGGTCATTAGGAAAAGGTTCTTCACTGAGAGGGTGGTCTGTCACTGGAACAGGCTCCCCAGGGAAGTGGTCACTGCACCGAGCCTGCCCGAGTGCAAGGAGCATCTGGATGATGCTCTTAGTCATATGGTTTAGTTTTAGGCAGTTCTGCAGGGAGCAGGGAGTTGGACTCCATGATCCTTATGGGTCTCTTCCAACTTGAGATATACCATGGTTCTATGAAAACAACGTCCAAAAATACCACAGAATCTACTGGGGAGCTGCTCAGAGACACTTGCAAAGCTCTACAAAGAATCAACAAGGATTCAAGCAGGCATACCAGTTACAGTTTAGAGCAGGCACCGTACAACACAAGCATGTTCCTGCTAACCACTTGCACACATCTGACAAGGCTTTCTAACGCTCCACGTTCACAAAATATGAGGCAAAGGTCCGCAAGCTCAAACAAATTTATTGTCTCAGGCAAATAAATGTAGCAAAAATGAGCTACACAGCTCCTGAGACTGGAATAACATTGGAAGAATAACTTCACTTGAACAGCACTATACTTGAGTAAGATCTTCTGAAACCAAGCTACACATTCAACACAATCAGTGCTGAATAGCACTTACTCCCTAATTCAGTATAGATCAGAGAACTAGCATTTTACAATATTTTTGCAAGAATCGTGAAGTATCACCAAAAATGAGGAATAGCAAATGCTGCTACGGTTTTACCACAGTCCACACACACACGTTATACACGTTACTCCACGTATCTGCATTTTTCCTGTATCTTTTCCTTTCCTGTTGATTTGCCACGCGAACTCCCAGGGGAACCCGATTCTCAGCTTTCATGCAAGCTCATCACAACAAAGAACGTGGGTTTTCTCTTCAGAAGATCAGAGCAGTGTAAGAGAAAGAAACATCGCCATACCCGCATATGAACCCTCTTCTGCACTTCTCAACAAAAGCACTCTCTCGGACATGCTACTCTAGGTTACATTTTATCTGTCAAGGTATGAGGTTCTATTCAAAACCCCTTGGGCACACAACAGTACGTGAAAAACAGAAGAGATCTGGGTGAGACGTCTTTTTTACGGAGCTATGAAACCCACAAAACAGTACGAGGGCAAGCTACCTCAAACTAAGCACGTCACAAGTTCAAGTACACCTGAAGCAAAGCGCAAAGATACTCATTTTTACCCTACTTTTACAACTTTTTTCTCTAGTACTGTTCCCTGCAACAGTGCAGGACACGCCAGGAACACAGATCACTTTAACGCTAGTCATGAAACCCTGCACGTTTGCACCCAAAAAAGGCGATAAAAGTAAAAATCAGACTCCGACCTACCCTTTGCTTTTAGATACCAGTCCGAGAGACTGACAGAGCCGGTGAACGAATGCTCTTTCGGTGCTAGTGAAAGAGGAAGGAAACTCCATTTCTGGAAAAACAATGAAAAAAAGGCAAACGTGGCAACACAAGGCGCAGTATCCTTGACACAGTACCTCGACGTTACGAGCTCCTCGGTCCCCAGACCTCCCACGCTCTCCCGCCAACAGCGGGACTAACGGCACCGCCGCACCGAACTTCGCAGCGGTAAGCGGGGCAGGGCTCGCGAGCAAGCCACCTCACTCGGGCAGAGAGGAGCCGAGGGGAGGCTTCTGCCGGCGAACCGGCGGCGACCCTCCGCGCCTCGACGCCCGCCACCCCCCGCGCCGGGCCTCGCCTCCCCCCGCCGGCCCCGGCCAGGCGCCCACAGCCGCCGCCCCGGCTCCTCGCTGCCGGCCCGCCGCGACGGGCCCGCCCGGGCGCACCTGCCGGGCGGGGCGCCCCCCGCGCCCTTCTCCCCCGCGGCCGGGCCGCCGCTACGCACCTTTCTCCTCTCCGTACCGGAACCGCTCCAGGGCGAGGTTCACCGCGATCTCCACCTCCTCGTCGACGCGGATATCCTTCAGCCTCTTGCCGCGGCCCGCCGCGGGGCCGGCGGAGGGGGAGGAGGCGGCGGCGGCCGCAGCGGAGGGGGAGGAGGCGGCGGCGGCTGCGGCCGCGGCGGTGGAGGAGGAGGCCGCGGCGGCCGCGGCGGAGGGGGAGGAGGCGGCCGCGGCGGAGGAGGCGGCGGCCGCGGCGGTGGAGGAGGAGGCCGCGGCGGTGGAGGAGGAGGCCGCGGCGGTGGAGGAGGCGGCCGCGGCGGAGGAGGCCGAGCCCCCGCCAGGCTGCCGCGACGAGACGCTACTGGGCCGCGACATGGCGCGGCAGCGAGTGCCGGTGGCGCGGGGAGCCCGGCGGCCGCGCGCTGCGCCTCGCGTCCCGCCGCCGGAGGAGCGCGCAGCGGGCCGCCGCAGCGCCGCGACGTCACCGCGCGGGGCGGCGCGGCGCGAGGCGGGGCGGGGGTGGGGGTGGGGTGGGAGGAGCTGCCCCGCCGCGGCTCCCGTCCGGCGGAGGCTCCGCCCCCGTGGCGGCGGAGAGGGCGCGAGCTCGCGCCGTCTTCCCCCGCTTGGGGGCGGCCGTCGGGCGCCTCTGCTCAGCGCCGGGGGCGGCAGCGGGGCGGCGGAGGGCCTCGGGGGGCGGCGGGGCGGCTCTTGGAGGGCTCGGGAGGCCCAGGGCCCAGGGCCCAGGCAGCTGGAGGGTTGTTTTCAGCCACGCACGCCTTGGGGGCGGTTAGCGCAAGTCGGTGGCGCGGGCGGCGTGACGCGTTGCCGGCAGCTGCCAGCGCCGTTGCGTGGGTGAGCGTGAAAGGGGGGCAAGAAACCTGCCCTCCTCAGGCGGGGGGGCGGCAGAAGTGCTCTCTGCTGACCCCCGGGGTGCAGCCAGCGGCGGGGGCGGTGCCTGCCCCAGGCTGGCGTCCGCTAAACGCGAAGTGGTACCGCGAACGGAAGGGGCTGGGGTTTTTTCCGCGAGGCTGGTAAAGTTGAAGTAGCGTACGACTGGCAGTGACTGGAAAGTAGCACTGGTATCTGTCTGGTCATAAATTACATAATTGAATTGAATGACATTAAATGTAGGTGGGTGAGATCATTGCAGTCCTCAGCCTCTTCACTGTGAAGTGTTACTTGACCTCGGTTTTGTAAAATGCAAGTAATTTTTCAAGATGGTACTCCAAGGCAAATTGTTTAGCCATTTAGCGTTAAGGGGGATTTGATGGTGTCTTGAGTATTCTTTAGGTCGGTAAATAAGCCTTTGGCTGAAACGATCGTCTTTTCCTGCTGACGCCACACCAAAGATACAACAAACAAACAAACACCACCCCACCCCCACCCCCCAAAAAACCCCAAAACCCAACTCGTGGCCATGACACAGGATTAACTGCTGAGGGTTGCTACTTTGGAAACATCATTCAGTCAGAAGGAGAGTACTTTGAAGAAGAGCAAACTTCCTCAGGTGTGAACTCAAGTGCAGAACTGAATAAATAGCAAATAAACACTGTCTGATGCAGCTGCCTGAAAAATGTCTCCTAAGAGACCTCTACCAAGGCCCTATACAAAGCTCACTTCAGCATATTTCTGCACTGAGAAGTGGCACTGGGGCTGAAGGTTTGCTCTGTTGTAAGGTTGTTTTTAAAATTTTCTCAGTTTTTTTAATCCAGATACCTTCCTATACGTTTCCAACCAAAGTACTTAATGCTGTTTCCTTATAGCTGTTTCTGTGACATTCAGTGCTGTCGAGTTAGAGCACATCACATCTACTGTGAAAAGTTAAACCTTTAGTTTAACAAGATAAGGAATCCTCTTGTCTTCCTTAGTATCAACAGTAATAAATGATAGACTGTAACTCGTTTGAGAGAGTCACATCAGAAATCTTTAATTATGAACCCAGATCTCTTACCAATTCCTATGTCTTAACAGCATCATCTTGCCTTCCTACAAGGAAAGCACGTGATTCTGCAAAATGATTTCTCAGGGCCTATTCTGATCTCAGTTTGCAATCTTGTGTATACAACAGCACAGAGAGATAATAACTAGCTGTTACGTTAGGTCTCATCTATATAGTGAAGAGCGCAATGAAGCCTGAGTCCATCCTGCATAACAAACTTCTTAATACATAGCTTGCTTCTTTCATTGCTGGGTTGACTCTCCAATGCTATTAAGTGTGAAAAAAACAGGAAGCTGCAGTCACTCAGGTAAAAAGGCATGACTCAAAGCATATAGTCAGGATGCACATGGAGAAAGAAAGAATCATTTTTATATATTCCTGCTGGAAAATAAGGTTGCAGCCTGAATTCACAGCTAATGTAACTCTGTTGGTACCACTATCCTAGAGGTTAATCTGTCTTCAGGAGTTTAAGACAGGAACTCATAAAATATGAGTGAAATAAAGGGAAGCCCAACTCAGTAAACTAATAGTGTTTGAATTTAACACATTGTAAAGATGAGTGGAGTGCTGGCACACTGAGCATGATTTAAACTATCTGCTTGCTATACATTTTTGCTGTAAATATACCTTAAAAAAAAAACTCAAACAGCCACTAAATCATTCTTCCCAAACTGCTGAGACAAATTAGAGGACTCAGCATTTAGGTAACAAAACCCACTGAACACAGAGTAGTTCCATGCTACAGTGAAGCAGGAGGAAGATTTTCTTGATAAGGAGTTGTCACCCACATACTGCATACTGCAACAAGTGCTGTGCCCTGCTAACTAGTTGATTGCAATCCACACTGAGCATATGAAAAAAGTGAAGACAGAATTGTGCCTTCAGCCCAGGTCTGGGGGCAGCTGGGCAAAGTGGTCTCCTGTTCTGGTGAATTTACTTCCAAACACACTAAGGGTGATTCTGGACCACCTTTGAGGTTGCCCTCCAGCTCCGACTGGTCTATGTGCAGCCGATGGCCCTGGGAAGGAGAAGCAGCAACATACTTTCTGGTGCACATGGGATCCAAACATGCTGACACTAGCGTGGCATACATAGGGCATGTCTCGTGGTGGTGTAACACAGGTCCAGCTTCCCATTAGTTATGTCTTCCTTCAGCTTTTGAGAAAAGACCTTTGCAGACAGGTCCGTGTCTACCAGCAAAGGAAGTGCTCTTCTGCATTCAGCCAGATTTTCACTCAGTCTAGCATTCTAGCTCCAGCTCAGGTCCATATTAGATGCAGAAGTACAACAGGAACATACAACAGATCATTCTGAAAAACATATACACGCAACAGCTTTTGTCTTTGTTGCTTTCCAAGTTCTTACACATGGTGGTTCATATATATTCTTCATACATTTTCTGTTAATAGAAATTACTAGCTGCAGATTTTCTTATTAGAATTAACAACGTGTAAGACTTTTAAAAATTGTTTTTCATGGTTGGCCTCAGAAATACCTTCTGGCTCAGGCTTACACAAAACAAATATCTCCCGGAGTAAGAATTATTTCCTTCTATCACCATATGTCCAAATGCCCATATATTTTTTTATGAGAAGCATTAAGAAGCAGCAGAGTTTTATGCTAAAATACATCTGCATGTTCAAATACAATTATGCATTTTTATCTTACCCTTCTCAGAGGTACTTATGTAGCAGTTTTTGCTGGCTTCCTTTTACTTTGCAGAATATTTTCTCTCTTGTGAATACTATAAAATTCCACAAAAGATGCCACTACTGAGAGAAAAAGAACTGCAAAGTAAGTTTGTAAATCCATTATGTACTGCGTAAGTGTAGTGTGTCAGATTTGACTGCAAAATAATTAGTCTTTTTGTGAATTTTTTTTTGAAGAATTTAGTGTTGTAAGACTTATCTCTTGAAATAGCATGCAAGAATCACTGATGAGCTAATATTACTCTGCAAGAGCAAGTTAGTGAAGGAGCACAGGATTTCTTTTTTTTCAGTTCCTTGATTACAAAAAAGACATTGTGATATGTTTTTATTTTAAGCATCATAGTAACTCGGAAATCCAGATAGGTGTTGGCTGTTATGGTTATTAATGATGCCATAAAATGAGATACATACTTACGCATACTTAGGGAAGTATGGCTAATGTGAAATTATAATGGGAGGTATTTGTTTAATAAATTCCCTGTGGTGAAAACGGGCATCTGTTGCTTTACTGCACACAGCTGTATACACTGCCAGTTCTCCAGAACTTTTGCTGCTTATGTGGGCTGTATGGTTGATTGCCTCCTCCCCATTTATGTTACTCCTTGTATTATGTACTGACACATAATTTCTTGTTCATCTGTCTCTTCTATTGCCGTTATTTGCTTTATTTTTTATTTATTTTTGAGGCATAAGGGAAAAAGTCTATTGATCAGTTTAATCAATGGTGTGTCAGTGTGTGTATAGATAGATATTTACAGGTGTGCTTCTATCTGTCTGCTCTCAGTCCTTCCTTAAATAATGTTTGAACCTTTTGAACAGTATAAACAAAAAATGAAGGAGGGGGTGAAAGTCTTAGATGCCAAATTCCTCAAAGTTTAATGAAAATAGGCAACGGAGTAGAAGATAGAAATCCTACTCCTAATCAGCTAAATAGAAAGGCTGCAGCATGAGCTTACAGTCCTTATGACATCATGGAAAGACTTAAAAAATGCATCAAGTCCAGGTTAAATTTTGATCAAAGTTTGTGTCTTATTAACTCTAGAAAATCCAACTAACCACACACCTCTGTTAGGGATTCATGGAACCAATTCTTTTATTCATTGCCACTCTTCTACAAGTTACACTAATTTTTTCTCTGCCCTCATTCACTGCCAAAACATGTCCTCACAAAGGGTTTCAGGACAAGGGTGGTAGGAGGCCTCAGAGGCAGGGCATCTGGTAACATCCAAGTTTGTTGGCCATAAGGTAGAGAAGAAAGTGACAGGCTATAGTTTAAGTCTGCAGCCTTTGTCCTGGCGAAATACTGCCATGGCTACTCATGTTTGAGTCTGTCTAAAGGCACAGAAGCTGTGTCTGCATGCACAAACCACACTCTTGTTCTGAGCCAGGACCTGGCAACCAGAGGAATTCAAGGAACCATCCTTACAGAGTCACACTCCCAGCTCACCTCTATTTCTGAATCATTTGGATCACTTAGGTTTCATTTTATTTAGGTTCCAAAATAGGAGCTTCTTTTCTTTTTCTTCCTTTTTTTTTTTTCCTGAATAAAACATTCAAAACAACCATATGAATCTAGAAGGTAAAGTAACGTTTTTCTGTTCAGTGGAGAGAATTGCTGTTTATCACTGCCTCCTGTTCCAATTTGTGAATAAAATTATGTCCTCTACCCTGTTTTGGAGAGGAGAAAATGCTTAGGTTTTGTTTGTTATATATTTTTTGTTGGTTAGGAAAAAAGTTATAAAACTGCATGTCTAGCACAATTCCCTGTCTTCTATGATAAGATACTGTTTGTCAAACAGATTTCACAATATGAAATCTGATGATGGGTATGCACTTTTTGTTGGATCTTAATGAGTTTTCTTTGCTTATTTTGGGCTTCATTAGCCCATTTTTGTATTCTTTCCTTTTTATGTATTTTCCATTGTCAAAAATGGTACCTTTTGATACAAAATAGAAGCCATGTAACTGTTTCCTCATTGATGGGTTATTTGATGGTCTTTCCTTCAAGATTAGTGCTTTGAAACCAAGTTGTAAATCCAGGAATATGTCATAATCTTTACTTATAAATAATCTCTCTCTAGGAATAATCACATATTTGTCTTTGGTTTGCCTATCCATATCACGATCACCCTTTTAAGTATGTCTTACTACTACATAGTACAATTGTCTCTACTGTATCTAGGGTTTAGCTTTGAAATGTAAAGCATATTAGCTACAAGAGGCTTAGTTAGGGCATCATCTGTTTCACTGTAGCTGATTCAAAGTATATATTGTCTGTATAGACACCCCACTGACCTTATTGGGGATTTTTACTTTAACTTGAATACCCCATAACACCTGTCACCCAAAATCACTTTCAGTTCTGCACAAATCCTGCATGCTCAATAATTTAAGGCAGAAAGCTACCATAGCAGCAGCAAAAGGTGAGCAATATTATACATCACTATCTTTTTGTTCTCTGTAGTTTTCTCCTTTAATATCCTGTGGAACTTGGAAACTCCATAGATACTGATGTTGAAGGTTACACGGTTCTCTAATTTATTTTGTCGTTGAGGAACTACCTCTCTCAGATCCCCATTTAGAGCAGTCCAGAGCTTGGGTTGTTGAACCTTCAGGGGAAAAGAGCAACAGCCTCCTGTGGAGCCCAAGGCATCTACAGAGTTTAGCAATATATCCAGAATGAGGGCTGGGAGGGTTCCCAACCGGGTCAAATATGCCCCAGTTCTTCCAGCTACTGTCTCTACTACTCCTCCCTCCTAAAATGAGAAGCTGTAGTTTCCAGGGTAAGCAAATGACAGAGGGCAGGAGGGAGAGTGGAATGATCCTGCACTAACAGATTTTACTATGCCTGGAATATATCATAAAAGCAGCATGAAAACTGCAGGGATCCCGTGTCTTGACGTGTTGAGGGGTAGACTGAAGGCAGAAGGATTTTGTAGCCATCATTCATATGCTTGTGTCTCTGCTGAAATTGGAATTCAGTGGAACTGGTATGTTCCCTAGAGACATTTATTTACACTGAATTGTCATTTCCTGGTAGAATACTGTTTCACTGAAATATTTTGACCAAAGTTATACCTGTGTTGCAGAAATTTTCCGAAGCACAGAACATGTTTAACTACTGCAGCCATCAGCAGTCTGCAGAAATAAGAAGTTATCAAGGTTACCTCATAGTCACAGCCTATCAAAAGGCCATTTATCTTTACAAGTGTCCCCCTTTTTTACAATCAAAGTAGTATTTTGTTAACAGAGATAGAGATTCAAAAAATAAACTTTGATAAACAACAGTGGAAATATTCAACATCTTTGTTTACATGTACATAAAAGAAATGCAGGAACTAAGTGTTCTGTCGTGTATGCAGATACAAATTGTGGATCCATATGCAAGATCCAGGACTAGCAAATTGTGTTGAGTAGGAGAGTGGTTTAGGACATTTTTGGAAAAAGGGGCAAACCTGTTCTCACTTACATTCATTATCATCAAGCAAAAGTACACTCTTTAAAACAGAACAGTTTTGCAAGCTGGTTGAGCATTATAAAGGTGAAGACTGAAAAGGCGGCTTCTCAAAAAATGGCATTAATATTCTATCTACATGAAACTATTTTCAATCTTAGAGAAAATATCTCGGTTTTGCAGGAGCAGGAGAAAAAAATCACAAAAAATTGTCTCACCGGAAAAGTTATTTTCTTTTGAAAATAGTATTTTAAGAATTTTCAGCCAGCTCTGCTCAATAAGAACGCGACAGTGAAGGCTGCACAAGACTGACATTTGCAGCTGGAGCTTGAAATCCTAGGTCTGTGATGTGAGGCGGATCTAAATGAAGTAATGTGAGAAGGATAATACAGTGGCTCCAGACGTCAGGATTTTGATGAGAATTTAACTAGCAATTTCCTGGTAAACGGTGGCTCTGTTGGTAGCAAATGCAGTTTGCTGTATATGAAGATTTTTAAAATAATATTTATTTTAACTCACGTTATATGTCTGTTACTTTAAATGTTGTTACAGTGGAGACCAACAAACAAAGATGGTCCTTATCCGAGCCTATGGAAGTAAAGGATAATCTCTCCTTTGATACCACGAGGCACTGCTTCCAACCCTCGTGTATGTCAGAATCTTCAGTCTGAATGTCCAAGCAGCTGGAGCAATTTAAATAGCTAACCCCGGTCCACGTTACAGTATCACCAGAAATACGCCCTTTGTAAGTAAGCTATGTGACAGGCAGCAAAATACTTGTATCAGGTTCACTTCCCCAACTAAAAAAATGTTCGCATAGGAAATCATTTTTGCTCGGCTGTTTCACAGGCTGGGCGCAGATTATGCAGGCGAGGCACGGGTTGGGCCAAGGGGTATGCACTTGGGCCTGCGGCCCACATCTTACCGGCCCGGTGGGCACGTGCCAAGTCATGCACCACGAAAGCGCCTGGTGGCCCCGCCGGGCCCACCCACGGGCCCACGTCCCAGCCTGGCCTCGGCTGTCCCCAGGGAGGTGCCCGACGCCCGGGGCTGACCCCCTGCCCTGCTCCCTGGCTGGGGTGGGGGGACGGGCCCAGGCTGCCGGGCCCAGGCTGCCGGGCCCTGCCGGGCCTCCCCGGGCAGCCCCCAGCACCCCCGGCTCCCCAGCCCCCGGGGAGCGGCCGCTCTCCGTAGGAGGCCCAGCTGCAGCTCAGCCGGTGGGCAAAGATGTGCGGGGCTCCAGAGGCACCGAGGATCAGGTCTGGGAGCAGCAGCCTGAGGTGCAGGACAGGTCAGCCAGCCGGCGGTTTTCGAGTCACGCTCACCTGTCACGACTGATGGCCGTGCATTCTCGTTGCTTTCAGACAAAAGAATCGTGTGCGTACAAAACAGGCACGCAAAACTTCCACAGAAAGTGAGGTTTCCACAACAGTAAAAAAAAAAAAAAAAAAAGCTTGGGACATTAAGCGGTTGCACTTTATTAATTGCTTTAAACCCAAACTGTTTTCTGTAGTATTTGTAACGTGTTCCTAATGCCTGACATTTACCGCTTGCTTGGAATACAAAGTCTTTTCTTCGTTCGGCAGAAGTAACGGTGCGCCAAGCACAAAGAATTCAGGGATTTTGAGGTGTCCTGGTTTCAGCTGGGACAGAGTTAACTGTCTTCATAGTAGCTGATAACGGTGCTATGTTTTGAGTTCAGTATGCAAGAATGTCGATAACACCAATGTTTTCAGTTGTTGCTAAGTAGTGTTTAGTCTCAAGTCAAGGATTTTTCAGCTTCTCATCCCCAGCCAGCAAGAAGGCTGGAGGGGCACAAGAAGTTGGCACAGGACACAGCCAGGGCAGCTGTCCAAACTGGCCAACAGTGTATTCCATACCATGGGAGTCACATCTAGTTTAGGAACTGCGGAGTGGGGGCGGGGAATCGCCTCTCGGGGACTAGCTGGGTGTTGGTCGGTGGGTGGTGACCAGCTGCCCTGTGCATCATTTGTACATTTCAATCCTTTTATTATTGCTGTTGTCATTTTATTAGTGTTATCATTATTACTTTCTTCTTTTCTGTTCTATTAAACTGTTCTTATCTCAACCCACGGGTTTTGCTTCTTTCCCCGATTTTCTCCCCCTATCCCACTGGGTGGGGAGGCTGTGAGTGAGCAGCTGTGTGGTGCTTAGTTGCTGGCTGGGGTTAAACCACGACGTGAGGATTTTGAGAGATCAGGTCCAAGCGTGCCAGACTTGGCACTACCTCCCAGCTGTTCCCGCTATATCCTCATTTTTCTGTCATCGCACTACCCTTGTCTGAATAACTAGGTAATTGGTAACTCTTAAAATGTACTGTGTTTATAAATGTGGCCTGAGATACTGGCACATATTCAAAAAAAAAAGGGGGAAAGATGAAGCTACTTGTTCCTCTTGCCCCATTTCTATTTATTGGCTGAGGCAAACGCAGAACATTGCTGTCCCATCACTGAAGTGTAGTCCGGGGCCTACCTACCAAGTACAGCTAAAAAAGTGGGTAGCAAATTAGCTAAATTCAGTTAAATAGACCGCTAGATTGCACTATCTTTATAGGGGTGTGCGACCGGTACCCCCTGCTCCCAACCCCTGGTAATGTGGTTAGCATAACTAATGCCATTTTATAAGGCAAGCAGCCATTCTCGGTGACCAAGGGGGTCCCGTATTCGTTCCTTTCCCCTCTATATCAGGCCCTGAAGGTCCTGTGAAGCAAGCAGACAAACTAAACAAATTCATTTTTCCTTTCCCTACCAGCCTCAACGTTCCTGGGCGCTAGGGCAATTACTCCTTCTTTACTGGCCTTGAAGGTCCCAGGCACCCAGCCAACCCCGTGGTCATGATGACCCTATCACAGAACAGGGAAGCGTAACAGCACCCAGAACACTGACCATAAAATCAAGCAGTTACAAGCCCTAAGTGTTGTCTGAAAAGCAGATTCGTCACCCAGCGTGCAACAAGCCAATAGTCACACACTGAGGAGAGACACTATTTATTTCATGTTCTCACAGAGATGGGTGCTAGGTGGTAATTCCACAAAGGTAGCGCACCCTACAGTTAAACATGCAAGCAGCTTACACAGTTTTAGATTCACCCACCTAGTTTCCAAAGTCCTTGCCCCAAATCATTATTGGTAGTCGCTTATCTGCCACCATTTCTATTGGGCTACGGTTTTCTCCCCTTCAACTTAAAAGCACAGTGTTCTTTTATTCTACAGCACATGCTCAAGGAGTGGGGGTGTAAGTCTTCAGGTCTTGAACTGAGCCGGTGGTCGCCATCTCCCCCCGCCGCTTTTACTCTTCCCCTAGTTCATGCTTCTTCGGCAATCACCTGGCCTTTGATGCCTTCTGGATGTTTCCTTTTTATCAGTTTTTAGTTCCTTCTTCAAGGGTATAGCTGGTGGCAAAGCCTGCATCTTTATACAAAGTAACCAGGCCTACATAGTGAAACTATTGAGTAATGGTCCTCCTCAAAGGACAGTGCATCGTGTTTAACCCTAAATGGAGCAGTCTCACCACAGTTAGGCCGTAACTCAAACATAGGACTACTTTTCCCCCCCTTTGAGACTTGTATGAATATTCTTCATTTAAGTCTCATTCTAAATGTAACAGTTTAGCACTACTACAACTATTAAGATTTTTATCAATTTCTTAACCCGTACACTTAAATCAGGGAACCAGGAAGTCAACCCTCTAAATACTTCTTCCACTCCAGTGGAAGTGTCATCCTTTTGGACTTCATGTAATATCTGGGTTTGTTTCCACAATTATCCCCAAATGGAGGTTGTTTCCCCACGGGCTATCGTTGCCCTCCTGGTTCCCTTGACTCACCTGATTCATGAAAGTGAGAAAAACTAACCACAACATTCTTCTCATTAACTAGGTTGTAAAAAGGTAGACAAATAGGACAAAAATAATATTAAAATAATTCCCACAAAACAATATAAAACCACTTCCCCTTGTCTACACTCTAAACGCAGGATGGACTTTATATTAATCCAAGTACAGTGCATGTATCTCTGTGTATTTTCAGCCAGTTTCCTCAACTCTCCACATTTTAGGAGGCGCTGCTTTCACTCGGGTATAGTGAATCCATGAGTCAATTCCCTCCAGTTTCACGGTGGTATGAGCTGTCAGCAATACCAAATAAGGTTCTTTCCATTTTTCTGCTAGTGGCTCTTCTTTCCAAGTTCACAAATATACTTGATCTCCTGGTTTAAATGAATGCACAGGCAAATCCAAAGGTACAGGGGTTCTTATTTGGATATACCTGTGGAGGGAAGAAGGAACTCTTGCCAAGGACAAGAGGTAATCACTAAGTATCTGGTCACCTTTTAGGCACATTTGATTGCCTTTTCCTGTTAAATTTGTTATCTAAGGTTTTCCATACAAGATCTCAAAAGGGCTAACCCCTTCTCTGACCCTTGGAGTAACTCTAATTCTTAATAATGCTAAGGGTAAAACTACAATCCATTTTATGTGTGTTTCCTGACACAATTTACTAATTTGTCTCTTCATTGTTTGATTAATCCTTTCTACCTTCCCCGTTGATTGCGGCCTCCATGGTGTATGCAAGTTCCATTTGATTTGTAAAAATTTGGATATACCCCTTGGACTATTTCTGCTACAAAGTGTGGTCCTCGATCTGAGGAGAATCCCTCTGGTACCCCAAATCTCAGAACGATTTCTTTCAATAAAAGCTTTACTACTTCTCTTGCCCTTTTGGTGTGACACAGGAAAGTTTCAGGCCGTCCTGAAAAAGTAGTCGCAATCACCAATAGATATTTATATCCCTTACAAGTAGGTAGCTCAGAAAAATTGATTTGCCAGTCATCTCCAGGTGTAGAACCTTTTCTTACCTCTCCTAGCGGGAGACTTTTCTGAATTTTAGGATTATTCTGTAAACAAACATCACATTTCTGTATAATCCTTTTAGCTATTAACAACATGTTAATTCCCACAGCATATCATCTGGTTGCCTCAAGCAAAGCTTCAACTCCCATGTGCATACTTTTACGTGTCCTTTCCATTAGCTCCTTCATTACAGGCAAACTTACTATACACTGACCCTTCAACGTTACCCACTATCCTTCTGGAATCTCATTACATTTTAGTAATTCTGCAAGTTTATTTTCCTTTTCAGTGTATACAGGTACTTCAAAACTCTTTCTGGGATTAATGCTGCCATGTTTATCCATAAAGCTGCCCTCTTTGCAGCCTCATCAGCCTTTTTATTTCCTTTAATTACATCAGTACATCCAGATTGATGGGCTTTGCAATATGTAACTGCTGTTTCTTTAGGCTTGTTAACTGCAGCAAGCAGTTCCATAATTTCTTTGCCGTATTTTATGGGATTCCTTTGTGAGCATAACAATCCTCTTTCTTTCCAAATTGCACCACGAGCACGTATCACACTAAAGGCATATTTTGAATCAGTATATACGTTAACTCATTTTCCTTCTGATAATTCCAAAGCTTGAGTTAAAGCCATCAGTTCAGCTTTCTGGGCAGATGTATTTACAGACAATGCTTGCACTTCTATTTCCTTCTCCCAAGTCACAACAGCATACCTGGCCTTCTGTTCCCCTTTATTTACAAAGCTACTTCCATCAGCGAATAGCTCCCAGTCAGGATGTTGTAAAGGGGAGTCCTTTAAATCTGGACGGCTAGAATATACTCGCTCGATGGTCTGTAAACAATCATGGGTTAATCCTTCTTCTTGAGAGGGCAACAATGATGCATTACCACATCCTCTTGTCCAAGTAATACTGCTTGATACTGTACCATCCTGCTTGGAGACAGCCAATGATGTCCTTTTTGTTCCAAACCAGCTATAACTGCATGTGGCACATAAACAGTAATTCTCTGTCCCATTGTTAACTTTTGTGCCTGCTGTATTAACATCACCACTGTGGCTACTACCGCCCTGAAGCATCCCGGCCATCCAGAGCTTACACTATCCAGCCGTTTTGAAAAGTAAGCTACCAGTCTTTTCCAGTCCCCTAAATTTTGCACAAGCACTCCCATTGCTTGATGCCCTCGTTCATGCACATAAAGCTCAAAAGGCTTTGTCAAACTGGAGAGGCCTGGTGCAGGGGCCCTCATAACAGCAACCTTTATATCATCAAACCCTTTTCGACATTCTGGAGTCCATTCCAACACTTCTCCTGGTCCTTTACTAGCCTCATACAAAAGTTTAGCCATCAATCCAAAGTTAGGTATCCAATGGCGACACCACCTGGCCATTCCAAGAAATCCTCTTAACTCTCTTTTTGATTTGGGTGGGGCAATCTGACAAATCGCTTCCCTCCTCTCAACCCCCAGTTTCCTTTCTCCCTGAGAAATTTCAAAACCAAGATAGGTCACAGTTTTCTGTGCAATCTGAACCTTTTTTCTGAGACATTCAATATCCAGCCAGCCCTAAAAAGTTCAATAAACTAATAGTTGCTTCTTTACACACCTCAACAGTATTTGCCCCCAACAAGATATCATCCACATATTGTAGCAAGGTAATTAACGAGTTCTTAACTTGCCATTGTTCCAGTTCCTTCACCAGTACATTAGCAAAGATGGTGGGGCTATTCTTAAATCCTTGGGGAAGTACTGTCCAACATAGCTGCATCTTGCCTCCCATTGTAGGACTCTCCCACTCAAAGGCAAACAGTTTTTGACTCTGTTCTTCCAGAGGAATAAAGAAAAAGGCATCTTTTAGGTCCAGAACTATAAAATAAATATTAAAATCAACTATTGCATTCAGCAGAGTATATGGATTTGGTACCACTGGATGGACATCAGTCACTCTTTGATTAATAGCCCTTAGATCTTGTACTAGACAATATTCCTGAGAATGTGGCTTTTTAACAGGTAGAATAGGGTATTATATTTGGATAGGCATTCTCATAGCAGTCCATGCTTCAAAAAGTTATTTATTTTAGGTTCCACTCCCATGCAAGCTTCCCATTTCTTAGGATACTTTTTATGTCTTACTGGCTTCGCTCCCTGTTTTAATTCCACTTTCACTGGTTCAGCTGATTTAGCTCTTCCAGGCCTCTCCATTGCCCACACAGAGGGGACCACTGCATCCATTATTTCGGAGGGGATTTCAACTTGTTCATTCTTCATGTCCTTGATTTCCCTTGGTTCCTGTAACACATAAACTTGTGCTCCCCAGGCTTTACTCTGAGGAATACGCACTTGAATTTTGTTTTTTTCAAGTTATCTGTGCTCCCAGTTTATTTAGTAAGTCCCGTCCCATTAGAGGTAATGGACGTTCTAGCATATACAAAAATTCATGTGTCAATGTTTTATTTCCAACTTCACACATTATAGGTTGGAGAAAGGGCCTAACCTCTCACTTTCCCCTGACACCAACCACTGAGATAGAGAACTTACTCACAGGTCCTTTACAGCTACTTAACACAGAATAAGTTGCCCCCGTATCTACCAAAACCAAACAATTTAATTCCCCAGCTTGACTGGAACCAGGGGCTCGGCTGGGGAGTCAAACTTCTCAGCCCCTGGTCCTCGTCAATCAGAATCCTCTGTGCCAATCATCAGTAAATCAGCCTCAGGGATAGAGGCAGAAGGGGGAGACCAAGTCAGTCTTTTCTTTGGACATTCATTTTTCCAGCATCCCCTTTCTTTACAAATGGCACATTGGTCAAACCCCAAAGGGATTCTATTCTCAATGTTTCCCCCTCCTCCCTGTTGCCTTTGTTGCCGAAAACCGGAATAAAACTCCTTAACAGCAATGAGAAGTTAAGAAGCAGGCACTTCTTTATTGCAGCGCTGGGCACACAGGGGATCACTCCACCTAGTGTGTGCACCTGTCTGATTCAATCATGCAGGTTAAATACACACCTGTTATACATATTCACTAGATTTCTGGGAAATGCCATACATAATCATGAATTGTCCGATAAATCATTAGCATATGTAAATGTCCTTTTACGCAGGCGTGGTGAAGTCTCTGGTGGTCTTCAGAAGCCCTCTGGTGGTCTTCCATAGTCTTCCTCACCTTGTCCGATAGTTGACCTCTCTTATGTGATTCTGCGCAGTACGATCTTGCCATCATGCATTAGATTTACATAAAGTACATTCAATGTTAATTCTTACACTTAATGTTTCTAGTGATTGGCCCTCAATCACATCACCTCATCAATATTCGTATCTTATAACATTCATTGGTTAATCTTACTTAATTCCACTAACTGGAATCTTGATCAAAGTGGGGTTTCTAAGCAACAGAACTAAGGTCCATAACGATCTCTCTTAGTTTCTTAGGACAAAACACTACAAACTAACAAATCGGTCGAAGTTTCTATGGTTAACTAATTTTAGACAATACTTATTTTCTTATGACTGTATACAGCACATTTTGTATGTTCCTAAGTTTCGATGACTACATTGCGAGCTTCAAACCCCTATATTCTACAGTCTTTACCTTTTGATCAAACCCAGCTTATATATAAAATTTTAACTTATGAGAATATTTGTAACATTTCCCCCCTTTGAAAGTTTTGAAAATTATTTCAATACTTTCACTATAATTTTTATTAATTATAAATTCTGGGATTGTTTGTCTATCTTACTGTCTTGTAACAGCTTGGATGATTATAGTTTTATGATTGATTTTCTTCTTAAAAAAAATTAGACAAATCACACAAATTGTACCTTTTCTTTTGTTTGTTTAAATTAATCTCCTGGTCAGAAGGGATGGGCTGTTTTATCTAATTCTAAGGATCCAGCTGTGGAGACATACTGACACAGTTCTTAAAAAGAATTTCTTAAAGAAATCCTAACACTCTTTTTAAAAAAACATATTTCCAAAGGTACTCAAAATACTTAAAACATAAGACTCTTATGGGTAATGTGAGTGAGGTTTCTTAACAAATTTTGCTCAACTGTTGTTTAAGGGTATATTTTTTTCTCTTTTTTTTTTTTTTTTTTTTTTCTTTGCTTGTGGTCTATATGGGGTGTGATAGTCTCAATCTATAGGTAATACTTTGCTCAACTTGTTTCATAATCTTTGTTATAAAATGAGGGCCATTGTCGGATGACATTCTTACAGGCACTCTAAATTTTGGTATCGTCTCTTTGAGTAAGACTTTAACTATTTTTCTCGTTTTGTTGGTGCAACAAGGGAAAGCCTCAGGCCACTTAATAAAATATCAACTAAAACTAGGATATATCTTTCTTTTTAAGACAATTTTATAAAATCAATTTGCTAATATTCTCTTAAAAATAATTCCTTATTTAATAATTCCAAAGATAATCTTATTACTCATTTGGGGATAATTTTATATATAAATTTTATATCCGCTTATAATTGTTTAAACAATCTTTGTCATATTTCACTTTCTGTTCATTAATATACTTTGTTATGTTCAGCTAGGGCAATTTTTCTTATTATCGTGGGTGGGACTATTATTTGACTTATCAGTGTTATAGCCTATCCTATTTTATTTTGTTAGTCTGTAATTTAATAATTAATTCTTCATCTTTTTTCATTATTATTTGGAACTTCTTTAGACAATTTTACACTTTTCTCTGAAACTAGTGCTAGGATGTCTTTTTCTGTAGCCTCTTTAGCAGCTTTATTAGCCAATCGGTTACCTCTTTCAGGAACAGTCTTACTTAACTGATGTGTTTTACAGTATATTATAGTGACTGTTATTGGTTTTCGGATGGCTTTTAACAATTTCAGTATTTGTTCTGCATGTTGAATGGTGGCTCCTTGTGTAGATAACAGTCCTCTTCCTCTCCATATTGTTTCATGTGTATGTATTATTCCAAAAGCACTTTGCATTTGTTCAAATGTTGACTCGTTTTTCTTGACTTAGTTCCAGTGTTTAAGTAAGAGCCATCAATTCAGTCTTTTGGGCAGATATTTGAAGGCAAAGCTTATGATTCAATTACCTCCTCAGTAGTAGTTATTGCATATCTTGATAAACGCTTTCTTTCATGGATGAAACTGTTTCCATCAGTATACAGTTCCCAATCTGTTTCTTCCAGTGGTGCATCTCAGAGATCCGGTCGGCTGGAGTAAACTCCTTCGATTGTCTGCAAGCAGTCATGTTCTAGTTCTCTTTTAACTTGATTAGTTGAAAACACAGCAGGGTTAACGATGGTAGTAGTTTTAAGTAAACATCACGTTGTTCTAGTAACACCACTTGGTATTTCAGCATTCTATTGGGGATAACTAATGCCCCCTTTCTGTTTTAACACAATAGTTATCATATGGGGAACATACGCAGTAATCCTTTGGTTTCAGGTGAACTTATAAGCTTTCTGGATCAGTAGCACAGTTGCAGCAACGGCTCTCAGACAACCAGGCTATTCCAGACTCACACTGTCTAATTGTTTCAAGAAGTAGGTCACAGCTCGCCGACTTGGTCCTAGATATTGGACCAGGACACTCAGAGTTATACCTCTTCTTTCATGAGTAAAGAGTTCAAATGTCTTTGTGAGATCTGGCAGGCCTAGGGTTGGCGCCTCTATTAAAGCCTGTTTTAGTTGTTTAAAAGCAACTTTCCCGGCATCAGTCCAATCTATAAATCCATTGTTTGAGGTTTTGAGCTGCTCGTATAAAGGTCGGACCAGCAAGCCATAATTTGCAATTCACAGGTGACACCACCCAACCATTCCCAGAAATGTTCACAATTCTTTTAGAGTCTTAGGTTCAGGGAGATGACAAATTGTCTCTTTTCTCTCAGTTTCTAATTGTCTCTGTTTTTTTCAGGATTTAAAAACCCAAATAAGTTACTTTTCTCTGGGTTATTTGGGCGTTTTCTTTTGACACTCGATATCCACTGATATTCAAAAAGTTCAAAAAGTTAATAGTTAACTTTGTGCATTGTTTTTCCGTCTCAGCTGTAATTAATAAATCATCTACATATTGCAACAGGATTCCTTGATTATTTTCTTTCTTCTAAATTTCTAATTCTTGTGCCAATTGATTTCCAAAAATGATAGGGCTGTTCTTAAAGTCTTGAGGCAAGACTGTCCATGTATATTGCATTTTTCCCAGTCTCAGGATTTTTTTCATTCCAAAGCAAAAGCTCTTGACTATTGGAATCCAAGGGAATACAGAAAAAGACATCTTTTAAGTTTAACACTGTGAACCATTCTTGTTTCTCTGTTAGGGTTGTTAACAAAGTATTAGGATTTGCTACTACCGGATGCATATCTTGTACTATTTGATTTATTGTTCTAAGGTCTTGAACCAGCCTGTAATCTTTTCCATTAGCCTTTTTAACAGGCAAAATTGGGGTATTATATTTGGATTCACATTCTATTAACAATTTGTACTTTAGAAATTTTTGTATTATTGGTACTAACTCTTTCCGACTTTCCAGTTTTAGGGAGTATTGTTTAATTCTTACCGGACTCGATCCTGGCTTTAAATCAATTCTCACAGGCTCTGTTCTTTTGGATTTACCAGGAACTTCCTCAGCCCAGACGACTAGAATTACAGCATTATTTACTGTGACTGGTATGATCCTCTGCTTTCGGTGACCGTCCTGCAACAACAAAGCCACTGCTTCGATATGTTTAGTTCCTGGAATTAAAATTTTAATCTCTCCATTTTAACATTTAATTTCTGCCTCTAAATTCTCAAATAAATCTCTCCTTAGCAGGAGTTTAAGAGAAATTGTCACATACAAAAACTGTTGAGTGACCCATTGCTTTTTTTTAATTTCATTGTTAAAGATTTAAAAAGGGTCTAGTTTCTCATTCACTTGTTGCACCAACACCACCAATTTCTTCAGAACTTAATTCTCCCTCTAAGGTATTTAAAGCTGAAAAGGTGACTCTAGTGTCAATTCAAATTCAATTTTCTGTTCTATCAGTTTAGTTGTAACCAGAGGTTTTACTGGGAGACTCCCCTCTGGTCCTCTTCAGATACTTTCACTTGAAAAAAAATCTACATATGGCACTTTATTTCATTTACTCTCTTCTACAAAATAACATTAACTGTAATATAGTATTATAGCTTAAAGTTCCATTTGTTGGTCACTTTTCCTGATCTTCCAAAACATACAAGGGCCACCAATGATTATAATATTCAATCATTTGATTTTTATATAAGTCATTATGTAATTCACTCCAATGTGCCAACAAACATCCCAACAGAGATGTTTTTGGTATCTTTCCATCAGTGGATAAATTTCCCATACTCTTACTCTTAAATAATTTGGCTAATGTCATTATGTTTATATATCAGATACCAAATATCTATTAAATATACATATCAAATATCAAGTATCAAATGTCAATAATTAAATATCAAATGTCAAATACCAAACCAAGTATCAAGTACAAAGTTTCAAATACCAAATGCATGTATCAAATACCAGATATCAAACAAATGTAAATAACAATTGTTGCCAGGTAATGGAGTCCACCTACTTGTCCAGGGCACGGATAAAGCCGACTTCCCTAGGCAAGAGCCATAACCAATATCCCCTGGCAAAATTACTAATCAGCAAAATATACTCACACTTAAAACTTCCAACCTCAGTTGGAGGTACTAAAATTGTCGCCAGGTAATGGAGTCCACCTACTTGTCTAGGGCACGGACAGAACCGAATTCCCTAGGCAAGAGTCATAACCAATATCCCCTGGCAAGATTATTAATCAGCAAAATATACTCAGACTTAAAACTTCCAACCGCAGTCGGAAGCACCACAATTGTTGCCAGGTAATGGAGTCCACCTGCTTGTCTAGGGCACGGACAGAACCGAATTCCCTAGGCAAGAGTCATAACCAATATCCCCTGGCAAGATTATTAATCAGCAAAATATACTCAGACTTAAAACTTCCAACCGCAGTCGGAGGTACTACCTTTGAGAACTCTATAGCATATAGGTTCCCTTGTTCCCCAAAATTGTCCAACCCTGCAATAGCTTTCGCTTATGACTTACGGGCAGACGCCTAGGCTACTACACAAACGGGTACCCTCTCAGCCCCAACCCTGCGAAGCTTTCGCCGCGCCTTACGGGCAGGCTATCCAAACAAGTTTCAAAGAAGAAGTGCCTTACCCTTTTTCCAGGGAACGTTGCGAGGAGCTTTATGAGTCGAGAGCGATGGTTCTCCCCGAGAATCCCTCGGTGCCGGCCGGAGCTCGATCAACACTCGATCTCGTCCAGTCTCACTCGCAAGGTCCCATCTGGGGTGCCAAAACTGTTGCCGAAAACCGGAATAAAACTCCTTAACAGCAATGAGAAGTTAAGAAGCAGGCACTTCTTTATTGCAGCGCTGGGCACACAGGGGATCACTCCACCTAGTGTGTGCACCTGTCTGATTCAATCATGCAGGTTAAATACACACCTGTTATACATATTCACTAGATTTCTGGGAAATGCCATACATAATCATGAATTGTCCGATAAATCATTAGCATATGTAAATGTCCTTTTACGCAGGCGTGGTGAAGTCTCTGGTGGTCTTCAGAAGCCCTCTGGTGGTCTTCCATAGTCTTCCTCACCTTGTCCGATAGTTGACCTCTCTTATGTGATTCTGCGCAGTACGATCTTGCCATCATGCATTAGATTTACATAAAGTACATTCAATGTTAATTCTTACACTTAATGTTTCTAGTGATTGGCCCTCAATCACATCACCTCATCAATATTCGTATCTTATAACATTCATTGGTTAATCTTACTTAATTCCACTAACTGGAATCTTGATCAAAGTGGGGTTTCTAAGCAACAGAACTAAGGTCCATAACGATCTCTCTTAGTTTCTTAGGACAAAACACTACAAACTAACAAATCGGTCGAAGTTTCTATGGTTAACTAATTTTAGACAATACTTATTTTCTTATGACTGTATACAGCACATTTTGTATGTTCCTAAGTTTCGATGACTACATTGCGAGCTTCAAACCCCTATATTCTACAGTCTTTACCTTTTGATCAAACCCAGCTTATATATAAAATTTTAACTTATGAGAATATTTGTAACACCTTCCATACCCCTGTCCTCTCCAGGAACCCCTTCCCCTGGAGGATGTTTGTGCTTAAGTAAATGCTGATGCTAAAAGCAGCCTTTTGTTTCTGATCTTTTAGTTTCTTTTTTTGTTTTTCTTTCTTTTTAAACTCTTTGTTATTATACACCTTATAAACAATCTCTATCAGTTGAGATATTGTCATTCATTAACACGTTTGAATCAGATACTGACAATTTGCATTTCTTTCTTGTTTCATAATCATTTCTTGGAAGCAAAGAACATATCCACATATGGGATATCATCCCACTTATCTTGCCTTCTACAAAACAACATCAGCTGTAAAATGGTATTATAATTCAAAGTTCCCAAAGTGGGGTCAACTGCTGCTTCTTATCAGGGACTATCTCCTGCCCCAGCCAGCCTCAACAATGCAAACATTAAGCATCACTTCTCATCCCCTTGGGCCATGTCTACCTCTCTTGAAATTTCTTTAACTTCACTATAAGCAAGATAATTATTAAACAGTTCCTATCTACATCCATGTATCTACTATATCTGCTAATGTTCTTTTGGCTCCCCGTCTCAGTTCCCCCTTTTCTAGAAAATAGTAAATTCTTTTACTATATCCAACTCTAGTACTTCTAATGCATTGTTTCCCTATCTAGCATTCTCTCAAAATATTTGTTGGGACTCAACATCGCAACCGATTCTTTTTCCATTTGCTGTAGGAATCCCCTGTGTTTTGGAAACACCATAAGCTGCATCGCTGACAAACAGGTTTTCATCCTACGCCTTACACAGAGTCCCCACAATTCCCCATATTACCACGTAAAAACTAAATGTCCATTGGGTTTTGTGGTGACTTTCCATGGAGTTTTGGGTGTCTTTTTTACTCTGGTGTGATGAATCCAAGCGTTCTGTTCCTTGATTCTGATTGCAGTAAAGGAGGTGAGTAGTACCTGGAATGGTCCTTCCCACTGTGGTTCCAGGGTTTTTTCTGTAAGAGACTTTACATATACATAATCCCCAGGTTGTATATTATGTACAGGTCCATCCAAACCTCTCCCTTGAGTCCCAGCCACATGCTTCCTGATTTTATTGAGCTGCTTACTCAATGCTACCATCTAAGAGGTCACAATTTCGTCCCCAGCTTGCACAGACACCCCTTCCTCTATTTTATAGGGTCGTCCATACAACATTTCAAAGGGGCTCAGTCCTTCTCTTACCCTTGGTCTTGTTCGTATATGCAGAAGGGCTAAAGGGAGAGACTGAGGCCATGTCAGATTTGCTTCTTGTCCCGATTTTACAATCTGCTGTTTGATTAAGTGGTTCATTTTTCCACTTGACCACTCAAATGGGGGTGATATGGAGTATAAAGCTGCTAATCTATACCCAAATGGTGGTTAATTTGTTGTACTATTTTTGAGACAAAATGTGGTCCTCTGTCAGAGGACATGGTTGCTGGAACCCCAAAACGTGGTATTATGTCTTGCACTAATATTTTAGTTACCTCCCAAGCTTTAGCTGTTCTTGTTGGGAATGCTTCTGGACAACCTGAAAAGGTATCAGTTAATACCAATAAATGTCGATACCCCCCTTTTCTTGGAAGTTCTGTAAAATTAATTTGCCATTGCTGTCCAGGCCCATTGTCTTTTCCAACCTGGCCCATTTCTAGTTTGGGGGTATTCTTAGGATTAGTCTGAAGGCAAAGTTCGCATTGTTGAGTCACCTGTCTCACCGTGGTATATAAATTTCTAGTCACAGTTTCTCTTATCAAATATTGATACAGAGCCTCTGTCCCCCAATGTCTTTCCCTATGCTCCTCCCATATCAAATGCCACAGTAAGCAAGAGGGAATGATTAGTTTTCCCGGCAGGGTATGAGCGCACCCCTCTTCATTATATGACCCTTCTAAATCTGTAATAAGCTTCTGATCTTCCTTAGTGTATTCTGGCTTACCTTCTAGGGAGATTTGTCTATCAGGAATTAAAGCCCCTTCTATTTTTACCTTTGTTTTGGCCACTTGTTTTGCCTCTCTGTCCGCCAGCTCATTCCCTTTTTCCAAATCTGAGCTCACTTTCTGGTGTGCCTTAATATGCATAATTGCTACTTTCTTAGGGAGCTGGACAGCTTCCAGTAACTTCAAAATTTCTTCTGCGTGTTTGATATTTTTCCCTCGAGAACTCAATAGTCCTCTCTCCTTCCCAATTGCTCCATGTGCGTGTACAACTCCAAAGGCATATTTTGAGTCTGTATAAATGTTCACAACTTTGCCCTGGGCCAATTCCAGGGCGCGGGTTAGAGCAATTATTTCTGCCTTCTGTGCGGAGGTGTTCATGGGCAAAGCCCCTGATTCTATTACCTCTTGGCTGGTCATGATGGAGTATCCCGCATGTCGATTACCATTTAGGACGTAACGGCTTCTGTCTGTGAACCAAGTTTCCCCATTTTCCATGGGGCTGTCTTTCAGGTCTGGGCAGCTTGCGTATGTTGCTTCGATGGTCTCCAAACAGTCATGATGTACCGGTTCTCCTGTGTGCCCACTGAGAAAAGAAGCTGGGTTGACAATGTTAGTGACTACAATCTCCACATCATCCTGCTCTACCAATACAGCTTGATATCTCAGGAATCTTGTGGAGAGAGGCAATGTCCACCCTTTGCTTCCAGTACTGCTGATACTGTATGAGACACCAAAACATTCATTTTCTGGCCCAGAGTAAACTTCCGGGCTTCCTGTACCTTCAATATCACAGCTGCAACTGCCCGCAGGCATCCAGGCCAACCATTTGCAGTCGTGTCTAACTGCTTAGAGAGGTAGGCAACTGCCCATCGATATGGGCCCAGGTTTTGTGCTAATATTCCCAGGGCAATGCCCTGCTTTTTGTGGGAGTAAAGAAGAAACGGCTTACTCGCATCTGGGAGTCCTAAGGCTGGGGCTGACATCAAAGCCTTTTTCAGTAGCTCAAAGGCTCGTTTGGTCTCCTTGTTCCACTCAGGGTGTTTCTGCTCAGTGGCTGTCAGTGCATACAGTGGTTTAACAAGCAATCCATAATTATAGATCCACAATCGGCACCACCCCGTCATTCCCAGAAAAGTTCATAACTCTTCCACTGTCTGAGGTCTCTGAGTTTGGCATATTGCCTCTTTACGGGCCTGTCCCAAAGTTCTTTGTCCTGCACTAATTTCATAGCCCAAATAATTCACTTTGCGTTGCATTACCTGTGCCTTCTTCTTGGATACCCAGTACCCTTGAAGTCCCAGGAAATTCAGCAGACTCACCATCCATATTATACAATCTTTCTCTGTCTTGGTGGCGATCAGGATATCATCCACATACTGTAACAGCTTTCCCTCCTCAGACAGGGTTTCCCAGGATTCTAAGTCTTTCACAAGCCGATTGCCAAAAATGGTAGGACTATTCTTAAATCCTTGTGGCAACACCGTCCAAGTGAGCTGGGTCTTTCGACTACTCTTGGGGTTTTCCCATTCAAATGCAAATAATTTTTGGCTGGTCTCATGGAGAGGGATGCAAAAGAAAGCATCCTTCAAATCTAAAACAGTAAACCAAGTCAATTCAGGTGTTAATACGGTCAACAGGGTATATGGGTTTGCCACTACCGGGTAAAGATCTTCAGTTATCTTATTCACCGCCCGTAAGTCTTGGACCACCCAATATGACCCATCGGGCTTCCAAACAGGTAATATAGGGGTATTGAATTCAGACTCACACTCTTTTAGTAATCCCAACTGCAAAAATTTTTCTATCACCAGCCAGATTCCTTCTCTGTCTTCCTTCTTTAGGGGATATTGTTTAATTCTTACCAGCTTTTGGCCTTCCTTGATCCTAACTTCAACAGGGGGAGCACTTTTCGCTCTTCCAGGTGCATCGGTAGCCCATACCCCCAGGTACACTTGGTTTAAGATGTCCTCGTTAATGTTTCCTTCTAGGGGGAGACTGGTTAAGGTTAGGCTTCAATATTTGAATATATTGCTGATCTTTTACCTCCAGAGTAATTTCTCCCTTTTCGAATAAAATTTTTGCTCCCAATTGTTCCAACAAGTCCCTTCCCAAAAGTGCCTTTGGGGAGTTGGGCATATATAAAAAATTATGAATGCCCCACTGTTTTCCTAACTTATATTCTAAAGGTTTACAAAAATATGCCTTTTCACTTTGGCCAGTTGCTCCTTTCACCATGACATAATCATCTCCCAGGGGAATCAAAGCTTGGTTCAGAACTGAGTATGTTGCCCCCGTATCTACCAAAAATTCTACCTCTTGTTGCGTTTTCCCTAGCTTAATTATAACCAGTGGATCTGCTAGGGTAGATTTCCCAGGTTCCCGTGAATCTCCCTTCACATGGGCTACTGTTCTTCCTGTTTGAGCCCTCTGATCCTCCTTCTTGTGCTTTGGGCATTCCTTTTCCCAATGACCAAATTTCTTACACAAAGCACATTGATCCTTGCCCAGTCGGGGCAAGTCTCGTCTAGGCCCTCTTCTTCTTTCTTCCTGGATAACAGCCATTAATTTCCTTTGCCCCTGCCTATATCCTTCTTCTCTGTTACTACATACTCTCTCTCCATGCTTCATCCAATAATATTTCTAAATTCCTACCCTCTGTAGGGCATAATTTCTGAAGTTTGCACCTTATATCCCCTGTAGATTGACCTAAAAACAGGGAGACCAATTGTTGTACTCCTGCCTCTGTCCCAGGATCCAGCAGTGCACTGCGGCGCATTACATCCCTCAATCGATCCAGGAATTCAGATAGAGACTCGGAAGGACTCTGTTTGCATATAAAGCTGACCAATTTATAGTTTTGGGGATTGCCCTCTCCATTCCTTTTGTAATCCAATCCTGATACCCCTGCAATCTTTCCATATGTGCAGATCTATTAACATCCCACTTTGGGTCTTGGAGAGGGAAATATTCCTTAATGTCCCCTCCTGTAATCTTATAATGATCTTCAGCTAGGTTCCCTGCTGTTTTTAAAATCAGCTGTTTCTCCGTCTCGGTCATATATTCCAATAATAGCTGTATATCCTTCCAATCAGGGTTATGCTGTTTTACAATAAATTGGAAATGTTTAGTTACACTTACCGGATCACTCCTATAATCTTTTGCAACCTTCTTCCATTCCCCTAGGTCAGCAGTAGAAAAGGGTACTTTGATTAACATCGTCCCACCATCCGGCCTTACCGCCTCTCGGAGAGGTGCCTGTAAAGATGTTGAGGTAGTTTTCTTCCTAGTACGGGAAGATACAGGGCTGTCTGGGGGGGTTGGAGTTCTATCCGAGTCTGCATCCTGTTCCTGTGGTCGAGGGGGAGGCTTAAACAAATCAGTTAGATCTTGTTCTGGTACCCGATGGATTTTATTTGTCTTTGTACACCTTTGTCCAATACTACATGCCGAACAACACCGCCTCAGTTTACCTCTAAGCTCCTTGTTGTTTTCTCGCTCAACATCGAGCACCATGAGGTGCTGTGGGGGTAACATTCCACAGTCCCTTTACCACTCCGGATAGTTTCGGAGGGTGAAAAACATGTCTGCATACGAAACCTCATCCCATTTTCCTTCTCTCCTTAAAAACAGCATTAGTTGTAATAGAGTATTATAATCTATTGACCCATTAAGTGGCCACTTAGCATCACCTTCTAACTTATATAACGGCCACCATTGATTGCAATACTTAATAAGGTTCTTTTTATTTTCGGTACTTCCGGTCCCAACAATATTTTTCCAGTGGGCAATTACACAACCCAGAGGACTTTTTCTCAATACTCCCCCTTGATTGTTCCCTATTTTATAACTCCTCCTAATGATTCTTAGGTTTGATTTTGGCTTCTCCTTTTAATAAGCTTCCATGCAAATTGTTTCTTACACTTCTTCATAGTCTTCCCCAGTTTTCCTCCTACATGTCCTAAATTTCTGGAATTAAATTTTCCTTTACACACCAATCTCAGTATTTCGGATTCTTAGTGAGCTCTTTCCCAATCATAAAAGTGTGGAATTTGGAGAAAACACTCAAGGCAGTGTGGTTTCCGTCTGCTAGATGTACAGTACCACCTTCTCCCACAAGATTTACACTTCAACAAAACCCAAGCCAGCTGCTAATTATTATATAGTCCAGTTGCAAGCCTACATACAAAGCAGGGAATCACCCCTATTAATATGTAAAGACATTCACACATTAACAAACATGCATACACTTATAAATTTCAACATATCATTTCCACACACCCACACAAAATCTTTAACATAAATTTCCAAACATTCACATCATACAATCATCGCTCCAGTTGACAACCTTCAGCAGCTGCAAAAATAAACCAAGCGCAACTGCGAGGGGGTGCGCTTACCCTTCTCCTGCCTCTTATATACCAGCCATCGACAGGTCCGTCCTGGCTCCCGATACTGGGATGCAGCAGTCACCCCGGATTTGCTCGATCTACCCTCAAGATCCCTGGCGGCCGCTCTATCGGTCAGCAAATCCCCCCTTGTTACCAGGCAGGGTACCCTCCTCCCATTCGGGGACTTCGCTGCACGCCAGACGTCTCTGCGCGATTTACCAGCTGCCCCGGCCCGTACTTTTACAGGCTCCCCTTGTAGAACACACCGTTTGGTCCGCGGCTTCGGGAGGTTGTTGTCTGCTCCCGCGGTGAGTGGCTGGCAGCGGAGGCTCCTCCGAGGAAAGTGCTCGGGGCGCGCCGAGGAGCGTCCGCTCCGCAGTCGGTCCCGCAGCCGAGCAGAGAGCCTCCTGGCTGGCTCGCCAAACTGACGTGCGGAAAACAGACTCCACAATCGGTGAGATTGTAAAGGAGGTATGTTCATTCAGCACTGGGCAGCACGGCGGGTAGTCCCACCAAAGTCGTGCGCGCCTGACTCAGCAGTTCGCCTCAAGTTTGTACAGTCAGGTATTACATATATGTGGGGTTTCGCAATACGCCTATACATAGGCATGACCTGTCCCTGCTTCATATTAAAATTAGTTTTAAAAAGTCACGAGGCCAGTCTTGGCTGGTTTTTGGGGTCGACTGCTGCTTCTCATCAGGGACTATCTCCTGCCCCAACCAGCCTCAACAATGCAAACGTGAAGCATCACCTCTCATCCCCTTGGGCCATGTCTACCTCTATTGAAATTTCTTTAACTTCATTATAAGCTAGATAATTATTACAGAGTTCCTATCTACATCCATATATCTACTATATCTGCTAAGGTTCCTTTGGCTCCCTGTCTCACATGGTTAAAATCCTGTCTGCACTGAAAAGGAGAAATAATTATGCCTGCATCAGACATCTACTTTCCTAGTGAAGTCTCAGTTCAGGAAGTTGCAACCTATAGGATATTGTCATCACTTCTTAGACTTTTGCCCTTTTTAAATAAATTTTAATGTTGTTTTGAACTTAGAAAAGGTTGCCTTTTTTTTTCCCCCTCAGTAGAACTTGCTTTTCCTTTTGGTACTGAGACGCAGAACCAAAGGAATCTTAGCAGATATAGTAGATATATGGATGTAGATAGGAATTGTTTAATAATTATCTTGCTTATAGTGAAGTTAAAGAAATTTCAGTAGAGGTAGACATGGCCCAAGGGGATGAGAAGTGATGCTTAACGTTTGCATTGTTGAGGCTGGCTGGGGCAGGAGATAGTCCCTTATAAGAAGTAGCAGTCGACCCCAAGAACCAGCCAAGACCAGCCTTGTTATTTGGATAAATGCTAAGGAGCAACTGAGTCTGCGCAGGGACAGAAAGTTAAGTGTTCACCGCGAAGACATACAGCCTTCATCTTCACGACCACCAGACGACCACCATAAGGAGGCACTGCGCAAGCGCAGTTGAGAGGAGACTATGGAAATGGCTTCCTGGAGCTAATTTTAATATGAAGCGGGGATACTCTATGTATATGTAACACTTGACTGTGTGAAATGTGTTCATCTGATTCGTGTCAATACAAACAATGCTAGGGTCGCATAATAAAATGTGACCCTCACTGTCTTTAACCGTTTTGCTGGTCCTCATATAACCGCAGGCCAGGAGGAGAAAACTGGTTTTGTTGTTAACTGCACAGTGTTAAACGAGAGATCCTAGGGGAGAACTGAGACATTTGGATGTGTGTTTGGCCTCAGAGACTGCAGTATTTAGGGTCTTGATGGGCAATTTGCTGTATGCATTTGTTGAGGGGGAGGTGTCTGTTGTGAACTTGTTTGGGTTCTGGTGACCGCAGCTGGTGCTGTGCAAGGTGTTGGCTGTTACACGGCATGTCTGCTGTCTGGTCCGAACAGTGCGCAGCCTGGTCAGAGAGAAGTTTCTAGGAGAACTACTGCACCCACACAACCAGGAGGTGGAGGGTCTTTTGGAAGGACACGCCTAGTATGAATATGTAACAAATGTTAGATTATAAAAGAAGCTGTTTTGTTTTTCACGGCGCATGTCTTGGTAGAGCAGAGGCTGACGGTGTGCCCAGCGCTGTTTGCTTGCCTTTATTAATTTAATAAATTGTTAACTTTGATTGGAATCCTGTTTGAGACCAAAGTAATTTATCACAACTGTATAAATTTAAAGCGAACTGCCGAGTCGGGTGCACATGACTTTGGTGGGACTACCCGCCGTGCTGCCCAGTGCTGAATGAACATACCTCCTTTACAATCTCACCAATCGTGGAGTCTGTTTTCTGCACGTCAGTATCATCAGCAAATGATGGAGCCACAAGGAAAAAAAGTTTTGTATTGGTTTATAAAGAAATAACCAAGTGTAAGAAATTCATGTTTTGCTAAATCCATAACAGGGACAAATGTCCACTAGTGACTAAGAAATCTTTTTCATATCAATAAAGAACATTCTTCTTAAATCAGAGTTCACCCTAATGACAACTTCAGAACTTCCAGCAGATTTTTCAACAATCTGTGTAGAAGCTGCAGAGCCAACCCAAAATTTATTGTTCCAAACACATTGCAAATGTGACCAACATTGATGTCAACAGTTAAACACAGTATAATCATCCATTGAGTCACACTGGGGAGGTGCAAGCTTTTAACTTAATTTCCAACAAGTTGGTCTCTGCAGACCTACTTGTTGAACTCTATTGCAACAGGTTGAGTATTGCTTAGCATAACAGCTGTGGAGAATAAGAATATGTTTTCTCTGGTCCTTTGCTTCTCAAAGGCTTTTGATTGTCACTCTCTAGCATTCATTTGCATTGTATGTGCCATATCAAAGGGGACGGCAGCCACTAGAGCAGTGGCTTTGCCATCAGGTTTGCATTTCAAAGGAGAAGAACGATTTCCCAGATTTACTTCAAAGCAGCGAGCTCTTGTGCCTTTGCATTTTTCATACATTCTGTGGAGGACAGCCCAACGCTACCAGCAGCATTGGAAAATACATTAAAGCCTGGGTTGGTCCCATGTCAAAGAGCACTTCATGGAATCTTAAATCTTGCACCTCTCCCTTGAGAAGTAAATGGCTATTTGTGAGACTGCAACTTGTACAAAGCAAAGCACACACTGACTATACATGAGCTGAACAAAGCAGGCTCAGCCTGTCTCCCAGGAAATGCTGCCAATGGCTGCTGTGAAACCACATAGCCCATCTCTCCTAACTATTTTAGTTTCTGCTTTCAGACAATGTGCTTTGATTACGAGTTCTTAAAAATATTTCAACATTTCTTCCTTGCCGCCTTGCTACGCGTTCCAGTCTCACTAACACATGCAACTGGCCTTATTGAGATGAACCTGGAGCTAGATGTCCTGTGAGGAAAGATCTCCCCCAGAGGTGACCAGCAGGTAAGTCAAAGGGAGGCGCAACACTGCAGCAGGAGCTTGAGCTGAGAGTTGGTGCTAATGCTGGTTGCTGTTGCCTCCTCTTTGAAAAGAAAATGGGCATGGTTAATGGTTGGACCAGAACCACAAAATCACAATTAAGAAATTAGTATTTCTTAAACAATGTGGACTACACTTAAAAATAGTAGTGATAGGTCTTCTTTAAAGTTAAAAAAAAAATCAAGTTCATAAACTAGGTTTAAGTCTTTTCTTTTTAAAATCATTTTAAATACTAAAATACTAAACCAGGCAGTATATCAATACTGTAAACAACAGAATATTAGTATTTTCTCCTCACCATATATAGTAACTTTACAAGTGATTCTGTGGTCTCCAAGAGCATGTTCTTTGCACTGCTTCCTAAAAAAAACCCTTCTGCTTGCATTAACACTAGAAATCCATCTACTTGGTAGATAGGAGAACCTGAGGAGAAGGAAAAACTGAATAAAGGGGGAGACACTAGAAAGTCAAAACCAGCACTTGGGACCCAGTAAAAAATGATGGCAGGGCCCTGAGGGAAGGTCCCCCAAGCCCATGTGTCCAGTTTTACTGGCTGCTCTCACAGCAAGTTAAAAAAGGGGTGCTGGAATATAAACTTATGTTTAAATACTCTTGAATGCATTTACACCACAAATGTGCATGCCATATGTTATTGCCCTTTGATTACAGCAGTAATGCACCAGTCTGAGTGCTGTGACTTGCCAGGTGCTGGCTGGTGCATGGGGAACTGGATGGGGCTTAGAGCGATGCCAGACTGCCTCTGTGGAGCCTGAAAACACACAAGCTGCATAAAATAATAAAAAAAAAAATCTCTGAATTAGGAAATGAATTAACGTATTTAGAGAAGAAACAGGATTTGTAGAGAGAAATCTTACCATTACATCCTTTCCTAGCTAGTGTCTTGAAAATGCTTTTTTTATAATTTTTTATGTCTGGAAGAAACAAAGTGCTCTGAAATAAAATTAAAATAGTACAAACCTGGTACTGTATATGATATTTTTCTCATAAGAAGTCCCAGTCTTATTAGTCTTATCTTCTTCATCCTTATTTTTCTGTCTCAATAGTTCTCTAAAATGATATCAATTAACATTTTGAGGTAGACTTACTTTGTTTAAGAGTTTGCCTGTTCCCCTGTGAGGCAGAAAGAAGCTTTAATAAAACCAGTGTGAATGAATCCACACTTGCATAAATAGCCTGAAGTATCAGGGGATGCCTGATACATAGCATCTTCTAAATAAGGGAAGAAGTGACAAATTTGGCTGAAGTCTGGAATGACTATGGAAAACCAGCTTCCTTTGCCAGTTAGCTCCCCAGCGGTCAGTGGGCAGGGCTTCTTCCCCACAGGCTCTGGGAGCCCAGACCCTGCATGGGTATCCTGTGGGTGTGGCCATGGAGTATTTCTGCCAGGGCAGAGATGCAAGAATTGGGCTTGAAAGATGTCCCCCAACATTATTCCCAACTCCAGAGTCTTCTTCTAAGTCCCAAGAAACAGCAGGGAGGGAGGTGGCAAGTGTCTGTGGTATCTCCAGGTTCATTGAGGAAAAGCTGAGGAAAAACCATCCCGTCTGCTCCGCTGGGGTACAATATCACACCTTTGCATCTTCTTCTGGCTTAGTGTTCAAGTGTACAGGAGATGCACCACCAGCACCACCCCAGGTCCTTCTGCTTCATGGTAAACACTCCCTTGACCCCATACACCCCAGGTGCATAGGAAAGGAGCATCCTCTGTCACCTCTCATAGTCTAAATACCTGGATGCACTTGGCCCAGCAGTATGCAAAATCCTGATTAAGATGGTCCTAAGAACAATTGTCAGTGTTATTTGAATGCGTCTCAGTGTTTTCTGGCCTTCCTAACGATTTCATGAGTAGTCAAGTAACTTTCCAGAAAAAAGAGACACTTACGTACACACAAATAGAAATACATATACCCACATGTCTATATATAGGTAGGGTTTAGTGATGAATGAAATGGAAGTGCTGCTTGTTTTCCATAGCCAAGTAGTTAGTTGAGATCCCTGCAATTCTCTTATGAAATGACTTCTCGAGTGAACTTCTAATTTTTAAACTTCATTCATCACTTAACTTGGTTTTGAAGGAGTATTTACGAGATTATTTCTTAAAGGAAATTTTTTCATTCCACTGGTTTCATTTGGGTGTTTTTGTGCCATGCTATATAACTAAGTATGATGACTCATTCAAATCAAATTAATACAAATTCTACTGTTAAAAAGTTACACTGCATTTCTCTTTTTAAGAAAGGGTGGATAGATAATCAGACAAGTTTTTTGTTGGGGATGGATATTTTTTAAATCAACTGACACAGACAGAGGCCCAATATAATCTTTTTACTTAAGATCAGGCAGAAACAAACTCATTTGCACATTATGCCACACAGGAAGAAACTAGGAGGAACGCACCGAACTTCCCCGTTTCAGCCCATGAGATCACAGTGGGTTACCAACCCCAGAAACAGCCATTTCTGGACACCATGCCAAGGTGTGCCGCAGGCTCTACCCATTCAGCACCACCAGGGGGAACCTCCTCTGCCTGTCTGGCTCCCTGCCCTGCTCAAGCATCCACGCAGAATGGTCGCTCACAGACCCCGCTGAAGAAAATGGTCGGTTTTCCTCTCCTCTGAAACTCTTTTTTTCTCTTTTTTTCCCCCCAAGGTGAAAGGTTGCTATTTACATAGGGCATTTTGTCTCCATCTGATAGGTTTAAGGATATTCATTCGGTCAGCGGCGAGGCCAGCAGAGGCAAGGGTAAGCGTGCGGCCCAGCGCTGGACTGAGGCGGAGCGGGAGGTTCCCGGAGCTCCGGGGAAGAGCGGAGGGACCAGCCAGAGCCGGCGGCTCTCGCCAGAGAGGAGACTTGAATGGCCCCGTTCTGCTCAGTAGCTTTCCCGAGGATTTGCCAGGGGCAACCGCGGAAGACTTGAACGGCCCCGAGGAGCACGGGCGAACGGGAGCGCGGCGTGGCAGCTGGCGCGGCAGTTCGGGCGGGCAGGATGCTGCCTTCCTCTTCCTCTTCCTCTTCCTCTTCCTCTTCCTCTTCCTCTTCCCCTTCCCCTTCCCCTTCCTCTTCCTCCTCTTCCCGGCTGGAGAAGGCCGCTCAAGCGGTGGGCGTGAGACCCAGGTAGAGTTGCCGCTCGGGGGAAAGCCGTTGTCGGGAAAAACGCGGCGACGCAGGCAGAGCTCCCGTGCGAACGTGCAGCTGTCCGGGTCTCTGGCTGCAGGGAGTGCCTGCGTCTGTCACCAACGATGGCGGTCGGCGGGGACGCCTCTTGGGTGAGGTGTGACCGGGTGAACCATCTGCTCAGCCGGGTGGCGGAGCTGAAGGAGGCAGCGGGAAGGTTGAGGAGTATCAGGGAGCGCGAGAGGGAGAGAGATTGGTGGGCCCACGCCCTACCAACCGTCCCTGGGGCAGAGGCAGCAGACGGCGGCTCCGCAAGAAGCGGAGGGCCCCCGGGCAGGAGGGGACCTGAGAGCTGGAGGGGGACGGATACAGGTCCCTGCTCGGGGAGGCAGGCGAATCCCCTCCCGGTCTCCCTCACCTTCCCAGTTGCCCCCTACGCAACAGGTATGGGGCTCTGGCACTTGCGGACCAGGCCCGTCAGGATCAGGCCGTAGAGGAAGGCCTACCTAGGGAGGTGCCTAGGCCCGGTCGGGCAGCCCCGCGCATCCTCACCACCTCCGAAAAAAGAAAAGGGAGGGTAATGGTCGTAGGCGACTCCCTTCTGAGGGGGACGGAGGGCCCAACAGGCAGACCTGACCCATCCCACAGGGAAGTCTGCTGCCTCCCTGGGGCCCGGGTAAAAGACATTACCGGGAAGCTCCCGGGTCTGGTTCGGGCCTCTGATGATTACCCGTTGCTGGTGGTGCAGGTTGGCAGCGATGAGACTGCGGAGAGAAATCCAAAGGGACTTCAGGGCACTGGGACGATTAGTGGAAGCATCGGGAGCACAGGTAGTGTTTTCCTCAATCCCTTCAGTGGCAGGGAGATACACTGAAAGGAACAGGAAAACACACCTGGTTAATACGTGGCTCAGAGGCTGGTGCCATCGGTGGAATTGGGGGTTTTTTGATCATGGGGAGGTTTACACAGCACGGGGCTTGCTAGCGACGGATGGTGTCCAGCTGTCTCAAAGGGGTAAGAGGATCCTTGCTCGTGAGACGGCAGGGCTCATAGAAAGGGCTTTAAACTAGGTTTGAAGGGGGTAAGGGATAAAACTAGGTGCACCAGAGGTGAGCCTGGGGGCAGCGTGCCAATGTTGGCGGTGGATTCGATAGCCCAGCTCAAATGCATCTATGCCAGGGCACACAGCACGGGCCATAAAGAGGAGGAGCTGGAAGCCATTGTGCAGCAGGGTAGATACGACTTAGTCGCCATCACAGAAACATGGTGGGACCACTCCCATGACTGGAGTGCTGCAATGGATGGCTACAAGCTCTTCAGAAGGTATAGGCAAGGTAGAAGCGGTGGTGGGGTGGCTCTCTATGTTAGGGAATGTTTTGCCTGTACAGAGCTACACGATTCTGATGACAAGGTGGAGTGCTTATGGGTGAGGATGAGGGAAAGCCAATAAGGCAGATATTGTGCTGGGAGTCTGTTATAGACCGCCCGACCAGGTTGAGGAGACGGATGAATCATTCTACAAGCAGCTGGCAGTAGTCTCAGAATCGTGTGCCCTTGTCCTCGTGGGGGACTTCAACTTTCCAGACATCTGCTGGAAATACAATGCAGCAGTGAGTGAACAATCTAGGAGGTTCCTGGAGTGTGTGGAAGATAACGTCCTGACACAGCTGGTGGGTGAGCCAACCAGGGGAGGAGCCTTGCTAGATCTGTTGTTTACGAACAGGGAAGGACTGGTGGGAGGCGTGATGGTTGGAGGCCGTCTTGGGCTTAGCGACCAGGAAATGATAGAATTTTCAATTCTTGGTGAGGCAAGGAAGGTGGTCAGCAAAACCACCACTATGGACTTCCGGAGGGCAAACTTTGGCCTCTTCGAGGCACTGGTTGAGAGAGTCCCTTGGGAGATGGTCCTGAAGGGCAAAGGGGTCCAGGAGGGATGGGCATTCTTTAAGAAGGAAATCTTAATGGCTCAGGACCAGGCTATTCCCATGTGCCGCAAGTTGAACTGCCAAGGAAAACGACCGGCCTGGCTGAACGGGGAGCTTTCCTGAGCTAGGACTCAAGAAAAAAAGGAGAGTTTGTCATCTCTGGAGGAAAGGGCGGGCAACTTGGGAGGAGTACAGGGATCTTGTTAGATCATACAGAGAGAAAATTAGAAAGGCAAAAGCTCAGCTAGAACTAAATCTGGCCGCTATGGTAAGGGACAACGAAAAATGTTTTTACAAATATGTTAACAGCAAAAAGAATCCCAAGGAGAATATCTTTCCTTTAATGGATACAAAAGGGAACGTAGCAACCAGTGATGAGGAAAAGGCCGAGGTACTTAATGCCTTCTTTGCCTCAGTCTTTAACAGTGAGTCCAGTTATCCCCAGGGTACTACACCCCTTGAGCTGGAAGGTAAGGATGAAGAGCATAACATACCCCCCTTAATCCAGGAGGAAATAGTTAGGGACCTACTATGCCATCTGGACACTCACAAATCTATGGGACCTGATAGGATCCATCCAAGAGTAGTGAGGGAACAGGCAGAGGTCCTTGCCAAGCCACTCTCTATCATCTATCAGCGTTCCGGGTCAACGGAGGAGGTCCCAGAGGACTGGAGGCTTGCCAATGTGACACCCATTTACGAGACGGGTCGGAGGGAGGATCCGGGGAACTACAGGCCTGTCAGCCTGACCTCGGTACCGGGGAAGATCATGGAATGGTTTGTCTTGAGAGCACTCGCATGGCAAGTCCAGGATAAGAAGGGGATCAGGCCCCGTCAGCATGGGTTTACGAAAGGCAGGTCCTGCTTGACCAACCTGATCTCCTTCTATGACCAGGTGACCCATGAGGGAAAGGCTGTGGATGTTATCTGCCTTGACTTCAGCAAGGCCTTTTACACTGTCTCTCATGGCATACTCCTTGAGAAGCTGGCGTCTCATGGCCTGGACAAGTGTACTCTTCACTGGGTGAAAAACTGGCTGGATGGCCGAGCCCAGAGGGTTGTGGTGAATGGGGTGAAATCCAGTTGGCGGCGGGTCACAAGTGGTGTTCCCCAGGGCTCGGTGTTGTGCCCCATTCTGTTTAATAACTTTACCGATGATTTGGATGAGGGGTTTGAGTGCACCCTCAGCAAGTTTGCAGACGACGCCAAGCTGGGAGGCAGGGTCGATCTGCTGGAGGGTAGGGAGGCTCTACAGAGGGATCTGGCCAGGCTGGATGGATGGGCTGAGGCCAGTCGTATGAAGCTCAACAAGGCCAAGTGCCGGGTCCTGCACTTGGGTCACGGCAACCCCACGCAGCGCTACAGGCTTGGAGAAGAGTGGCTGGAAAGCTGCCCGGCAGAGAAAGACCTGGGGGTGCTGGTCAACAGCCGGCTGAATATGAGCCAGCAGTGTGCCCAGGTGGCCAAGAAGGCCAACGTCATCCTGGCCTGCATCAGCAATAGTGTGGCCAGCAGGAGCAGGGCAGTGATCGCCCCCCTGTACTCGGCACTGGTGAGGCCGCACCTCGAGTGCTGTGTTCAGTTTTGGGCCCCTCACTACAAGAAGGACATTGAGGTGCTGGAACGTGTTCAGGGGAGGGCAACCAAGTTGGTGAGGGGCCTGGAGCACAAGTCTTACGAGGAGCGGCTGAGGGAACTGGGGCTGTTTAGCCTAGAAAAGAGGAGGCTGAGGGGAGACCTTATGGCTCTCTACAACTCCCTGAAAGGGGGTTGTAGTGAGGTGGGTGCTGGTCTCTTCTGTCAGGTGGCTGGAGATAGGACGAGAGGAAATGGCCTCAAGCTGAGGCCAGGGAGATTTAGGTTAGATATTAGGAAAACTTTTTTTACTGAGAGGGTGGTCAAACATTGGAATGGGCTGCCCAGGGAAGTGGTTGAGTCACCATCCCTGGAGATATTCAAAAAGCGAGTGGACAGGATACTTCAGGACATGGTGTCCTGGTTTCAGCTGGGATGGAGCTAACTGTCTTCCTAGTAGCTGGTACAGTGCTGTGTTTTGAGTTCAGTATGTGAAGAATGTTGATAACACTGACGTTTTCAGTTGTTGGTCAGTAGTGTTTGGTCTCAAGTCAAGGATTTTTCAGCTTCTCATGCCCAGCCAGCAAGAAAGTTGGAGGGGCACAAGAAGTTGGCACAGGACACAGCCAGGGCAGCTGACCCAAACTGGCCAACAGTATATTCCATACCATGTGATGTCACATCTACTATAGGACCTGGGGAGTGGGGGCGGGGAATCGCCGCTCGGGGACTAACTGGGTGTTGGTCGGCACGTGGTGAGCAATTGCCCTGCACATCATTTGTACATTCCAATCCTTTTATTACTACTGTTGTCATTTTATTAGTGTTATCATTATTAGTTTCTTCTTTTCTGTTCTATTAAACCGTTCTTATCTCAACCCGCAAGTTTTACCTTTTTTTTTCCCAATTTTCTCCCCCATCCCACTGGATGGGGGGGAGTGAGTGAGTGGCTGTGCGGTGCTTAGCTGCTGGCTGGGGTTAAACCACAACACATGGTTTAGTGGGCATGGCTGATGGTTGGACGCAATGATCTTGAAGGTCTTTTCCAACCTAAATGATTCTCTGTTTCTCTACCTCCCAGGTACAGTGCATGGAGGAGCAGAGGATACTGCTGCTGTCGTTGTTTCCAGGTCTGAGAAAAGAGCAGGAAATCCAGTAACTGCACCAAAGCAGAGCTGATATGGGTGTGATGGAGCAAAAGAGTGGCAGAATTTAATAAACAGGCAGGAAAAGATAAATTTTTGAGAGAAACACTTTCTGGTAGTGTTTGAGCCTCCCATTTCTCCCTTACATATGTCTTATGGGAGACAGAAGGCAGGAGGAATAAAAGGGTTAAGAACAAGGACTAAGCCTGTCAAACCAGGCAGGCTAGCTAAAACAAATGGATCCTTTCATGCCAAGTTGGATTTGCCCAGTGCAATGTTTATAGTTGGGCAATAAAGACACAAAAAGCCTTATTATTTTGCCAAGGAGCTAGAAATATCCTTCAGGCCAAGTCAAAGCCGCTTCTTTCTAATTTGAGACTCCAGCACAAACTGAAGCTCTCTCTCACACAGATGCACGGTTTGTTTTTCTGAACCTCAAAATAAGCTTTCAGAAAGTTGTTACTGAATAGGAGCCGAGCCAAAGACCACGCACCATCTCAGTCTTTCCCTGATGGCAAGCACCTCAGGAAGTGCCAGCCAGCTCTGCATTCATGTGCTGATGCGGCGCCAAGAATATTCTTCGGCCCGAGTCCTTTTCAAGTGCTTCCTCAGCCACCCTTCTGTCTCTACAGTGTCGGTTTTACTCGGATTCAAGCAATAAACAAACCTGGCATTTATACCTTTGAACAACATACTTGAGGATGGCAGCCAAATCAGAAAGTTGAGAGAATTCAGCAGAATACTGCACTTGGTTTCCATACTGCTGCTTTCCCAGGAGCATCAGCCCTTCTCGCCTAAAGTAACCAGATACATATATTGACTCTGTGGCTGATTTAACCACACTAGCACAGCTCACAGGACATCACTGTGAATACAGCCTCCAGCACTCACAGGTGCACACACAGCAGGCCTGAAGGCAGCAACCATCAGAAGCTGGAACTTAAAACATCCTGAAAGGAGCAGTGTCAACAAAGGTAAACACTGAATTTTCAAACAGATGCAGATTTAAGCAGTGGCACCCATTTTCAGAATTGCAGAGCAAGGTACATCCATCCAACTGACCTTAGCTCTCTCAGCTGGGCTGCTCTGGTTGGAGAGCTAAGCATCATCTGCTTCCTCCATTAAGGAATGAGTAGGTTCCCTTAAAAATCCCCAACAGCCAAGTTCCTTCTGGACACACATTTTCCTCCCCAGCCTGGAGAGGGAGCCTCAGGCAGCCAAGTTCCTAACATCAGCATCATAAGTAAAAGCCTACGTGGCAGTTAGTCCAAACTAGCCTCTTTATTCCTCCTAAAATGAGAGGTACGGGTATATGAGCGGACTTGAGAACCAAAAGCAGTGCTTTCTCCCTGCAAGTCACCTGCTGTCATTTATTCTAAGAAATACTATTTCAACCGGGGTAGTTCAGAGCTGGGATGTAATAATGTGAATGACCAAGCTACTGTATTTTCAGCTTTTATTAAAAAGAAAAAAGACATCACATTTACATTTCAGAATATTTTCAAACAAGGCCTTTTTGTTAAAGCTTTAGATATCTTGAAAGTGTCTACATGATTCACACCTGCATGGAGCTTTGCAAATCACACAGTACTCACCAAACAGCTATATTGCACAAAGATCCACACAATACCACACCATTCTTAGCTTAGTCTACATTGTAAAGTGCTGTTTCACAGGAAGAAACTTGTTCTGGAAAAATAAGTATCTGGATAGGCAAGTACTGCTGAACTGTATTTCTGAAAGGCGACAGTTCCATTGCAGTGGAAAAAATCTGACAGTGTTTTCAGTGCCTCTGACTGTGTTATTTAATAAGCTGGAGTAAGCACCATAGGGTACTGTAATGAATCCATCCTAAATATTCAAGTAACACCAAAAGCCAAATCATTTAAACTCGGAATGAGATAAATACAAACAGACATATCAAAAGGTAGATTAGATAAATGTTTAAGGTAGTGTCAGTCTCTGTCCAGTCGAATAAGTAATTGCATAGCAGAGCACATCTCAAACGAATGTAAGGTAAAGCTATAGTAGAAAAAAACCCCTAAATTTTTAATTTCTCACTTCTATGTTCTCAAATCAGTAAAATTTAATCTTTTTTTTTTAAATAAATGAGTCTGAGAGACTCTCTTCATTCTAAGATAGACTGTTCAGTTTATTAATATTTCCATGAAGTAATGAAAGGCCAAAGCCTGGTGATATTGGTCCAGATCCTTATAAAGAATCCAAACGTGGAACTGTGGAGTGCTAACCATGACAAAAACCTCTAACTTAGACCCATTTCTGAAACAGAGGAATCAAAAATGATACATTTGTCTGTGGAAGGAGATTTGGTCTAGCAAAAACAAAACCCAGAAAGTTCAACCCTGTAATCTATAGCTTTAAGCCATTACCAGGTTTGGTAGATGAACGGACAAATGGTGATTATACAATGGGAGAAATCACAGCTACTGAAGAGAGAATCCCATCTCCTGGGTTTATCTGACTACAGGGCTCACACACACAAGAACATGAGTCATCTACTCAACAGAGTGTACTAACATGTAAAAGTTTTCAGTGCTTCACTAGCTAATCATGATTTAGTAAATGACTCAGGGAAAAAAAGTGGAAGGAACAATAAATTTTAACAGCAGAAAGAGATTTGCTGCATCCCACTACAACTTAAGTTGCCCCAAGATCTGGAAAAGCAAGCAAAAAAATGATTACATTTGTGTTACCTATGAAGCTACCCAGGAACATTCAGCTCTAGCAGTGACTGAAGAGCTGCAGGAGGCCCTCAGGACTAAGTGACTAAGTAAACAAGCAGATGACATTCAACATTAACATGCAAAATAACACACAAGGTGGAGAAACCCTGTATGTTCACAACTTGTTTACAACTAACCATCAGGACTGTGTGGAAAACACTGCAGAAGAAACTTTGTAATGTTACCTTAACATTTGGTATCAACCAAAAAGGCAAATATGGTTTTAGAATTATGGAAAAAAGGAAAACCCAGAATTTTGTCATCCTTCACAGCAACAGAGTGTCTGTATGGAGGGCTCCTTCAGTCAGCCTCAGAAGGCAAGAGGGGGAAGGAGGGCAGCAGGATGCTCACCAGTACAGAATGGCTTCCCTCCAGCAAGAGGAAACATGAAGGGGAGGGCATAATGGGACAGAAAGGCTATGATAACCGTCTATTACAAAAAGAAATGGCCCAAAGAATAATTAGCGAGGGACAATGTGCCATTTCTCCTGCAGGATAAAGTTTCAGAAGATATCCACTCCTTCACACCTGCCACCTGGGACATCAAAGTGTTTCTCACACAAGCACACAATAAAGGCGTGGAACATACTTCCGTACAGCCTTACTGAGGCAGGAATATTTGCAGGTGAGGCCCAGACAAGAAGCTGCCCTTGCTGGGCCTTTCTAGCCCCAGAAGGGCTGTGAAGCACACCTTGGCGCAGATGACATTTCTGCCAATTACCATTTCTGCCAATTTCTTCTGACAGCGGCCACCAGACAGAGGCTTAGGAGAGAGGACACTGTGAGGGATGGACTCCAGGTCAGATCAGTACGACAGTTCAGACAGCAACGCACACAAAGGTTTTGCATTATGACCTACATTCATTAAAGTGTATTGTGATTTTCAGGTCCCGTTTCATAGTTCTACAGCTGTATACATGTACTTAGTAAGCATACTTCACACACATTCATCAAAATGCAACACTATCCCCAAATTAGAAAGCATATCCCCAAATTAGAAAGCACCAAGTATGTATTAGAAACATCCTTCACTTTAGATCCTTATTTTTCCACAACACAAGTTAACAGTGCAAGTACCCAAGTGTTTTTTTATGTAGATTTCTATAAACAGATGCAGTCCACCTCCGTGCCCAGTAAGATCATGTAACAGATCCTCCTGGAAGATACACTGAAACATATGGAAGACAGGGAGGTGATCAGAGACAGCCAACATGGGTTCACGAAGGGCAAATTGTGCCCGACTCAGTTAGTGGCCTTCTGTGATGGAGTGACTGCATCAACGGGCAAGGGAAGAGCTACAGATGTCATATACCTGGACTTCTGTAAGGCCTTTGATAAGATCCCCCACAACATTCTTACCTCTAAATTTGAGAGAGATGGGTTTGGTGCATGGACTGTTCAATGGAAAAGGAACTGGCTGGATGGCCATGTCCAAAGAGTTACAGTCAACAGCTCTATGCCCAAGTGGAAACCAGTAATGAGTGGTGTCCCTCAGGGGTCTGTACTGGCACTAGTATTATTTAGTATCTTCATTAACAACACAGTGGGATCCAGTACACCCTCAAGTTTGCAGATGACACCAAACTGAGCAGTCCACTTGCTAGAGGGAAGGGCTGCCATCCAGAGGGACCCTGACAGGTTTGAGGAATGGGCCCATATGAACCTCATGAGGTTCACTGAGGCCACATGCAAAGTCCTGCACTTGGGTCTGGGCAGTCCCCAGTGTCAGTACAGGCTGGGGGATGGAGAGCAGCCCTGCAGAGAAGGACTTGTGGATCCTGGTGGATGAAAAATTGGACATGAATCAGCAATGTGCTGAGAACCTAAACGTTCAGCTGCAGTTCTGATTTCTCCCTGCTTTACACTGTATTTTTGCAAATGTTACTTTGATCTGAAAGGCCCAGCCTCTGCTGCTCAGGGGTTAACTGGAAAACATTTGACCCTTCAGAGGTATTCAGGCAGATTTCTTAAAAGGAGAACAGCAATCACGTGCTATCAGCTTTGACTTCATTCAATGGAAAACTGACTATGTAGATTTAAGTTACATAAAAGGCAGATTTCTACCCCTGAAGAGTAATTTTGGTTGCTAGTCAAACTTCTTCCCTGCTTCCCCCTGGGAAGAAAGTCTGCAGATAACAGCATTGCACAGATCACAAGAAAGGCAGGAGAGTTCCTGGAAGAACATTTCCCACTGGTGTGGGAAGTGTCTGGACTGTTTGTTAAAAAAAAGCACGGCCTAGAGGCTTGTGAGCAACATGTAGGTAGAATGTAATTAATCAGGACTGAAAACTAAGGTAGAATTCTTCTGCTTTCATTTTCCATCTCAGAACAGCAATGGGAAGAGATTACTGCACTAGATGTCATCGTGGTACTCCCCATACCTTGCTGTGACCGCTTCCTCAAGATGAACCGCTGCGCCACCCATTAAGGCAAATGCTGGGTACATCATGCCAGAGCAGTCCACCTTGGATTCATAAAGGCATTTCATACGACCTGCGTCGTAAAACCCCACCTTGCCTTTGTCACAGTCAAGGCAGATGCCCAAGCACGACGGCAGGGGGAGGATTCTGCTTGCTGGATCCTTGGGGGAAGCAGGTGTCATGGGGATAAAGAACTTCTTCATGCCTAAAGTGACCAGTGTGACAGGCTGTGATGAGTCAAAGAAGGCATCTTCAGTCCCGCTGTCATGACCACTGTCTTGCTCGTATCTAGAACAGAAAAACAACCATTTGCTTTTGTCATATTCTGAAGCGTGATCAGTGACATGAACTGGAGAAAACATTTTTGTATGATAGATAACACCACGCTATCAACCACAAAAACTTGTGGGGTAAAAATATAGCTAAGCCAGGAGGGAAGATGAATTTAGTAGGTGGAGAACAGTTACTTGGGCCACCTCAAACAATTAATAACAGCTAAACACTACTACTGAGGACGAGGCCACAGAAGGCTTTACTAAGGAGTGGATGTATCTAAATGTACTCATGCTAGGCAATCATTAATGAACCCACAGGTAACTTAGTTAACTTGAGAAGTAATTTAGCAAATATGACTAATCATTACAGACAACATATGTTTAACTTTATTTACGTAATCTTAAACAGCACCAGTAAATACATTTAACGTTACTGTTGTCCTCTGAGTTTTCCATGACACTGCTGTATTACATTGTCTTCAAAAGTAAAGCCGTGGTTTAAGGTTTTGGTTGGGGGTTTTTTGTTTGTTTGTTTGTTTTTTAAAAGTGCTCTGCCTGGAGGCTTCCGTGAACCCCTGTTCCCCAGCTGGTTAGTGGGGAAAGTTTGTAGCTAGGTTTGTTCAGTTTACATGCTTTTCCCCCTACTCCTGTCCCCAGATGAAGACAGAGCTGAGAAGCACGCATTCTTCTGTGCGGACAATCCCTAGCTAGGTGTGCAGGTTTGGGGTGTTTGGGGGCAAGTTGGATGTGTGTCAGCTAAAGTTTTCCAGATATTTGTGTGGATAAGGAAAAAGAAATCAGGAAATCAGGATCTAATTTCTCACTTTGCAAAAAGGCTCCATCTGACTTTCAGCAGCTCAAGGCATTTGCATTTTTACACTTTCACTATGTTATACAGGAGGAAGCCAATACATTTGTTAGATTCCTGAAAAAGTTAGGAGTTCCCAGGAGATAGCCTCCCAGCCTGCAGTTCCTGCACACATCCAGGCTTACTACAACTGTAATTGAGAGCTGGAGATCTTTTTGCTGGTTTGTCCACTGTACTCTGGCTTGTGCTCAGTAGCACTCCAGTACTGTAAGCAAGCGTATAGCCTGGGATAAGCCAGTGACTTGAGTCCACCATGATGCAAACTACAGCAAAGTTACACAGATATGCACAGTGAACATTGTACCTCTGAATGGCTGCCAAACCTCGTATGCTAAGGGAATTAAGGCAGAGTCTTACTATTGATGATTAAGCATTGCTTCAATCTTGCAACTGACGGCTTTTTTTTACGTTCTTGCTTTACATCCCTATAGATGTATCTTGACATTTCTTTCCCAAAGATTTCGTTCCCAAAAAGAAAGAAAATAGGACTCTGGATAATTAGAATTTCTTTCTACTAGTAGTGGGGGGTGAACAGGACAAGCTGCTTACACCATACCCTTCAAGCACTTTCCACTGGTTAGGTTCTCCTTGCGTACTAACTGAGACCAGACTCACCCTTAATTTATTTTTTAAAAAGCCATCTCCTTATATAAAACATGTATTACGCAAGAGTCTGGAATTTACCTTGGGCTGGTCACATCATGGGTATTATGGAACAATTTCTGTATCTTGCTGCTAGAAACAACTCCCACTTTCACCAGGTAGGAATAGGCTTCCACATGAAAAGCCCAGAAGTGCTTCCCTTTGGCAATCCCAGTGTCACCAATGATGTAATCCAGGGTTGTGTAGCATCCGACTTGCATGTGCTCAGATCCCAGCAGTAGAGGAAATCCAGCCCTGCTTTCCACAGAGGTTCTTCTTGGGTTCAGCAGGAGATGTTCGCTGTTGTACCCACATTTGTCATCAAAAAGAAAACTGAAAACTGAAAAACAGTATCCCCAAAAATTTCCTCTTAGTTAAGTATTTGACCTTCTGTGCTTATAAACTACATTTTAAGTCACACGGGTGTTAGAATTTCTCACTTTTAAAGGCTACCAGGAATGTCATGCAAGTCTCAGTATGCTACCCATTTAACCTGTTTCTTAACAGTGTTTCTCAACATTTATGCAACCAGTAACAGCACAGTAGAAGTCCGGGAGCTACTGGAAACCACCTACAGCTCTGAACACTGACAGACATGGATTCAGCACCTGGTCGACATAAGAAAATCCAATACCTGGAGCTGGAGGCGTATGCAAAATAACTTCTCGGCTCCAAGGGCTACAGATGGACCCTTTATATCCTCGAACTCTAAAGGCATAGCTGCTGTTGTCATCAAGATCAGATATTACTTTGCTCTTGCTGCAAACTTTGATCTCCTGCCACGTTGCACTCTCCTCTTCTCTATTAAGCTTATGATACTCAAGAACATAGGTATCAGCTGAGTCTGTCTTCCCAGGGCATTCCCAACTGATCAGAGCTTTGTTGTAGACTCTGCTCTGCTCTTCATTGATTTCTGGTGTTTCTAGACCTGGAATGCCAGAGATTCAGGAGAAAAAAACCTCAAATTCAGATATATGTCGTTTCAGAGTTAACAATACAAGCCCCTTCTTGAGTGGCTATAGCACCGCGTGTGTGCGAGTGAAATCTGACTTGCCTAGTTGAAGAGTGCATACAAGGATGGTTCTGTTCATACACTTAAATAAATCCCCTGTTTTCTGTTTTTACTTTGAAATTTGTATTACTTATTTCTGCTGGCAGCTAAAAAAAAACATATAAAAATTATTCTTTTCTGTCATACAACAAAAAGCTTCTCGGAAGACCTAGTATTATTTAATTACGATATTTTGAAAGCCAGTGTAAACTGGTACTGAATGCAATGGCATCTTAGCTTCTTTATCAAAGCTGAAGTTAGCCTTGTACCAGGCAATGCCTTGTGGATCGCGGAGACAGAAGGGACAACACAAGTCACAACACCGAGTTCTGCAACTACAGCCCTGCATAAGTTTTGCCTCTTTCCAGAGAAGCCCTTAAAACCGTAACTCGAGAAAGACCTGATGCTCTCGCTATTTACCATTGGAATGGAAGGCCAAGTCACCAAGGATGTCTTCTTGCTTGGCTATGTCCACCACAAAGTCTTCAAAAGTAGTTTCAGCTGCTGGCCTGAAGTTCTTCAGAGATTCAGTAGCTGTTTGGATTCTGAAAGCACAGAAGCAGAAGTATGGCAGAAGAGAGAAAAGGGAATTCACATGTCTGCATTCCTTAAGGTAAAAATGCTAGGGTTTGCTTTAAAAAAAGTTCTGTTTTCATGTACTCACTGATGCCTCCCAGAAATTTCTGCCTCTCTAGACAGAATTCAAATGCAAAATTTAAAGGTTTTCTGTAGCTCAGTGTAAATATAAGGAACAGGTAATTGTTCAGCTGGCAAAGCATTGTAACAGTTTGGGGCATTATGTTCAAAAGAACAAAACAGGTGTGAAGCACTAACAGAGAACAACCATTAAGATCAAAGAGTTTAAAGCCAGAAGAGACCTGTTAGATTAACTTGCAAATACCCAATACAATCTCTGAGCAAAGGAATGTGTCAGTGAGCTGAATGGGCTACCCTTCCACTGCAGTCCTACTGAACAAGGCTAGGCGTTGTCGCAGGACAGAGCCCCTCCTGTGTGCTGTTCCTTAACGCACACTGTCATGTAGTAATTTCTACTGCATGGTACCACGACCATCTCCTGAGCATCTGCAATACAAGGTACTGCATTCAATACTTTGCTAGCAGGTGTCAAAAGAGTATGACTGACCAGACATCCTGGAACAGTGCCTGTACCTCAAACAGAAGATAATTAAGATACCTGACATGAAGTTGTTTTGCTGTTTGAACAAAGAAAGATGGATCAGTTTCTTTAAGCACTTCTTGAGCATATCCTACAAGGCCATTATTTTCCAGGAGCCCTTGATATTCTTCCGCTTGCGTCTGCAATTTTTCCAGCCTTAAATTCTTAGAGGCTTCAATTGCCTTAAGAGCTGCAGATTTCTTCTCTTCCAGGACATGAGATAATTTCTCAAAACTCCGAGATGCTTCTTCTTTAGCTCTTTCACTGTTGCACTAGGAGGGAACAAAAGACATTTTAGACAGAGCCCGCAGCACTGTGACTGTGTACAGAAACACACCTAAGGTTGCTGAAGGTATCATAGCAATCTAGTCATCCATTTGACAGACAAGACTAATGAGCTTTGTTATGCTCTTCAGCACTGAAAATGGAATCAGCACTGCACCCAAGCTAGTGAGCATTTACTATCTTAACACAGAGAACGAGGACCAGGAAAGTACTCCTCTGATTATGTCTTGAATTATGCACAGCATTTGTCTGAACAGCTCATCGAAAAGCACTGTAAAAGCAGGTCAGTCTCTGAAATCTTCATGCCCAAGAGCTAGGTGCTCTTCCACCTTCCCCAATCACCCTCAACTGGGTGTCCAGCCCAGTTGCTCACATATGCCCTCAGAACTGTAGTGCCACCTCTGCCCAGTGCCCTGGATAAAAGGAACTACGAAGTACGAAGACAACTCTATCAAGATAAAGGCAAGTGCCAGAACTCCTGCAATTTCTGCCACTGCGTTTTTCAGCTTGTATGTGAGCTCCCAGCTCTGGCTCCTCTGCAGGGAGATTTTGCCCTTAATTCTGACTTTACTGCAACATCCTCAAGGCAAACAGACAGTGTAAATTGTGCAGCACCATTAATACACAAGAGCTGTCAGTCTAACCCACCTCTCTTTGGTTAAGGTATCAAATAAGCTTTATTTCAATTAAACTTACAGCAGCACCCAAAACTTAACTTCCCCCTGTATCTGTATGTTGCCCAAATTTCCCATGCTGTCAGGACTAGGTCTTACCGTGTGTGATTCAGGACTAACACAAACTGTTCAGAAATTGTTTCACTGGCTAACTGAAAAAACCCAAAGGATTTGAAACACTTCACTAAAAACAGTTCAAGTCCCTGCTGTGTCCCTGCAAGGGCCATCCCCAGACAACCCACAAGCCACTCTTACCTCTGTTTCTTTCAGCAGCAGATCCAGCTGTGTGATGTGAGCTTTCACCTGGCTCTCCTTACTGATGAGGTACTCGATATCTTTTGAAAGCTTCTCCTGTTAAAAAAAACCAGCAAACTGGCAGAGTAAGGGTATCCCACCCAAACTGACCACCAGCGCAGGCAGAACATCCCACTCGTGCTCGGTTTATCTAGTGAAAAGGACAGCAGCCTGCCACCAGTCACGAGCAGCAACCCTGCGGAGAATTGCTCGGTGACCTCTGATGACTGCACAGGAATATGAGGCCACTGCTGTGAGCAGGACTGGGGGCACAGCCTCTAAGGACAAGAGGTAACAGCCTCAGCTGGCTCATTCTTCCCCAGCCACAGGAGTCACCCTCTCTTAGGCTGGGAACACGAGGCTTCAGGACACTACTAAAACTTACAGAAAAGCCTTGTTAGTTATTAACTCATTTGTAATAAGATTTGCTAGAAAAAATAGTGTTTCGAAGCATGAACTTGGGAGTGTCTCTGCACTCCCTTAGCTGCAAGAGGTAACAGTTGTACAGGAAAAGCCTTGCAAACAGTCAAGGAGGCCAAAGAGCACCAGGCTGGCTGGTTTGGTCTTCTTTTTTTTTTTTTTTCCCCCTGTGAGCAAGAAAGGAAGAAAAGGAAGAAGCGGAGGTAGCAGGAAATCATTCTTTAATAACAAAGCAACGTTTGCAAGTCTTCCCTGTTGTACTGTGCTTAGGGAATTAACAGCTATGCAACTTCAGAATTATACAAGGTCCCAACAGATACTTCAGATGCAAATTTTTCAGGAGGGCTTCTAAAGCATCAGCTAACCCAAGCCACAAGGACATTTATCTTAAAAAAGCTAGACTGTAAAGTATTAACTGCTTAAACCTTCGACATTGCTCAGTACTGCTGTACAGTCGGCTAAAATAAGGTGAAAGCACTTTTAAGGGGTTATGTTTCAAGCCTCATAGAAAATACAGTTTAGTTTCTCAGAGGTGCACTATGTCACACTAATATATACATTAACAGACGTTGCCCAACAGCATGCCTCATGACTAGTTCAGTGTCCTCTAAACACATGTCCTGGCTTCCTGCCAGAAGGAGTTTGCCCTTACACCAGAAGCTCAGTACTCTTCCCCTTCTTAAGGCCAGGTCCAACAGTATTTACTTTTACCTTAAGGGTTTTGTAGGCAGTGCTCATGGTTGTTACTCTATGGTTTGCATGACATCCACCCAGTTTACAAAGATGACAAACAGGCCTTCTGCAGAGTTCACAGTACATGTTTACCCTCTCCATTTCATGTTCTGGACACATCAAAATCTGAAAAAAAAAGAGCAGAGCGAATGCAGGGGTACTTCCAAAAACTGAGGGGCTCAACAAGCCATCAAACCACTCACTCATCCCATAGCAGTGTCTGATGTCATTAGTGAATTTTTTATATTCAGTTTATCTTCCACCTTTTATATGTGGCCATGCCAGTGACAGCCAGCAGATGAACACACTGTTTCACAAGGTTTACAGTCAGTAAACCTGTGGCAATGTCTGTGTACACATCATGTAGCCTCTATATTGCAATCAACCCTGTGGCTAATCCCTGAAGTTGTTTGCATGCCTCAGACTCCCTACACTCCTGTTCAGACCTGTAAATGCAACATACAACACACCCACCCTGTCAAATTTAACCGTGTCCGTGCCAGCATCTCTTGAAACAGCTATGAAGTGTTTCTTAAAGCAAGAGTTGCCATAATATGGTAATGATTTAAGTTTAAGCTAGACTCTGATCAGCCACATAACTATTGCTCTTGGAGCAACAAACGAAATGCAGCCACCACCACCACCAGTCACAGTCATTTTAAAGACAAAAGGCTCCAGTGTTTCAATTTTTCTGTCTGACTCCAATTACGAGTTGTTCATGCTGAACGCTAATTCCAGTATCAGCTTAAACACCATTGCAAAACATACACACACACATAGGGCTGTGCAGGCAGACATCTCCAAACACTGCGGTCATGCTCTTAGTCTGTAGAAGGAATTTTTCCACAGCAGTGCATAGTCACACCTAACAGAAACCCTGTATAAGCCAGAATTACAGCCTGCAAGCTGGAGACAGAAGAGGGTAGCAGATTACCTTGTCTAGTTCTCTCAAAATTCAAGAACAATCAGCCCAGTGTGTGCTTTTCCCATCCCCACCACACACGTTACAAAGTGCTTTCCAGCCTGGTTGTAAATTAAAGTGATGACTGGGAACATTGTTCAGGTGACCAGCAAATACTCCATGCATTCAGCTCAGGTCTTAACAATGCAGTGCAATGAAAATAATGCACTTTTCTTTCTTTATATTACGCTCAAACAGTCCTCAAAAAAGTCTCTATAAGAGCACAGTAAAGTTCAGTTGAACCACTTCTCCCCCTTTTGCTCTGCTTCAATAGAATACAACTCCTGACTTTTAAACCCAAATTCAGTCTGCATGTAGTATAACAACATGGTACCTTTATGACTACACAAGGATCACAAGATGCCTTTGGTGGTTTTAAGTAGCAACATTGCAGCAGTGAGGGTTTAGGTACCATAGAAGCAAAGTTTTTAAGGAGCTGTGCAGCATTTTAGATCAAGAGCTGGAAGACAGCATGCAAACTTTTACCTTACCCATTTATCCAATGAAGGGACATTTCACAACGACAGCTGTGTGCTAGTGCATTTTAAAGCACACCAAGCTCATGCTTGTTCTTAACTACAATGAATGTGTTAGACTCAAGAAAAACGGCACTAAGTGGACTTCTAGAAGTTCACTATCTGCCAGCTCGCTGACTTCTGAGGCTCTGATTTCTCCAGCCTCAGAAAGAAAGTACACCACCAGTCAAGAAGTTTCTTACGCATTGCCCATTAAATCAGATCTACTTAATTTAATCAAAATTAATCAGGACTCTTTGAACACCAGCGTTTCCAATACTTGTGGGACCTCCAGCAAGGTCACTGGCCACAGACACTGCCATGTTCTGCGCTACACTTAGCAGGAGAAACAAAGGTAACGGAACTTGCAATCACTCTGTTTTGTCTAAGTGCAGCAGCAGCAGCAGTATATAAAGTAGAAAACGTGCCATTATGTTTTTCTCTTCTGCTCTAGCTAAAAAAATAACAGGGTGTAATAACAACAGAGACCTGAACTCCACCTTTTGCTATTGCTAGATGCAAGGAAGAAGAGGAAGAAGATGCTTTGTGATGGATCCAGTTCAGACACAAAACATCCAAAGGCAACCTGCCTTAAGGGGACAGGGGGGAGGCCAGTTGTTTTGGGTTTTTTAAGTTTCCGCACACAGGCATTCTCCTTAACCTGACTTTCAGAGAAAAGCACTCCCATTCTAGATGTTCAAGATCATTAAGTGTTCCAAAAAAAGAAAAAATAAAGACCCAAATCACAAATAACACAATCCATTCCCCAAAGTAAAAAAATCCTTATTTTTAGAGTCCCCTTCAAATATGTTCTCAATGTCCTCTTGAACAACAACCACTTCATCACCAACAAAAACAAAAGCTTATGGTTCACTCAATAAATAACAGCAATAATCAGTAAAGCAATAACGGTCCAACCCAAATTCTGTGCCCAAACGGCACAACCCAAATTCTGTAAGATACGGTATCCTTACCTTGGGTCTGAAGTTGGTGGTTGGTCCTACATATTCATGCTGGGCTTTCACAGTTCCCCAAGGATGGTGTATTTTGAAACATTCATTGCAATAGCTTGCACTGCAGTCCATGCAGCTCTTTGTGGACTCTTGAGGTGGAGGTTTGCAGAAATCGCACATAATAGCAATGGCTGCCCTGGCTGCCTGTCTGTACCTTTCCACAATGGTTTCCAGAATAAAATTGCGAAATAAGCCATTGATGCCACGTTCTCCAAGATCAATATCCCGCTGGCAACCCGGACAAGGAAACAGACTCGATCGAGGAGTCAGTGAATTGCGTTTTCTGCCTGTGTAGACACCAAATCCTGATTTAGGAGGAGCATAAACAGAAGAGGTTTAGATTTTAAAGGGAGAAGCACCGGAATTTATGAACCAATTCCGAACTATTGTAGCACATCGTCCAAACCAGTACAATACCAATTCATATGCAGTCTGCCAAGCCAAAGAGAATACATTTGCCACCACAAGGCAGTGTAATGTCTGAGTCCAGGGGACATTGCAAACTACTGCTCTAAAACTTAAATCTATGTTAAGACGAATTTAGCTGTTCCAATCCTATCTGCTTCATCTAGTTTTGGATGCACTCAAGCTGCAGCCTTTCAAACCACTAAACACAAACCCTTCCAGAAACCAGCTGGTTTTAGGCTAACTGGGTGCCCATATAGAGAGCAACAGCTTCGTAACATATTGAAGTGAAAGATGCTTATTTCCACTGTGAGACTAGCTATTCCCAGACAAATATAGCCAACTCTGAGCTCCCTCAAGTTTGCTTTGGCTGAGTTGAGCTTATCTGGCTCATCCCAAGAGGCATCATCTAAAAATAAAGAGGAAAACAAAAGAACTAGATATTACCTGTATGAAATCCCAGACAAATCATTTAGTCAAAATACGCAGAGGCTGACTTGGCCCTTGCTGAATGGCCTTGTTAAAGGAGGGCTGCTAAGTAAGCCCCGCGCACCAAAGGCGATGCCGAGATGGTTATGCCTGAGAGATTCTTCTACCTTCAACTGGGGAATCATAGAATGGTTTGGGCTGGAAGGGACCTTGAAGGTCCTCTAGTTCCAACCCCCCCGCCATGGGCAGGGACACCTTCCACTAGACCAGCTTGCCCAAAGCCCCATCCAACCTGGCCTTGAACACTTCCAGGGATGGGGCATCCACAGCCTCTCTGGGCAACCCGTTCCAGTGCCTCACCACCCTCACAGTCAAGAACTTCTTCCTTACATCCAATCTAAATCTACCCTCTTTCAGTTTAAAGCCATTACCCCTTGTCCTATCGCTACATGTCCTTGTAAAAAGTCCCTCTTGGGCTTTCTTGTAGGCGCCCTTTAGGTACTGGAAGGCTGCTGTAAGGTCTCCCTGGAGCCTTCTCTTCTCCAGGCTGAACAACCCCAACTCTCTCAGCTTGCCTCCATAGGAGAGGTTCCCCAGCCCTCTGATCATCTTCATGGCCCTCCTCTGGAATCACAGATCTGCATGGTTACACAGGGTACGTCTATCTCTTTTCATTTCAAAAGGAGACAGCAGAGAAACTGCACTCCTACCAAACAGCTACGCACAAATTTCCCCTCCTCTCCAAAATAAAGGGATCAAAGGCTCAGGTAAAGCCACAAGCCTAAGAAGCCTGCTCAAGGGGATGGCTCACGCAGACCCAAAAGCTACTTACAAGGGTAACGTTCTTGAGGCTATCAAACAGGGAGTGCATCCCCGTGTCTCACTCATGAACCCACAGGACACAACTATCAAAAAGAGCCCTTTATGTATTTCTGAAGCAGGGCAAGCCAGTGTTTAGGCTTAACATGTATCCTCTCAGCTTCTCCTTACAAAGAAAAAAAAAACATTCTTTGTAGCTGGGGCGTGGTTTTAAGATCCCTTTGAGAGGACTGCACGCTGGTATAACTAACACATTTGTAAATGGAGGTACGACTTAAAGTTGAATTCTTAGTGTTGAAATAGGTTCTTCTTCAGAAGGGGACATTTGTTCTCATCTGTATTTAGTCTGTATTTAGATCTTCCCATCAGAAATGTCAAGGCTTCATTTCTTTTTGAAGTGTCCTTTGCTGCTATCTAAAAGACACTTGCCTTGTGCTGCTCTCCTGTGGCTGCTTCACCCAACAATCCAAAACCTCCCTTCCCATCACGGCCTTTCCAGTCTCTTCAAAAAACCCGAACCAACACTCCCACAAGGAACCAGTTCCTTTAAAAATCTTTGACATGTGTCCCATGGTAGTTATGCACGACTGCCAGCTAAGAACCCACAGAAAGAGCATGAGTAAGTGTGTACAAGGTGGCAGTCTCAAATTCAGCTGGTCTCATGCCTTTCTGTAGGTTCTGAGCAGAACAACTAGACTGCATTTACAGAACAGTATGGGTGACAAAAGCCACTGTACAGAACTCTCTGGCCCAGGGAAGCACAGATTAGGGTTTTTTTATTTTTTTTAGTACTTACTTGAAGTGAATTAATTACTCAAACTGTATGTCCTGCAGTACCTGCAACTTGGCATACACTGTGCAACACACACACATGCAATGCACAGCCACAGCAGTGAAACACAAACTGTATTTGCAATGTATGCTCCAAGCTAGCACTGCACACAGGAACACAGAGAGATCTTCTACACAGACTTCTACAATGGCCTGAACAAAAAGATGATTTTGCATGCAGTACCATGCAGTCAACAGCTACAGAAAGGCATCTGGAGTACTGACATTTGCTAAAACTAAGAAAATAATGATACAGTGTACAGGGACTGCCTACAAGCAGTACGCTGTAGCAGAGAGCAAGCAATGACAAAGCAACATAGTAAGAGGAAAAACCATGGTGCAGTGGTCAAGTTTAAAAATACTATCTGAAATTCGTATCCAGTAGCATGCTTTTGAAGTCTGGCCCAAGCGGCTCAAACGTGGAAGGGGTGTTTGTTTAACTCAAAGGCGAGTTCAGCTGCATCCCAATGGAGGCCTTTCATTCTGCCCGTGGTGGACTGACACAAGACCGTCATCACGAGCCATGCTCTCGAAGACTGGTGACACTCTGCTTATGGAAAGCAATCCAGTATCAAGGAAGTCCTGTGCACCTTCAGATGTCTCACCCCTTTTCTTTGACAGCATTCTAAGAGCCTAGGGTTGGTTCTTTTCCCCTATTTTAAACCCTGAAAGTTTACTTGCTAAACTTCTTGGCATGCTCTGCCACTTCAACATTTAAAGTATGGAAACATCCTCTTTTTGCCTGGCGAGTGTTGAAATATTAACATGCAGTAAGAATTAGTCTGCTTTCTGCTCATAGGATTTCTACGCTTGTATTTTAAAAAGCAAGCACTGATGAAGTGCTAAATTACTTCAAGACTACCTTTCCTATCGGCCTTCTGTCCAGCTTGCTAAAACTGAACTCTGCTTATATACCAAAAAACCCCCCAATCCACAAAAAATCAGAGCAGCAAAACCCATGGATTTTGTAGTCATATTAGACGTGCGGCTCAGAGATTAGGTCCTCCCCATATTCTCTTTTACACTTTGTCAATCTGATTTACAACAAACAAGTATGTATTTTGCGAAATATTAGGAATCATCACAAGAGATTTTCCACTGGGGTTTGTAAACAGACTGCTCCACTTGCAATGAATAGCTCAATGCTTAACTAAAAAATTAGCACAAAAATTAGCACAACATATGCTAATGCTCAGACTCCAAACTCACAAATATTAGGATATAGATTGCAAAGACTCAAGTCAAAGAGCTATCTTAAGTGTGTCTTTCAAAGGCAATGTTTAAATGTCCTCTTCCCAAGGAGAGGTACCAACACTTAAAATGTTGAAAAGCCCAACCTGCAGCTGATGGTTTGCAAAGGGCTAAGACATCTTAAAGATAAAATTGTGTTTTCCAAGTAAACAGTGTCACCAGAATTCTATGGTTATGGAAGACATGGAAGTTAAATGTGTGAGAGCTTAAAGAATAAAGATTTTAAAAGTCAACTGGATTCTCATAAAAAATTTTTAAAAAAATGTAAATGTATATTGCTACCCCCAACCCCTGACTCGGTTAATGCTTTTGAACAAATTTTTAGGAAGAAAGAAAAGAAAAAAAATGTGAGAGAAGTCAGTAGCTGCAAAATGTCATTTTCAGATACTTTAATCTTCCCCAAATCAAGGGTGCTTTCTGCAAAAAAAGCAGATAAGGACAGCTTTCCAAGAGCTCTGCTAGTGTCCTACGGTATCTTTGGTTTATGACACTTTCAGTCTTCAACTGAGCCAATTTAAACTTCCCCTTCTGATTAGCTGCTTTGTCCTCCACTGAGTGTGAAATTCAGATTTGTGTTTAGCTTAGTTCGTGTCTTTCTTGAAGGACACAGTATTTCTATGGATTGTTCATGTACCTGTCAATACTACGGCAAGATGGAGGTTTGGGCTTTTTTTTTTTCCTGTTTGTGACAAAGCATCACATTAAAAAAAAGGAAGTATTTATGTTAACAAGCCCACACAGTGGCTGAGATGCTCAGACTAGCTCAGTTGGAAATCAGATGTACTTAAAACAAAGAGACACTGGCTATCCTTCAACCCGACTGTGTCACTAAGCACACCAAACATTACAAGTGTATCAATTTGAAATATTTAGTTTTCCTCGCATATTGATGTGCTGTGCTTAATGGCCAGATCCAGAACTACCTACTCAGATTAACATGGTGTAAACTTCAACCTGCTTCTTTATCAAATTAAGCAAGCTCAGATAAAATGAAGAACCAGTATGACCTTCCATTTAAAACTGACTGCCGAGCACGACCTCTCAATGTTACAAAGAACAGTCTAATAATTACACTTCACTACCAATAAGACAGCAGTTTTACTGAAACTTGAGCATGTAAACTCTTAAAAATTAAAAAGTGTGGGGCGGGGGGGGGGGGGAACGGGACTGTTGGGTTTTTGCTTCAAAGGGAAGAGAGAACGTGCATTTTTGTACCCATCAATGTATATTCAGTCATGCATACAGACAAGAAAAAAAAAAAATACAATCCAACCCTTAACTGAATTCCAGTCCAGTTGACCTTTAAGTCAGTGTTAAACAGAATGAAAAGCTTTCCTTATAGAAGTCCTCTGCTGTACCTTTGCTCACTGCAAAAGCCATTTTGTGGACTTGACCACTGACAAAAGCTATATGCTAACCAACAATATTTCACTTGAGATCTAAATGCTAGACTATCTCTAGCCAATACAAGAAGTGAAGCATTTCTACCTCTCCACCCAAAAGACCTCCTCTGTGAGGCTGCAAACAATGAACAGAAAGCTGTTTAGAAATCAAAAAATGAGATATACCATTGGTTTACGAAATGATACTTTTCAAACGAAAACATCAACTGTTTTCTCTCCTGTGGCTGTTACACTACTGCAGGGCTGAAAGGCAAGAACGTTTAATTTCCTAGCATGTGAAACAACTGTAGTATTTAAGCAGAACAGAAAAAAGGACAAAGAAGAGATTGGGGGGGCCGGGGAGCGCATGGAGAGATATTTGAAACATTCAGTTTCTGCATTATCAGTCAGTGCTGCGCAAGTGTCAACACAACCACATTACATGCTTTACTCTAATTACACCAACATTGTAATTGCAGTAACATTACAGAAGATGGATTAGCAATAAGAAATATCCTTTATTTTCATTTTATATGCAACATTATCTTTTAATCGAAACTTATTTTATATAAAACATAAACAGTGGGGGTTTTTTAAACCAACACATTAGGTTTTCAGAAGCACACGCACTCCGTTTCAATTGAAAAATAAAGAGTTCTACCAGTTCCGGCCTTTTTACATTAAGATAAATTGTATCTGTAAATTGCAAGCTGCGTGTGCACAACAAATACGGAACACGGAGCAGTTCCTTCTGGCATCTCAAGAACTTAAATGCCAAAATCATTTTAAATAGATGATACTCCTTATGGAGATAGCAGGGATTCCTTAAGTGAAACAAAAAGAAAAAACCCACAGCGGGAGGAAGGTGTCGTATACATTTTCAAATATAACAATAATGTCTTGACAGTGACGTGCCCTCCATAAGCTTACCAGAAATTCTAGTGGTTTTTTGTTACACATATGAGGCCCCACTGTGGATGTTTTCTTGTATGTTTTCTCTCTTATGGAGCTGTTTTATTACAAATTCCCCTACGGATCACGAAATGAATTAAGAAAGGCAGTGCACAGCACGGGTACGTCAGATGCAAGACGAGAATTGTACAAATGCAAGCTGCAAGCGGGTTGAACATTACTGGTACCAAACATCTGAGAGCAAATCTCACACCCTACATAGCAATGGAGCTATAATGCCTGTAACATTAAAAACAAAGACAGTACAACCTGAATGTCCAAATGTGTCCTTTAAAGCTCCCATTTCCATATGCTTTTCATTTTGCAAATCTGAACTGTCTGAGAAGATAATTTTCCTGTGATGTGCATCTGCCCAACACTCTTTGGGGGGAAGGGGGGAAAGCCCATTATTTCCAAGTCTCAACCCTCTCTTGCTACTCATCAAACAGGTATGAAGTCTTTAGGAAAGCATTCATCTCCCTCTACTAGCAGGTCAGATGAGGAGATAACACACGTAACTTCCCATCGGTCTGCTGGGATGGTGGCGGACTACGGTGGCTTTAAAGATTACAACCCCTGCCACAACTTGTGTGCGGGTATGGGGGGTATGGGGGGGGCAGCGGGGGCAGGAGTGGCAGGAATGGGTCGGTCTTGCCCTCTCATTAAGGGCATAACAAGCAGTAATGCTGAGCCTTGCAAGAAGAGCAGCCAACAGCTATGGCAGCACTGCGAACTCAACTCCGCACATTTAGTAGTAATTAAACGTCAGGTTCCCAAGGGAGCTCTGCCTCCTCAGCGCACCGGGCAGACTGTGCCGCAGCACCGCGTGCGGGCCGAGCCATGCTACGTCGCTATTTCTACTGCCCGACGGGGAGGAAGCTGGAGGGCAGCTTTCGATGAGAGAGGAAGGATTTACCTCCTCGCTTACGCTGCTGAAGGCAGCGTGGGGGGGGCAGCTCCCCGCGTGAAGCCTGTCTGATACTCCCACGCTTCACCAGCCCCAGTTCTCACAGGGAGGTGGGGTCACCCGCGGTGCATCCACCGCTCCCGGGGAACCCAGCCTGGTGCTCCAAGGTCCGCCTTGTAAAAACGTAAATCGGACAGCTGCAGCAGAAACCGGTGACCGCTTCGGTCCGTGCGCACGATGCCGTCCCAGAACATTACGCTCGCTGGGGAAAAAAGGGAATAGACTCGGATTTGGGAGAAGGCAGTCACCCACGGGCTCTCTTCATTCAAACTGAACACTGCAGTCAGAGAGGGCTCAGAAAGCAGCTGAAATGTACGCAGAGCTAAACAGTGACTGTGGGGCTGTGCACCCCGCGTCTAGAAAATAGGACCGTAATGAAGATAACCAGCCACTTGGTTTGGGGATTCCCCCAAACCATGTAAGCCTCAACCAGCCAAGCTATAGCAAACACAGCACTCACTCACCAAACTGATCTGAAAGAGCACCAGTACTAGCAACTCGGGAGCTGTTTAAAAGAAGCGGGTGAAATGAAACATTTGAACTTTGAAAACTGGGAAGGGGAGGATGAATGTTAGTAACATATGAAATGCAAGATACAGCTTTAGGGTTTGTCTTGTGGGTGACTCTTCCAGAGCACTGTGGAGCGTGGCTTTAAAGTGGATAATTATGTCAGAAGGAAGCCTAAAAGCCAAGCCAAGGTTTCTTTCAAGAAGTACAGCATGCACAAAGTACTTGTGATGTATCTGCGTGAAAGCGGATCGACTCATCCGTGGATTACGCAGACAGCTGTAAGAATCTTTCTAGTGTGATGGCACAAAGAGCGTGAGCAGTCCTGCAGCTCCGCGCTCCTGAAAGCTTCGAGCAGAGCACACTGAAAGAGACTGTTGGTGCAGTCGTCTTTCTTACGGTCATCTGTCCTCCAATTCTGCAACCATGCAATGATCATCATCCATGGAAAATGACTTATTGGAAGCACAATGGAATGGGTAGGACAAAGCCGTGATCTGCAAAGTCTGCAGAGGCTCAGAAGGAAGTTGGAACTACTGAATTTAGGCTGGCCGAAACCTGAGAGAACCACCTCAACAGTACTTCTGACAGGCAATGAAACTGCTGAAATCTACATCTGGACGCTATGGAACACGATGCCATTGCATCTCGCTGTAACTGGAATAAACAAACACAATGGTTACACAGATTTACAGGATGCCACAAAGACAAGTCTATTATCTATGAAATACAGTGCACTCTCCTTAAAAATATTGCCATTGTTCTTGCCACAGAACGAACAAGACTTGCGCTATCCCCTTTAAGGACGTCAGGAGTACGGGGAAGACATTTTACCAACACAGACACCATTCAGCTCAAATCAGTCTAATGGATAAAATCCATCAGGAAAACACGCAAAAATTCCGGTACATACCTGATCTACTAATCCTGTCAATTCTGTCCATGCTAGAAGAAGAGATTTTAATTCGAGGGCTACTCTGATTAGAGGATTCAGAGCCTCCATCAGCAAAAGCGTCCTCCAACGCAAAGAGTATTTCTTTCACACATTTGTGACAGACGTTGTGCTGGCAAGGAAGGATCAGCGGATGGGTAAACAATTCCTTGCACGCCGGGCAGATGAGCTCTCTTTCGATCCCCTTAATGGTAACCTTCGTGACAGAAAGAGGGAGAAACCAGTGTAAGCGCAGAAAACGTGAGCCAGCAAGACTCGGGGCACAGCTGCATGTCGTCTGCATGCCACCAAAGCCCAGCTCTGTGGAATAACCGCTGCGCAGTTTTAGATGGTCTGAAGCACTCCTCTGGTCGACGCTGCAAACGAGTCTCAATTAACATTTCTGAAGGCGCCGACAACGCTCGTTTCGACGGAAACGAACGCTGCCACTAGGCAAACTCAGTGCACCTTCAGGTCATGTCTGCATTGCAGGGGAGGAAAGGAGAGGAGGGGAGCAGTCTGAATTCCACTCGAGGACCTAGGGAGGGGAAAGCAACCGTACTTCCCAACAAAAGGAGTCCACACGTGGAACTCGGCTTGCTCGCTGGCTTTTCCGGGGGGGGACGGGGGACGGGGAGAAAAAAAAGAGCTTAGGTGTCAGGCTGGTTACACGGCAGGCTTTCCCGCCGCGGAATTCACACTTGGGGACTGCAGCTGCCTCGGCTTCACCAGGCTGACAGTTCGAGTCGGGACCATCCTTCTTCTTCCCTTCTCTATTTCTCTGCCGCACAAAGAGCCGCCCGTGGATCTGCGCGGCTCCTCCGTAATTCCAGGACCCCACCGCCACCTGGCACCGCGCTCCCGGGCCGGCGTACCTGCCGGGAAAGCCGGCGGCAACCGAGCCCCGGCTTCGAAGCATCAAGTTGCGGGCGGGGGCGCCGGCCGCCCGCTCGCCCCGCTCGCCCCCCCCGCGTCCTCGCCGTTCGGCCCGCCACGGACTCGCGCCGGCTTTACTCTCGCCCCTGCGGGAGCGCCTCCCCGGCGCGCCCCCGGCCCCCGGCCCGAGCCCTCCGGGCGAGCCCAGCGCCGCGGGGCTGCCGCCGGCGCCGCTCCCACCCAGCCGGGCAGGGACCGGGCAGGGACCGGGCAGGGACCGGGCCGCCGCCGCCGCCGCCGCGCACCGAGGGGCGGCGGCGAGCGCCCCCGCCGCGGCACGAGGCGACCGACCCCGACCCGGCGGCCGCGTCCCCCGGCTCCTCACCGCGCTCTCCAGCCGATCGCCCTCCATCCCCGCGGCGGCGGCTGCCGGCCCGGCGGGGCGCCGTCAGCTCGGGCGGGAGGCGTCCCGCCGAGGGGCGGGGGGCGGGGGGGAGTGCCGGCCGCCGGGCGGGGCCAGCGGCGGCGCCCAGCGCACAATGGCGCGCGGGCGTGGCACCGGGCACCGGGCAACGGCGTGGCGCGGCGCGGGGGCGGCCCCGCCCGCCGCGGCCGCGCGGCCGGCAGGGGGCAGCGCGGTGCCGGTCCCGCCGGGGGCGGGGCCCGAGGGGCGGGGCCCGAGGGCGGGGGGCGCACGAGCGGCTTCTACGTGAACGCGGGGGTCCCCTTCGCCAGGCGGCACCCGAAGTGCCGCCCATCCCAGCGGCGGGGAGCGGCCAGCGCCTTCCCCGCTCGAGACCCCGCCGCCGGGGTACCGGCGTGCGTCGCCCCCGGGGAGAGGAGCGGCGCGGGGCGCGGGAAAGCGAGCGGGGCCGGCGCGTTCCGGAGGCGGCGCGGGCACGCACCGGGCGGCCGTCGCGGCAGCTGGGGCGGAGCGGGGGGCGTCACGGCGGCCCGCACCTCCTGCCCTCCCCGCGCAGCGCGGGGAAGAGGGGCCGCGAACGCCCCGTCGACCGCCGGCCGGAACGGACGAAAACATTCTGCATCTCCAGCCGCTTCTGCGGGTTTCGGCGAGGGCGCGGACGCCACCGCTGCGGACGCGCGCCGTAGCGTTAGGCTAAGGGGGGAAGCGGGTGGTCGGGAAACTGGGAGCGAGAGCCTGCGGTGTCCTTGCGTGACACGATGAAGGAGGCCGAGGGAACAGAAGCGGGGGAGCCTGGACGATCCCGTGAACGAGGGAGTGCTGTCGGTTTGGCAAACCCTGCGGTCGACCTCCTGGCCTACCCGAAAGACTCGCACCGGGACAAGAAGTTCCTTTTCCCCTCAGAGTTGCCCTCCCCGTGAGTCAATAAAACAAACGCGCTTGACGGGTCTCATTTGGGCTTTGGTCACAGTAGTGACCCCCACTAGTCACACCTGGGCTTCAGCGGCCTGGACGTGAAATGTGGATGGAAAAGTACGCTCGGGAATCGGGAGGACAGCGGGGAGGGTTTTGCACATCCGGCATCCAAAAAACCTCCTAGAGAACACACGTAAAGATGTTATTTCACGTTCACTTTAGAAACCACCCTCAGAAAGACACAGGCTACTCTGCTTGAAACGACTCCAGTAATGTCGGTAATGCACAGAATGCATATTCAAACTGAAACACGTCACTTGACTGGGGGGGGCGGGGAAGGGGGGGGAGCAGGGGATGGGGGGATGGGTTGGGAAGGACTTTTCTCAGCCTTCCAACTGTGTTTTGAGTAATGATTTGCAAGCATCGCAGTAACTATATTATCCCGTAACCACCTGGACTATCCCCAAATTTCCTGATGTTACAGGCAGGCCTTAAAGGACGTAGCTCTTACTAAGCCCCTGTTTACATTAGCACGCTACCCATCGCTGACACTGGATGCGGTTGATTTGGTGCCAAATAAACGATCAGCTGCGGAACAAAACAAAGCCCCTTGGGCTCTGCTGCCGCCTTTGAAACGGCATGAAGAAATTTCGTCTTTGGGGCACAGCAAGGCAAACTAGTCTGCACGTCACGCCAGAGGTGCAGGTGCCAGCAGAGGAGGGTGTTGCTAGCGTGGACAAACCTGGAGCACGCATTTTCCTCCTGGCCTCCCACAGCCTTCAGGCAGACCACAGTGCCAACTACTGTCACCACTGGGACTTGCGGCTGACTCTTTGAGCAATCCTTTAATAGATCGTTAAGGTATTAGCTTGTTTGTGTGCCTGTTTGCTCCGGCTTCAGGGTACTTCAGAGCGGGATTTGAATTACCACCTCCCCCTCCACCGCATTCCGGTGGTAGACGGATGAAAAGGTCCTTGAAGGCCTCCAAAGGGCAAAACTCCCCCTTCTGCACTCACACCTTTTCACTAGCCGTCTGATCCTCCCCCCAGCCTAGGACTGCTGCCGCGGCAGTGCCAAAATTCGCATTAGCTTTAAGGTACTGGGAGGAAACAACACCAGTTAGGAATCACTGGTACTTTAAAAAGGTAAGAGCACGAACCGCTGTCAGAAAAGACTCCTGTTGGCAGCCTCTGCAGAAGGGGTTAGTAAGACCAGCGTGGCCCCAGAAGTCGGAGCTACCCTTCTGCTTTGTTTCCACCACACGACTGGACACCTGTTCTGCTAAGGAGGGACTCACTCCTTTTACATGGAGTACTACCTGGAAAGTGTCAAGATAGTACAACACATCCCTCATAATTTGCTCCTGCCCCCTCAGCAGGCAGCGTCTGACCAGGCGTTGCTGGCATGCCTTGCATTCCCAAGACAGGAGCACAAAACAGAAACTGGGGGGGGACGGGGACGGGGACAGGACCGTCATCCTGTTTTCCCTCCTACCTCAGGTTAAATGTGCTTGTTAATTTAATCACTGATACGCAGCAGTCTCCCGAGCGCTCATTTGCATTAACTGTCAGTACAGTTCAAAGGAAGGATGCGGCACTGGTTTTCAACAAGCCATAGAAATCCTACACTTGTTACACAATGCAGTTGGGGTCCTACTGCGTGAAGCAACACAGCCCTGCCCCAAAGCGCTCGGGAGGTTCTGGCAACACCTCCCCTGCCTTCAGTAGTCCAGTCCTCAGACCAAAGCTTTCCTAGACATTTTTTTCCACGCTGCTTTTGCAACCGTGGCTCGACCCGGAGCCAGTTCCCTGTTGGTCTGCACCCATCTGACTGAACTGCTGCTACCTGCCTTGCACTAGGCTTGCATCAGAGCAGAGCCAGTGTGTCCACAGTGGAGATAACACGGGATGAATAGTGAGATTTGTTCCTGAGCTAAGATGACTGTCTTGTGGACCGAATTACCAGGGAGACACTTTTCTCCCTGTGCAATGGAAGTACTTTCTGCCAGGATGGATGCTGTGGCGTTTTAGCCCGCATCTCACTCTCTGTAAATTGTCAGCAATGCGATGTGCTTCTCTATGTAAAAAGTTGAACCTTGAAGATGACTCTTTTCCCCAGGATTTTCTCAGTCATGCAGGCTGAAAGGTAAAGTGTTCGCGCAGCAACAAGGCAGGAATTTATGCTGCCTGAGAGAAATGTGCCTGTTTTAGCTCAGGAATACAGGCTTATCTTTGTCGTCTTGATGGTTACCCTTCAACTGTGTCACCCTGAACAGCCAGCAAGGTCCTATAGACCTTGGATTTTTCAACATGAAAATAGCGATGACTTGAGGACCTCTTGTCATAAAACAAAAATATCAATCCCTAATCCTTTGACTCTAGTTTTTTATCTGCTCTGCAGAGATGTGCTGCAGGCCTATAACCCTCATGGCTGGATGGGTTTCCTAACGGATCCCATGACCTGATCGGCTGGACCGAACAAGTTTGGAAGGTCACGCGAGCCACTGCTATGCACAGAGCACTGAGCCAATAAAGACTACGCTCATCGAACTGCCAGAATATTGGGCTTGCCGTCAGCTTTGGGTAGCATCTGTAGCTAGCACATCTCAAAGTGTGCTAAGTCGGCTCAGTATATCTTTACTTTTTCACTTACTGCCACGGGTACAGTACTCTGCTTCATGCCCAGGACACCTGGAAAGCAGCAGTTGCAGGGGATCCAAAGAGCAGCTACAGACAGCAGTCCACACAGAGGACTCTGCAGTTTCCCTCCACATCGTAATCACTTGCCAAGCAAATGAAAGAATTATAATGAAAAAGCTTCCCCAAAATACATGGCGTTCAAGTCAAAATACCCCCCAGCTCTGAACTAGGAATCGTACCTGTAAACGAATCATTGCTGTTTAGCAGAAAGGAAACGTTATTTTTGAAAAGGATTTGGAATATAAAAGGTTTACATTTTAAAAAAATAAAATCAAATTTACAGGAAGCCCAGCCACAGGCTCAGTTTCTGACACCATAAAGATGTGGCATGAAAAATACGAACAATACACACGTAGCGCATAGGGAACTCGTATTCTGTCCTGCTGCCTTCTCTCCTTCACTTCAGATTGTAGCTACCCCTGTCACCGAGGGCAAGGCTGGCAGCTCGTCCTTTCCATGTCATATCCCACTGTCCTGGTTTCTTGTAGGTGCTTCAGAGAACCCACTACTGGAGCGATGAGGACATGGCTAAGCTGTGGAAACACACCTTTGCCACACAGGCTGACTAACTCCTCGAAGTAACTCAGATTAAAAGCTGTGAAGACAGGCAAATTGGATTTTAACTCCTCTTAGCTGCTAGATTTCAAACTCAGACTCCTCTGCAGTACTTAACTGAAGCTGTCACCTGAATTTGAACTCCAAGTTTTCTTTACATGCTCTTTTAACCCAGGTCACCTTTTTGTTCAAATACCCCTCATAATATAGACATAACCTGGCACATTTCTGGATACTCAGTAAATGGAAGAAAATTGCTGTTAAAAGAGCTATTCTCCTCATAGGACTCAAACAAGCACTTCCCTACGCATAAGCAAGAAATACGTAAAGCCTTATCTTCTGAAAGATGAGGAGGAGAACTCCAGTTCAGCTGAGTCAGGTAGCCCAGAGCCACCCGCCCGCCCCCGCAGCCACTAGTAAACCTTGCTGTATTCCCTCTCTTGAGTTCCTCATGTGATTTGGTTTTTGTACCCCTGTGCAGCTCCATGTCTTGCTCTAACCTGGAGAAAAGCTGAAATGCTACCACGAGAGGATTGTACATCAGCCACTATATGAAACCAGGCAGAAGGGAGGGACAGAAATCAGTGTCACCTGCAAGGTCCAGGTGGAGGGCATGCAGAATCTGAAATGCCCTTGAAATTATTTTTACACATTTCTCACGTTCACATCATATGGGCTTAGGGCTTGATTTTAGTTGTATCTATTTCTCTAAATGCTTTTTCTGGAGAAATGTTTTTAAAGCTGTTCCCTATGAATCACAAACTGTCAGTTTCTGCAAAGCATGCGGAGGGTAGGAATTGGTGGTAAAACAAAGCAAATGAGTGAGGGAAAAACAGAGAGGGCAAGGGGTTTGATTAAAAAATGGAGCATGCCAAGATCCTTATTTCAGTGAAGTCAACAGCTAGTGCACAAGGACAGTGTCAGTGTTGCTAGCCTCGCTCTGAAACTCACATTGGTTTTTATCGGTTTATTGATTTTACTCCACTTACAGGATAATGCCCAAAAATGGTTCTACAAAACGGATGGCAACTGTTGGTATCAGTTACCCCCATCGGACACAAATATTCCTTTACAGCATCTAAAAATTCTTTGACGTTAATACTACAAGAGAAGCAGATGCGTTCCAATGAAGAAAACACACATCTACGCAAGTAAGATGATGTTGAACGGAGTGAGGGTGAATAACTGTAGGGGCGTTCGTGTGTTTGACTTCTGCAAAAGGAAACCTGCAGACAGTGAAGAAGAGAGAGGAAAAAAAGAAGCCTGAAACCATTTCTGGAATACTGCGTCATATTGAGACAGTTGAGCGTCCCTCCTTGCTGTGATCTGAACTGGGATTTCAGAGTCCTGAAAGAAGGTCATACAATCTCTTTCTGCCTCAGTGCCTCTGCTACAAAGTGCAGTTAATTGTTAATCTATCTCACAGGGGCGTTTTGGAGTGCTCAGATGCTGCTGTGACGTTTGCGACAGGTGCCTCGGAGGCCCAGAATATCTCACAGAGTATCGTAGTGAGCCTAAACAGATGTTGTGGATATACAGATTACACAAGGACTCTCTTATTGGGGCTAAAAGTGTTACACGCATCTTTCTGTTCCAGGTACATGTGCAAGTTGCGTGTGTGAAACAGAGGCACAGAGGAATAATTAGTACAGATCATTAAAAGAGATAACAGGTTTTTGAAGTGACGTTCCCCCAGGGAAAAGCGATATACAATGATTTGCCCTGTTTGAGAAGCCTGACAGAGGCTGCAGGCTAAGTCGAAAACCAGCACGAGTGCCGACAGAGGTCACAGCGCCATGGGGCCTACGAGCTGACGTATCGTACCTGTCGGGGACCTTACGCAGCGAGAGGTGAGCGTAATGTACAGTTATCGCAGTTGTGGTCCTCTAGGAGTTCTTTGCTCAGCGAAAGCCTGATGCTTAGCCGCTAATTCAGAGCAGGTTAACACTCTCAGGCTTTGCTGCAAAAGCTTTACTGGTAAGGGAGAACGGGAAAGGGGAAGCTGGAGTGCTGGGACCTCTAAGCAGTTAATATCCTGCCCAGAAGCAAATACAGTTTACCATGCAGAACTGTCCTTTTGCTGGCATGATTTATGTCACCTGAGAAGGCTGCTTAATTATCCCAGCAGAATACCTCCAAGCTGCTGGACAGCATCAATAAATTACAAAAGGGCTGTAATCTAAAACCCCGGTCCAGAGGTAAGGAAATGCAAGAGGAAGATGTGGAGAGCGAGAGGTCTCGCAGCTGGCCCTTGGGGAGCCTCAAGCAGTGACCGCCACTACGGAAAGCGTTTGAAGGTCACACGACGGCTACTGCTCCTCTTCAGGTACATCAGCTGTCTCTGAGGATGGGGCTCGGCAATCCTCCATGTATAAACACCAGCGCCGTTTGTAATAAACATGCGTATTTCACGCTACTGTGCTAACTGGGCTCTCTAACGAACTGTAGGCTCTTGCAGAGGGTGTCCGATTCAAGCGGCCAGCACAGACTCATTCACTGTGAGATACGGAGCAGGCGCAGCACCCCTTAAAGGGAAGTCGCAGGCAAAAGGAGTTTCTTGCCCGAAACCCTCTGTGATTTTGTGTATTGCATAAAATGGGCAGGAATAAGGCTGGGCCACCCGAATTCTCCTTTGGAGCCCCAAGCCTGGTTACTCCCGGGCAAGAAGCCACAGAACATCACGCGGGAAGCTCCTCTCTCATCTGCTCTGAGGTTTCATCCACGACTTTTGGAAGAGGCAGTGGGGGGGAGGAAGGAGGAGGAAGGGTGGGCGCAAAAGACGGCGTGTGCAGGCAGCCTCTGGAGATGAGCTGGAAGGCCTTCAGGATGCGTTCAGGACAAACCGCCTTTCCAATAACACCCCTGTTTGCCACGCTTTTTTAAGTTTAAAGGTACCGTGACTGCAGCACCTTTTTCCAAACCCACCGCAGCAGAGTCTCTGGGGGGAGGGCGGAAGAAGCGCTCCCCGGTTTTTATACCTATCGGCAGCTCACAAGTACAAGCGCTTGGGTTCCCCCCTCCTTTTCCTACGGAACGCACGTGCTCGTTTCCCTCCCAACATGCGCCAACCCTGAGCCACTTCCCGGGGCGACGCTTTTCACGCCAGCGTCGCCCGCAGCCAGTCCGGCCGTGCAGGGGTGACAGACGAAGCACCCCTACACGGGAGGTGGGGGGCTGCACGGGCGCGGCCCGCGTTAGCCCGGCAGCTCCACAGCGGCGCAGGAGAAGCTGTCCCGCACCGAGCAGAAGGCTGCGGGACCGGCAGGCGCCTCGCTGTGCCGGGCTGAGCGACGCTTGGCACGTCAGCGGTTCTGAGCTTCCTCACCCGCCAGCCGCGGAGTATCGGGCGAGCCCCCAAAGTGCGTCAGCTCTAGAGACGAGCCAAGTTCCTTCCCCGCCGCCCTCCCCCCCCCAGAAGACCCGAACCCCCGACAACCCCTTGCGGAGGGAACGGACTCTCCCCTCCAGGCGCCCGCCGGCCCAGCGGCACGCCGCTCCGGCGCTGGGGGTGCCTGCCCGCACCCCTCCGGCGGCCCGTGGGTGCCTGCCCGCACCGACACCGGCGGCCCGGGGGTGCCTGCCCGCACCCCACCGGCGTCCCCGGGGGTGCCTGCCCGCACCCCTCCGGCGTCCCCGGGGGTGCCTGCCCGCACCCCACCGGCGTCCCCGGGGGTGCCTGCCCGCACGCCCACCGGCGGCCCGGGGGTGCCTGCCCGCACGCCCACCGGCGTCCCCGGGGGTGCCTGCCCGCACCCCACCGGCGGCCCGGGGGTGCCTGCCCGCACCCCACCGGCGGCCCGGGGGTGCCTGCCCGCACGCCCACCGGCGTCCCCGGGGGTGCCTGCCCGCACCCCACCGGCGGCCCGGGGGTGCCTGCCCGCACCCCCTCCGGCGGCCCGGGGGTGCCTGCCCGCACGCCCACCAGCGTCCCGGGGGTGCCTGCCCGCACCCCTCCGGCGTCTGGGGGTGCCTGCCCGCACCCCCACCGACACGCCGCCGCCGGGGACCCCCGGCAGTCCCGCCGTCCCCGCACACGGGCGGCTCCGCGGCCGCGCCGCTCCCACCTTGTCGCGCTTCAGCAGGTCCAAGATGTAGCCGAAGCGGCTGCTCTCGGCGCCCACCGCCATGGCCCCGCGCCCCACGCGGGTCAGCCGCGCCCCGGCAGAACGAAAGGAAAGGAAAAAAGCCGGCCGCCCCGGCAGAAGGCAGGCAGGCCGCCCCGCCGCTCCCCCCCTCCCTCCCTCCGCCCTCCGCCCCCCGCCGCGCCGCGCGTCCCCGGCCTCCCCCCCCGCGGCGCTCGCCGCGGGTGGGGCGGGGAGCCGTGGCGGCGCGAGAGATGCTCTCCGCGCCGCCGCTCCCCCCGCCGCGGCGGAGGATGCTCCCGGGAGCCAGGGCGCCGGCGGGAAGCTCTCCCCCCGCCGCGGCGGGGGCGGGCGGCGGGGCGCGCCGAGGGGCCCGGAGGCACCCCCGCTGCTGCGGTGCTGCGGGCCGCGTCGCGGCGGGCGAGGCCGGACCGGCGTGCGGTCTCGCCACGCCTGAGCGCTGCCGGGGGAGCCGCTCTCGGTCGCCGCTGCGCCCGTGGCGCGGGGCCGGCGCCACCGCCGTGCCGTGCCTGCCCGCCCGGGGCAGCGCCCGCGGGGGGCACGGCTCTTTTCGAAGAGGCTCGAAAGCGCGGCTTAACGCGGGACGCGGGACGCAGCGCAGCGCGGTGCCCGTGCCCCCTGCTCGCCCACCCGCTCCTCTTGAACGCCGCGCTTTTGTTCGGGGCAAAGCGGGCCGCACCGCACCTGCGGGCAGAGCGCCCGCGGGCGCAGCGCTCGCAGCCGCCTGTACGACCCGTCTGGTGCGTTCGCCCTCGGCGGTGGCGTGCCTCTGCCCGGGGTGGCTCCAGCAGGAAGAAAGCTCCCGCGCAGCCGCTTTTCTGCATCCCGGGCCTCCAGACGAGATGGGTGCAACGCGCCCGGGCGCAGCTGCGGCAGAGGAACTGCTCGCAGCAACTCAGGTACCCTGCAGGCCGTGGGGAAGGCGATCCTCAGGGCCGGCACCGGGCAAGGGGGCCGGCTACCGGGAGAGGCTCTGCGAGACGCCGCCCAGACGCGGAGAGCGAGGGGCCCCCGCGGGACAGCTGGGGAACGGTGTTTGAGGTGTGGCGGACGTCGCACCCCGGCTGCCTGCCCGGCTCCGCTCCGCGCCGCTGCGATAGCTCGCTGCTGGCGGAGGCACCGCGGGCCACTGCAGTCAGCAGCTGGCTCGTTTCTCCCTCCTCTGGTCTCAAACTGCCCCAAACCCGGCGGTCCCAGCCGCCCCCGAGACCTGAGGGAGAGGGACGCGCGAATGGCCAGTCCGCTGCTCTCTCAGCAGCTCTCTCCCAACCCGAGAGGTGGAAGGGGACAAGCCACCCTTACGCCGTGGCTGTCGGGTAGCCCGTGGAGCACATCACCCCTCCGTGGTGAAAGCATACCGAAGGGTGTTCTGTAACAGTATAGCGTATCTCTTCGGAGGCTGTCTTTCCCAGGCGTATTGGTACGGCAGTAGTGGTATCCCAGACTCTCTCTACAGGTTACTCGCTGAAACAATACACCCTTTCTTTCTCAGGAAAGAGGGATTCATGAATAGCTACCAGACTTTTCTGCTACTAGATACTGTACAATTATATATATCAGATGACTCATTAACCAAAGAGCCCGTTATTGGCATACAGACAGGCTTTCAGCGTCCCACGTATTGCTTTTGTGCGAACAGCCCGGGAATAAACGATGGGCAGCGGCGCAGGGAGCAGTCGGCTGTCGTCGCCCGCGCAGCTGAGAGGTCCTCGGTACGCCGTTTAACTCGACGCGAGATACCTTGCTTCTCTGATCTAATTCCGGCTCACCAAACGGCACTCATGTAGGAAGTTTTCGCTCCCGTAATTTCTTTGGGTCAGCCTTGAGCGCCGTCAGGGAGCCGGGCTGGCCGAGGCTGGGACAAGGGGCTGCCTGAAGGAGTGCCTCGCCTCTCTCAGGCTGCTCCAGTCCCGTAGTCACCTGCAGGACACCGTGCTGGCCGTGGCCTCAGCAGCAGCGGCACTCCCGCAGCAAGGAAGGTTTGGTGCTTGGCCAGCGCCAAGCACCAAACGTACCTTTGACCTGAATGCACAGGAATGACAGGCTGTGTGGAAAGCCGAGGGACTTGCAACCCTTTCTGCTCCCTCGTGCAAGAAGACGACATGCAGCAGTTTAGTCCCCTGGAACCCTTTCAGCTGGAGGTATGTCTGCACCTGAGTGTCACGGCAGCTTTGTTACGTTAGTGTTAAACGACCCCCAACAACCATCTCCCAAAGCCTGTGAGACAAGGGTCTCCCCTGGTGCACGCACCGCCTGGCTGCTCTGAGTCGGCGCTTTTGTCTTGCGTTCTCTGGCCATGAATCGCACCGGTATTTTGAACTATGTGCTCTGAATTTCTGGCTGCTCTCTCATGATTTTTTTGCTGCACCAGTGTGATTAAGTCGTGTCCGTGTCCCGTCCCCCGTCCCCGCCCCCCATTCTGCTACACACTGTGGGTTATGGCCAGCCTGGGCTGAAATTCAAGGACTTGGGACAGAAAGGATGATTCCTGGTTCCGCTCCCTTCACCTCCTCATGTCCTGCTTCCATACATTGATCAGCACCCCAGTCCCAGCTGAGTTGTGCTGTCCTCCAGAGCAGGGGAGCGCTGTGGTTCTCATTAGAGTGCTCCGTGAACGTAAAGAGATGTAAATGTAGCTCAAGTCGTGATGTCAGCCAGGGCAAGAAGAATTATGGGAGAAGACGGAAGAAGCTGATAGTTCTCTCATGCTCTTTTCCTGGAGCAGTTTAGCTGTTAGCTCTGTTAGCACTCCAGGTTCGGGTGGCTGCCAGTGATAGGCAAGCAGGAGGATGCTACAAACCACTTTTGCGTTGATTTCACAGCTTTGGCGATGGCATCCTCCCAAGTGGCTCTTGCTGGAATGGTCCTGGCCCCTGTATGACAGCGCTCTCTGCCATCAGCCCTGCAGAAGACTGTATTTCTGCAGAGTCCTGCAAGCCTAGGCAGAGCCTTGTGGAAGGTTCAGGGTCACCAACACGAGCTGTCTCCATAGGTCCAGACTAGTTAGGAATTTGGGACTATTCTCTGTAGCAGATATCAATTCCTGTAGCCATTCTGGGCGCTCCCATTTACCCCCCCCTCAGATGGAAGACAGTTTGTGCTAGTCTCTGTCCTGAGTGGCTGCAGGCTGACAGGGGAATGTGCACTTGGAAGGCCAGAGACAGATGGAGAAGCTTCGTGTTGCAGCTGGTGGCCCAGGGACTTTCACCCCTCTTAGTAACTGGTCGCTGTGTTTTATGCAACCTTTACTGCGGTAGGCTGTACGTCAGAAATAGCCGGGAGCTCCTCACCTGTTCCACCTAAATCGCAGACGTGCAATTGCTTTTCACGCTTTTCCTCCTTTTGTTTCATCTCTCAGGTTGGTTCCTTTCTGTGGAACCAGGATGTCTGAAAATTAATTCAAACCTTCCGTTGACTGGAACTTAGCGATCTCAGAGCATGTCATATTATGGTAAAATGAATCAGCAGAAGGATTTTATTTGCTTCCTATCACTTAAACGTGAAGTGGGTCTCCAAAAAAAGCAAGGATCCCAGGCCAGATTATCAACTGATGTAAACTCATTTGTATAATTTTATACCAGTGGAAAAACTCTGGCCCTGTATTGCAGTCCTGAAGTGTCATGCAGCACAGGGATCTGTCTTGGCACATTGGTATAGAAATTAAAATAGAAAGGAAGTTTGTGTTTCCCGACCTGTGAATTAAGTTGATTCTCCCAGGACAGCAGCGACAACTCTAGATTTTCTGGTTGATCTCCTTCTCCGTCTTAGTTTCTACTTCTGAACGAAATCTGAGCAGTGAAGCCTGCTCAGATGCTCTTTTCTTTCCGCTCCCCTAGGATGGTGAGGTATTTTCCCATTTCCACTACACAGCGACTCCACTCAAACATGCACCCTTGGCAGCCGTCTAGTGTCCTGAGGGGAGGTCTTCTCCCACCTGTACACCACGCTTGAACTTGTTGGCCATCATTGCCTGGGGAGATCTAGTTAAAACATGTTTGAAACCAGTTGCAGGTGGCAGTAGGGGAAGGGCTAACACAAATAATTGAGTACAGAGGACAGAAGGAGTGCTTCCATTTCATAGTATGCATGGGGGAAACAGATCTGTGTAGAGGTACTTCCATCTCGGGGGACTCTGATGGCGCTGCCAATTGCAATGCCAGAGCAATGGAGATGCGAGAAAGATGACGTTACAGGTGGTGGAAAACTGTGCCAGTATTCAGTATGAACTACTTCAGTGTTAAATTGTACATTTGAAATAATGAAAAAAACCACCACTTAAATGCATTTCCAACTGTGCCTGCCTCGGGTAAGGATTGTGACCTGCTTTTATTCTCTCAACAGTGTTCAGAGGCTTGCATCCAGCTTGAGCAATACTAAAGAGAATTTGTGTAAATAGTTTATGAATTTTATATAAACTGCTTCCTCCCACAGGGAGTGATGTAGATGGGAACTGTCACTAGCAGAAAAAAAAATTTAAAAAACTGCCATGAAACAGATGAGACCTTCTGATGGCTGGAAAAGTTTTACAAGCAGGACAAATGAGACCAAAGTGTATTTCAAACCTCACAGTACCTGCATGCAGACCTAAACCTCTCCCTGCAATAAACCCCATCCCCTCTAGTTCTTTTAGGCACCACGGGGGGATTCCTCCCCCACCCCCCATTCCTACCTGTGCTGCTCTAGGGAAGAAAAAGGAGCACAACTATCTAGTCTCTTGGTGAGTGGTCAGGGATCCGCCTGCTTCTGCGTCTCTTCAACATTCAGTTGAGGTCCCATCAAGGCCACTTCAAGCAGACAAACTCCTGCACCTTCTCCCTGATAGCCATGTTAATAAATCCCACCCAGGACTCAGATTTAGCCTGTGATTCCCTGGGATGCCCAGCTCTCTCTCTGTGATGCATCTGCCAATTCGCATCTTCATTTCCTGTTGGAGAATTTGATTTTTCTCTCCTCAATGAGTCTAGCCTTCCTTAGTGATCAAATTTTTACTTTCCAGCACCACAGACTGAAACAGGGTTTTACTTATTTTTCTATACTTTGTTCTAACAGATACTGGCAAAACCAAGGAGGTCACGAAACCGATAACACTAAATATGGCAAACAAACAGCAACAATCAACACGAGAAACTGAAGCAGTTCTGCTGCTGCTCTGTGGCTAAGTCAACATCATCCATTGCTAACGGCCAGAAGAAACAGTCCTGCCCTTAGCCCGTACCTCTCATTTCCCTTACTTCTGGCTGTAGGTCCTCCGGCAAAGGCAAATGTACTAAAGTTAAAAGGTGAGTTTCAAATCCACGATATTTTGGAGCCAGACTTTTTGTTCTGCTGTGCTCAGACCTTTCTGACACTGGAGATGCCTACCTCCAGGCTTTTTGTCTTGCTCCCACTTAAAGACCTCCATCCAAATACCGTAAACATGTTCCTTCAGTACTCGTGAGGCATAAACAAACCAAATAAAGTACAGAGCGAAAACTGCATCTGTACTATGTGAAAAACTACCGTTATATTTCTTCCTAGCCTGTCCCATGTGACACTAGCATAATACCACATGCCCCTGGGAACAAGCTCATTTAAGAAATGTGGGTTAAGTACGTAGACTACTATTAATATTTGATGTACTGAGTATGTTATTAGATATTTATAAGGAATCAGCTAAAGTACGTAATGATGCATACCACAAGTATATAGCGTAATTGCCATTTTTTGCTACAACTACACTTAATCAAGTTTGACAATATAAAGAGAATTCTGGATATCTAGAGTTTTAACAAATTTTAATTGAGAAAACACAGCAGGCTTGAGTCCGTTAATTTACTGATTCTATTCATTTGCTTAAAAGAATGTGTCTAATGAGGAAATCAGAGACATGCAAATCAGGGAAAGATAAGGGAAAGATGAGCGCTGCCGAGATCTGCATGCGACTGCGGCAACCTATGTTTTAGTGATTGTGTGTGTTTTCCAGAAGGGGCAGTTCTGTAACAGTGAAGGCTCTGAAGAAGGCGGCTTGGACACGAAAGCTTTTCAGACTCGTCTGGCCTTCAGAGAGAGTATCATGCCCCTCTACAAAGCATGTCCAGTTTATGCCTTCAAGGTTTCAATGCGTCAGCTGGGGTCCTGTGCTTTTGTTTCAGCTTAACTACCCCAGGATGAGGTTTGAGTTCACTTTCCCTTTTCAAAACGGCATGCCCTGTGTTCCTGCAATTAAATTCTTCCGCTGCGTTTACCCATGGGTTAATACAGTCTTTAATCCCCACTGAAAGTGGATTAAGGTCCCTGCGTATTGAATTTGCATAGAGCGAGGCCGGTGCAGACCCCGCTGTGGCCCAGTGCTGACCCTCCCGGCGTCCGCACTGCACCAGAACGAGCCTGCACCTTTACCTGGGTGTCCTCCGGGCGTCCGAGGCTCTGCAGACCCTTAACACCAACAACATGCTTTTAACACCAGTAGCCAGCTGGGATCAGCACTTAGGCAGATGTCCGCGCTGCTGGAGCACCTGCCTACAGCGCAGCGAGAACACTGTCACAGCCAGCCTCGGCCAGCAGCACCGCACCGATGGGGGTCCTGCATCTCCTTCCCCCCCTGAAGGCTGAAAAAGCGCTGGTGACCCCTCAGAGAACCACTGGCTTGAACAAAGTTGGCTTATGCGCATGAAGGGACGTGCAGCGCAGAGCAAAAGGCCAAAATTGTCACTTAGGGGAGTTTGTCCGAAGTCACGACAAAGCAGATTGCTCCTTGTAGCGTGGACAAAAAGCCGAGGGTGAAGCACTGTGACACTCCTGCTCCCTGGATCTCGGGCAGCAACTTGTCCTGGATGTGAGACGGATGCCAAGGCTGGCCAGCACTCTTTGGGGCCAAAAGCCCCAAATCACGATTCCCCGTGTGTGTCGTGGGGCAGGACGAGCCGAGCAGCGCAAGGCGCAGGGCCAGCCACAGGGTGTAGCGTAAGAGAGCTGCAGCCCCGAGTGCTCGGCTGTTGCTTTGGAAGGTGTCCCTGTCCCATACACCCTGCAGTGCCGAGGGAGCTAGTACAAACCTTGCTGCGTGAACTCGGTTGCTTTTCTCACACGGGTGATATGCAGAAGCACGGTCCCTGATGATGGGAGACTGGGCCCCACCATGGGCAGACAAGCACTTACGTGCTATTCTGGAGTGTCTAGAGAAGGAAGTTTCCCTGGTTTTCCATGCAAGTTTCTTTTCATTCCTTTGACTCCTGCAGGCCTCCTGGCGACTTCAGCAGTTCTCAGCATACTTAAAAAGGCATCCCTGATGCAGCAACCTGAGTGGAACAGATTTCCCTCCGATTCGGCTATCATGCACTCACTTCACGAGGGCACGCTCGCTTTGCCCTGCTGGGAAGGAAGGGAAAGTCAAATGCATGTTGGTCTGCCAAGGGTGGCTCCTCCCAGCATCCTCCCCAAATAACTTGCCAGCCAAGGATTTCAAACTGGCTGAAGACAAGAAAAATCCTTCTCCTACTAGCTAGGAGCATTGCATTATTTATTACCTTTTTACTGTTTTCATATAGAGCTGGGGTGGGTGAAATAAACTATGTTGGCAGAAGGACACTTTAGCCTGGTTTGGTTTTATTTTTTTTATTTCTTTTTTTGCCATTAGTTTAAAGCAATCAAGAATAATCTGTTCCTGACTGACACCAGTAGATGAGCAGAAGTGCGTAGGCTTGAGCCACCTCAGCCCGCAAGACAAAGAGCCTCCGAAGTATCCGAATCTTCCTTTGCCAGTGTTTGCAATGTACAGACCTTCACTGGAGTGACTGACGTCGGAGCGTTTGTTTTTGAAGGACAAAAACCCCAAACTTCCTTTATGTTCCTGTTCACTCCAAATCTGGCTAGCATCAAAAAGCACCAGAAGGCTCAGCTTGTTCTGATGGCAAGAGTTGTCCGTGGGTAGCTGGAGTCGGCTGGGCAGCCAGTAAGAGGGCGGGAGGGGGATCCCATCCAGACTGGCTATCAGATCAACAGCTGCTGCAGACTTTAATTTCCTTTTATAGAAGGGAGATCGTGGGAACTGTTGCTCTTCATAGCCTGCGGAGTCTTCGGCGGAAAATACTGCCCTCCCTGGGGACCAGACGCTACGTAACATCTCAAATGCGGGTCCGCGTGTTTCCTCAGGTTTCTGCTGCAGCCAAAAGCAGTGTGCTTGCCTTCGCTTCGTACAGGGACCTGCGAAGCCTCCCTCTTCTGTGGCTCCTGGACCATGACCTGGAGTCACAGGAGGTGAGAAAGCCTGCAGCAGTTCCGAGGGGTTACAGGCGGGTGGTAAAGGAGATGCAGAGTTAGGGCCACGCAGGAGCAGGAGAAGCAACGTGCTAGGAGCCTACCTGCTGCTATGCATGGGGCCCCGCAGGGCAGAGCGCAGGCTCTGGTGCCTGCCTGGGTCCTGTGCCGAGCGCTACTGAGCACCGGAGCGTGCCCATTACGGGGCTGGGGAACAGCTTTCCCAGCGATAGCTGCCATTCCCCACTCATCCTCAGAGTCGGGAACACCCCTCCGCGGGGAGGGCTGTGCATCTCAGGCAGAGCGGAGAACACGTGCCTCCGCTCTTCCCTTGTATCTGCGTCTAATAAAAACGAGGATAAGCCCGGGGTGGCAGAGGGGAAGGGGACAGGACTTGGCCTATGGCCAGGGAAGCTCACCTTGTTAACGCGGTTTACACCTTTTCTTTAGATACCCACCATCGCAGTCCTCACTCGTACCAGCAGCAGCTCATTTTGCAGAACGTTGCCTGGGACTGGAGTTTATTTACAGTGAAAACAAGTGTCAAGGCATGGAGCCTGCTGGTAGGAGCATTTTGCATGGTCTGCATAGGAAGCTATCTATAGCAACCGGGAAGCCACAGAGGGCACATGTCATCACCACTCCACAGGACGCACTCTGTCTGGCCATATACAGGGAGTTATATATAGAGCCGTATACAAAAAGAATATAGAAGAGCCCCATGGCTGTGTTGGAAAGCCTCATCCAGACAGATCTCTAGCAGAATCCTGTGCTTGACCCCACCAGAGGGCTGCGTACTTCAGAGGCTATTTCAGAAGGATGCTGGGCAGCCAGCACCACCCCAGGACAGCTGACCTGCAAAGTATGAGCGTACAGACCAGAGTGCAAATATGCCCAATCCTTCTAAGATTTCTGATTTCCTCTGAAGTATCTTTGTGCTATATATAGAAACACACCCCACCCCCCCCCATTCCATCTATGTACCTTGCAGATCAGCACTACCTTAAACAGTTCCACCAGCAAAACTCTCCTTAATTTAAGAATTTACTGGGGGGGAGGGGGGGGGGAAGGGGGGAATTACAAAAATTACAGCATTAAAGTAGAACTAAAGAACTGTAAAAAATAGCCCAGGAGGGTCCTTAAGACCTTAAGAGTCCACCAAACTGCCCCAAGGCGGGATCAGCTGTCCTTATGTCATTCACAAAAGTTGTTAGTGTAACCCGCTATGAAAGAGCACCCCTGACGAAAGCTCCTTGGGCAGTAGGTTTACACAGATGCCTTTCGGCACGGTGCTTCTCCAAAATGAGTCTGAAGTTAAAGGAGGCTTTAATGGTATAATAAGCAGTACGAAGGTTGGGTCCGAGGTTAAAATGTAATTTTGTAAAGTGAGCCTATTTTAGTAAGGAATGGTCATAATTTAAAGAAGGTTGCTAAATGAAGACTCCCGGGCAGCATAACAACAGCAAACAAATATAGCTCTGTGCTTAGGGAAACCTTTGGATTAGCCAAAGGCAGCATACAACTTCAACAGCAGTCCTGCATATTTAGCTCTCCAGGCAGCATAAACACCACTCTCGTCCCACAAGCGCTCAGGAAGGGTGACAAACAACAGGAAGCTGCACCTTGCCTTCTATTCTGTCATTTTCACATCAAATTGTCCTTCTGCAGACTTCCCATAAAAGGGTAAGGTGGGATTCTCCCTCCCAGGGTGAGGCAGAGCCTCTGTCCCACGTGCTGTAGCAAAGGGGACATTGGGAGAGATCTGGATGGAAACCCAGGGATGGTTCTTGCAGAAATAGCTTCGTGAAGGTCTCCGTGCTCTCTCAGACTGCGAGCATGCAAGGTGGTTGGTTTAACCGGTGCACAGGGTCCTCCTGGTCCTTGTACCAGAGCCTGGTCATCATCACTGTTAGGAGTTAACACGGAAGCCACCTTCACATGCATACATGACTAAAACTGTAAAAACACAGGCTTCCACATGTGTATCTCCCTGCTTTCATTTGTGAGTTTAACATAAACAACCTCATCTGTCAAGTTGAAAGCTCTTTCCTTAACACAAACATTTCCCCTCCCATGCGCATTTTGAAATTCTTGAAGTGAGAGGTTGCAGATTGTTCTCACACAGGTTTTTCTCTTCCTTCGTGAACTTCCCCTTTTTATTGAGAGGCAGGACTGTTTCCTTCCTCGGGATCCTGCTTGTTCTCCAGTGATAATGGCCACTTCTGTCCAGTCCCATTCCCAAGTACAGAGCCCGTACCTACAGATGAACATTTTAAAGGACGTCCTTGCAATGCAGTTATCAAAGCACTTTGCCAGTGCCTCCAAACCACAGCAGTGGCGTAGGGGTTTGCTGCCTTTGGTGGGTTCAGCTTGAAAACCTTTGGAGGTTATAATTTTCTGTGCCCTTGAGAAGATGGGTGTGTGAGCAATTCTTCACCCAGAACATCTGACTGGCTTGGCAAAAACACCCACCCCACAAGAGCTACAGCTCACAAGGAATAACAGAGTCTTCCCTGCTTCCCAAAGCAACACTTCATTGATTTTCATTAAATTCAGAAACTACTCAGGAAAATAGAGACCGGGAAGACAAAAGCTTTAAATTGGTGGGCTGGAAGTGTAAATCTGTGACATACTGTAACCACTCGGTGCAGTAATTTAATAATCATTTAGTATAAAGATGATGAGACTTTCTTCTCTTTCACCCAGTGCTTGTCTAAAGTGAGGAAAACTTTTAAAATAGTCTCTACTTGCAATAGCAAAACGAGAGCTTTTCAGAACAACCACAGTATCTAACACCAACCTAAACAGATGAATATTGTCATTTGACTGATGAATTCTGGAGAAGTTTCACATTTTAGTTGCAGCAATAGGTTCTGCTTACCTGGGGGTCTCTCTCCTCACATTCCGACGTGTCTTCTACCTCTGCAGGGGCACCAACAGCGGGGTTCTTCCAAGGAGATGGGCTGTCCAAGAAGGTTCCGACTTTGGAATCATTGTTCCTTCCCTTCTACACAAGATAACCCCAAAATGAAGGGCAGAGGACTTGCTACAAAGGTGAAATGCATTTTTCTGGGAACACTATTGTTTCTACAGGGTATTTAATTTTTGATACTGGCTTCCATGGAGAACTGCATATATGATGTAACTTCTTCAGCTCCTCTCAGGTTATCTTTTACTTTGTTACAGGGCATTAGAGCATGGATCAAGGTAGACTTACTATGTGCTTCAGCATACGTGCTCCAACACCCAATTTACTTGTTAGTTTTTTTCACAGCTGATGACTGTTCCATTGAGAAAAAAATTTCTCAAGGGGAAAAGTTCATAAATACAAACATATTTAGCAACAGTCTTCCAAAATGGTGTTACCATATCTGGCAGCAGCTACGTAGAAATCAAGTTGCTGTGAAAGCCCTAATGACAAGGGTTAAAACCTCAGTCCTCAGATCCCATTGAAAGGACACATTTAACTTCCTGTGTTCAACAAGCCAGTTCAAAGCTGTTTTTCCGGAAGATGAGGTAGAACCACAGACACAGTTTGTGAGCCCTTCAGGTAAGATAGGGGCAACCCAGCTGGCATATATTTGTCAGCCTGAGCCAACATCAGCAAGCTTTGAGTGCTGCTGAGGATTACATAAGGCATTAATTTTATAAATATATTCTTGATAAACAGGAAGAATGGGGAAGCGGGTCTATTGTACAGGTAAGGATGGGTAGCTACAATTACATCTCATCTTCATTGTAACTTTGCCATGTTCCAAAATCCCACCCCACTCTACCACGAGTCAACTTGCAGCCACCATCTGATGTCATGGACAAGCAAATACTGTGCTATTTTGAACAACTTTTACACCAAGTTTGGTGTTTTTTTTTTTAGTAGACTCTCAGCTAGGTAGATCCTCATGACCTGAGTCTTCTGCTCAGGGAAGCTACCTCAGCCTTTGCTGACCAACATCCCATTAAGCTCCTCCAGAAAAATGGACTCCCACAAAACTGCTGTAGTGTGCCCCCAGCCTGGTAGATCCTCTCTTTTAGGTATCTCTACTATTTGTTTTTATTTGCAGCTGATTTCAGGTCATCTCAGGACACGGGGAATAAAACAAATTCCCAAGCTCTATCTTCCTCACTTCACTCTCTCAGGTTGCTTGACTCAGTACCTCCCTCCTGCTCTTGCTCCCTGATCTATGCACTTACCCATGGCAGCTCAAATCCTTTCCACCGATTTGGTTCCACACTCTTACTCCACATTCCCTTCCCTTTTCTTCTCTTCTCTCCACCCTCTGTATCTCCCAGTTTTAATATTCTCTTACTCTGCACCAGTCCTACTCAAGCACCTCATTCACCCGTCCCAATACTAGCCCTACAGTCCTGTTGGTTACACCGCTCCAGATTTCGTAGTTCTTCCAGCTACGTAGCCTCTCCTCCCGCAAGGAAAGTGTCTACTGGGACATGCCTAGATCACACGTCTTACTTCCAAGCCCTGCCCCATGCTCTTCTGCTTTTCAAAGCAGACCACCACCACTGGTGATGCTCTCAATGCTGCCATGGAAATTAATCTGCTTACAGAAATAAAAACCATTTCTTTAAGTAGGAAGGCTGCTACAGGTTTGGACACTGGGATTGTTCTGTTAGCCTGCAGGTGCCCGTTGGATCTCTCCAACATGTCTAATAGGGGTACAACTCCTCTAGCCTTTTCACTTGCACTGCATTGCAAAATCAGAACCATGGTTATTCCTGAAGCTCTTTCTGCTGACTGAAAGGGTCTATATCCTTTTTGCTTGGGCTTAGCGGTGTCAAACAGTGTGCTTAATCCGGCTTGAGAGGTCTTCAGTTATCTGTGTTTGGGTGTCCTTTAGAAAAAAAAAAGTGCCTTAATGACTGGCAAGTAGAAAGACATCCTGGTGTCTACTGTATGCCTGAAATGCACAAACTGACCTGCCACAAACACAACAGCTGCAAAATTACATGCTTTGATTCTGAGCAGCATTTCAAGCATACGAAGTAAGGCACCACTGCTAAATAAGCTGAGAATGTTCATCATCTCTCTAACAGTAAACCATTGCCACTACTTTAAGCCCAATGTTTCATTCTTTACACAGAATGGTTAAGGAACTCCATAAGAGGGAAATACGTATAAAATAATAATCAGAGTGCAGTTGTACACTTTTAATGTATTGCAAAGGCTTGACTTTGGAAACAGGTTCTAATGCTGCTCTGCACACAACCACTCCTCCAAAAGACTGTGTTCAATATCTCTTACTGTCATACCTCAATCCACCACACTCTCATTGCATTCACACAAGGACAACATTTCAAATGAACACTCTTTGGCTAACGATCCACGGCATCTGTGTAGAAGCTACTCGAAGAATTATGAAATCCATTTAGTAAGGCCACACGACTTTAGAAGTCCAGTATACTGAATAAAATAATTTTATTTTTTTTTTTTAACAAAGTTTATGGAATCTGAAAGTAGACGATAAAAGGTAACCTTTAACCGAGACTTAAAATGGGAGATTCTCTACCAAAAATATGTCAAACATTAAGGTCATAAAGAACTCCAAGGTTCTGTGCTATACTGTACGATATGTAAACAGATTTTGAAAATACTTCCCCATTATATATTTTGACACAGTATGCACAAATTTAAAAAAATAAAATAAAAATGAAGTTTAAATGCCTCAAGGGATTTCTCAGAAGTAAAGCCATTTGAAGAGCCACTTACAGTCTGCGGTGACAAATTTCTATATAATCAAAATATTTCCTTTTTTCACAATGCAGAATAACCTGCTGAAGGCAACTCCCTATCAAAGTGATGCCACCAACACAGATCTGATTGTATGACTCCAGCACTTAAAAGAGCACATTGGTTATACATGGCTTTTAACCTTGGGCTACAATTATGCTACCAGAACTACATTCAAGTCTAAATCAGTCATGTAGAGACGTGTGTGTTGTCTGAACACTGTTTAGAGTCCTTGTTTTCCAGATCTGATGAAGGTGGTGAAGGCGCTCTGTGGTTCTTGTGCTTACATTCAGGGCGGGATGAACTTGGCAAATACCAGGTTCTCCAATTAACGACAAACCACAGATCCCAAAGTAGGCATGTAAAGCATCTGAAAGAAGGAAAGGAAAGGAAAAAGAAAATTAGCTCAGGCTGTAAGAGTCAAGTGTTCCTGGATTAACACCTCTGAATAATTACAGCCAAGGAAAACAAACAAACAGGAGCTACATTTTAAACTTGAGTTTTGACAGAAGAAATTGATTTCTACCCAAAGCCACCAGCATGAACTGATAGTCTGCAATCTCTAACACTAGAGTCCAGTTTTCTTGAGTGCTCAGGCCAAACAGCAAGAGAATTTGAGCATCTGGAGATAATTTCTGTCCACAAAGCCAATTTTTTTTTCCCCGAACATGAACGTTTTTTTGCCGACTATTTCATGAACAGCTGACTACTGAAATACCAAAATCAGTGCCAATAGCTGCCAAACAGTAAGATTTAGAAGTATGAAAAGGAGTCATACTCAAAGAGGAGTCCCTCAAATTCCTGGGAGAATACACTAAGGGTAAGAATTCATGAGGTGGCTTGATCAGTCGTAACAGATGACTGCCACAAAAAAGGGATGCTCCTATTCCTCTGTCCCACGCTGCTCCTGCTGCCTACCTTACGCCAGCTTGCCTACCTTACAGCTCGCTGAACACCCTCCATGACGTAAAGCAATTGAAAAAAGATGGAAGAAAATTAACCCAAGCAGGAGAAAATGGACAGTTTTCTGACATTTTAGTGAATTAAACTGGTCTGCAGGTTTTGATATACACCAAAGCTAATGCAAAAAGGAGAAAGGAGGACGTACAGCTGTACTTGGGAAAGCTGGGAGGAAGAGAAGTGAGCGTGCCTCCTCTGGGCAGCAGCAAGCCACTAGATTGGATTATCTGCCTGTGAAATCACAGGCTGAAGATGGAAAGAGGATGTGAACTTAAATGTGCCCCTTACAAATTCTCAACACTTAGGCATCTTTTGGAGGTGTCAGTAAATTCATATCTGACTAAAATGGTATTACAAGAAGGTATCTGGATAGAGAGGCTCTGAAAAAAGGCTTCTGCTTATCAGCATTAACATGCAGACAAAAGCATGCTCAGCAGATACAGCCCCTCCTGACCTTGCAGAAAGTACATCAGACAAGGACACCTCAACTTCAGGACATAAGAGTATATTAACCCCTGTGGACAGCTGCACTGATACGCACTAAAAACAACATACAAACCTAGTTACCTGTATATGGCTATTTGCTGGGTTTAACCACAAAGTTCAGCAGTTGTGCAAAACCCTGCTAACTTAATACTCAAGTTAGTTCTAGCCAAAATACATATATGTAGCCTGTGTAGTCCTGTTTCAAGCTATGAAATACACCAGGTTTTCAAGGTCAAAAAAATAGGTCCAAACATTTTGTTTCTTAAGTGACTCACAAATACAGAATGCAGCATGCAACCTCACAACTGCTCGGCTGCTGTCTTAAAAACTGGAACAAAGTAAGGTGTACTTACACTTCTATGAGAGCAAATGTCACTTCAGTGTTTTACATGTAGTAATTGCGCACGCTCATTTTCACCCTCTCTTTTATGTTAAACCTTTCGATCTGTATGTACTTCCAATTCTTTTATATTGTGTATAATTTAAAGATAACAAACGAGATACATCAGAGTCGTGGCACAACCTCCTGGGGCATGCAGCAGTACATCTAGTAATTTCAAATAGAAGTTTATTTATATCTAGTCATGACTTATGCACAAGTCTGAAAAAACCCAAATGGCTTAGGTATGTGTTGTAGCAAAGTGTTGTGGATTAACCCTGGTAGGCAGCTAAGCACCACGCAGCTGTTCACTCACTTCCCCCCTCCACCCCCAGTGGGAGAAGAGGAAAGGAAGAGTAGAAGTGAGAAAACCCGTAGGCCGAGATAACGACAGCTTGCGGGGAAAGCAAAAGCCACGAGTGCAAGCAAAACAAAGCAAGGAATTTGTTCACTATGTCCCATCGGCAGGCAGGTGCTCAGCTGCTTCCCAGAAAGCAGGGCTTCATCACCTCTAACAGTTACTCGGGAAGACACTGTGACTCCAAACGCCCCCCCCGCCTCCTCCTCCCAGCTTCTACTGCTGAGCAAAATGCGGTGTGGTATGGGGTACCCCTGTGGTCAGCGGGGTTCAGCTGTCCCGGCTGTGCCCAGTCTCAGCTTCTGGCGCACCCTCCTCTGCTCACTAGCAGGGCAGCGTGAGAAACAGAAAAAGCTCTGACACTGTGTAAGTGCTGCTCCACAACAGCTAAAACATCGGCGTGTCATGAACGCTGCTTTGGTCACAAATCCAAAACACAGCACCATACGGGCTCCTAGGAAGAAAATTAACTCCAGTAAACCACATTAATGTGGTTTAATGCTTTCAACAAGTAACATTAACACCGGGTAGCAGATCTAACTGCTTAACATGAAAGACTTAGAAAAAAAATACGTATCAGTTATTTGTAAACAAAGAACAGAACAAATAGAGCAGGTGTTCACTTCTGTTTTGAAGTATGACTCTCCTTAAGCCAGTGTCCATGCCTGCTTCATAGAACAGTAATACTACTACAATGATATTCAGAAGATATTTCAGATGAAAGCCTTTCCTATATTTGACAACCTGCCAATCACTATGAACAAAACAAGTCATGTCCTGATTCACTTTGTGAGGCTCATGTTTTCAGAGGATTACTAGCATTTAAGAGTCTTTTGACTTTTTAGATTTATTTTCAAAGGCAAGAAAGTCTTCTAAGCTCACTGCTCAATAAGCATGCTGGTCCAAACACTATTTTAAATCAAGAAAAAGTGTTAAATAATGCTACTGGCCTCCAGGCCAAGACTGTATTGATGTCTGTTAGCATGGGAATATCAGTGCTACAAAATAATATTTCCCTGAATCATCAGTTGTGAAAAGTAACTTGCAACTTTGGAAGTCCATGTAATACATATATTATCACAAGCTGTTGACTGTTTTCTGCAATTTCTTCCAGACTTCTTCCTAGAAACATTATTGAACTGCAAAGACAGGTTGACTATCCAAATTTAAACAGAGCTTTTATAAAGTAGGAGCTACAGAAGTTCAAATTCTGAATCTATCTTAGAAATCACCTTTGAAAAAATGCATGTTCTTACTTTGCACACTTTCCCTGGAATATTTTGTCACATCTGTGTTTTGCAACAAAGCCAAAGACAGCTTGCCTTTCAGATACTATACTGAGCTTGTAGGAAGCTCAGCTGTGTATGTATGACAATAAAATCACAGTTCCACAGAAACAATATTTGCAATGCTGCATTTATAGTCACTCTTCACACCAGAACTGCATTGACTTTTTACTCTGTCCTTCAAAACACACTTATGTCACCATCTGCCTGAGGAAAGAATAGTGCAATAAGCCCACCTATCACAACAAAACAAGAGACAGCAAAAGCTTGCTTTATAGGAAACAGTAGTGTGCAGGCTGTAAGAACACACAAATCAAAGGCAAACAGCTTTATTATTAGTCTTGACTTTCTCAAATCTTATCTCAAACAATCACAGCTATGCTAAAAGACAGGTTAAGGAACTTTGCACATTGCTGTGTTTTAAACAGATTTTTTAATCCCTAGCTCACTACGTAAATGGTTCATCAAGATAAATAGAAATATTTCCTCCAAGTGATACTGACTGATCTATATAACAGAAGAGTAAATACAGGTAAAGTTCTCAGGAATCCTAAGCTTATTTTCAGGGGAGTGGGGGAAGCAAATCTATCACAAGCACTGTGTTTTCAGTGTGAGTTTACCTTGAAAAATTATCAACTGTTGTTGAGAACGATGAAAGGATGAAATATCAGCACACAGATTCTGAACAGACTCATCCTTTATTACGTCAGTTTACAGACCGTTTATCTGCCCCGTACAAACTGTCACTAGGCAACACTACTGGCACAAGGTTTGTTTTCACAGTTTGCAATACCTTCATTGAACTCTAGCATCTTTTAAAATTATTTCAAATTAAAAGACTTTAGCATCTTTTCAAGTTTTTCTCTACTTCAAATTAGGCACTTCCAAAAGGACAGTAATTTACTTTCAGATATACTACGTATAATTGCTATGTGCAACTACAATCTGTAAACCGTAATATGTGACTACGTAAGTTTCGACTTTTTACATACATCAGTGACATCTGAATAAGCTTAAGGATTCTTTTATTAAGAAAACAAATGTTTTGAAATACTTTACTCAGAGGATTTACAAAGATACCCACTGCACAATATTCCCTTTAACTAGAACAGTTAAACACATACGGAGAGGCTTGCCCAGCTCTAAATAGACAGCGATACTCTTTTAGCAATAGTCTAAACAACAACAGCTCATTTGCTCTGTGACTGAGCAGGGAAAAACTACACCTCTCTCTTTCCACTTAAATAATGAAAATCTCATTATATTTTAAGCTGGTTTTTTTCCATTTTTTGAAGGAGACTGAGGAGAAAACTTCCTTTACACCTCTTGGATGTCTGACTGCTGGAATGTATTTTTAGCTTAGAACACACCCACCATGATTTTGACAAGTAAATTTACCTGGATGGCTATCTGGCCACTTGGCAAATCCACCAACAAGACGATCTTGAGTTGACAGGATGTAATTTCGGTTTTTCTCAAAATTTGTATATTCGAATATATTCAAGAGCTGAAAAGAAATAAATTACACCATTACAGCAACATACTAAATCTTAGTATATTTTTAATACTAAATAGGCACTATCTTTTATGATATAAGCAGTCACAGCAGAGATAGCACTAATCTGGTAAACCTCCATATCCTGCATTTTTTCAAGATGAAAGGCCTTTATAGTGATCTGTGCATATTCATATGCTTGTGCCAGATATGTAACTCTTTCAAGCAAAAAGATATGATGCTTAAAGAAATCAAAACAAGTCAGTAACTATCCTGTAGCTGTTCCATACACTACCTTCAATGTTGCTCCCACCCAAAAGGAATAGCAAGTGTCTACAGGTTTGTTGGGTCGTCCATGGTAGCCATTCTGTTGCCTCATTATACACCATCTTCTTATTCTGTTCAGTTCTTTTTCTGAAAAAACTTCCTCCAGTTTACCCATCAAACATAGCGATGCAATACCACAAAATGTAGAGCCACCTGTGAAGAGAGAGTTTTTGCAATGTTTTGATACCCAGATTTTCACTGAAGCCTGTATGACCTCACTCAGAACTTTAACTAGGTTAGTAACAACTAAATCAATGGATTTTTAGCAGTACAAAAGTGTTAATTTTAAGCCCAAAATCCAAATAAATAAAAACACTTCAGTTCATGTATGTCAAAGGGGAAAAAAACTTCAACCCAACTCTTGCACAGATAAACCTGAATTTGTTTTCTTAAAGCTGGATTGCCTCTCAATGCTGCGCAATTTACATTACACAGCAGTCCAGAAATAAGTAAACTGCAATGCAACAGAAAACATTTCTTCATATGTAACTTAAAAAAGAAAGCTATTGGGATACCAGCCATCAGACTGAAGCAAAGATGCCAAAGCCAGTCTCAGACTCAATCCCCCAGAGGATATAAAGACACAGAAGTGTCTGATGAGCAGAGCGCCAAAAAAAAAATTTAAGGAAAAAAAAAAAAAAGATGTGGTTAATACTATGAAAAGACTGCTGGACTCTCATGGTTGTAATAGATACAGATTATTACAAAATTCTAAGCAATTTTTTGTTGTCAAGGAAACTACACTATAAATTTTAAATTAGAAGAGAAACTCATGTTCTTTGTGTACTATGGCCAACACTTTTTAAAGACCATCAAAACTCATTCTGAGTTTATTACCTGATATGATAAAATTACAGCCTGGGAAAGACCGTGAGCAAGCTGTTGATGCAAGACTTGCGGCCCAAAGTTCCTTACACTATCCCAGTGCCAGAAGACCTCAGTAACTCTAAGGTTATTTTCATTCTGATGCTGAAGCGCAGGAGAGGAAGGATACTGAAGTAATGCTATCTGCTATCACTAGCATTCTACAGTAGCTTAGTTAACTAATTTTTTAAATACGTAGGGGTATAATTTAAGTTTTTCAACTTTATCCATCCTGCAGGAAGAAAACAGATGGAATCCTATCAAAGCTCAACACTAAGGATAAAGCTAGCAAACATTTGATAGAGTTAGTCTCAGTCACATAGAAGTCAATAGTTTCTCTGTCACAAGCAGACCAGACTTCATGGCACAGAAACATCTTGCTTAAAAATATTAGTCTCGGAAATTCCCATCTTCACAACTACAGTTTACAAAAATTAACTGCTGCTTCAAGATTTGAGCCCCTCGTGGATGCTGTAGTCTATCAGAGGAAATGTTTCTAGGTTTTACTAATAGCTGCTGAAACTGGAGATTATCAGGTGCGCTGCACAAAATCTCTTGCAGATAAATCCAGAGTAGCAATGGTACACATGGAAAAAGTTTGCTCTGTCAGCAAGAGATGAGAACTACAGGCAACACCTTTCAACAAAACATTCATGAGGTAAGATTAATGGAGTTGTTATATTAACAGCCCATCTGGTCTGATATTAAGCTGGAACTAAGGGAAGACGACAGATGATATTCTGAGGCACGTTTTGGATTTGCTCCTCATCATCCTACTTCCTTAAAATTAGAAAAGATGGAAAGGCATGACATACCCTGCATCTCTTACAGCATTTGCAATCCCAGTCTTTACAACAGACGTAGACCATTTTAACACTTACCATGAGATTCCAGTCCAGCTCCCTGTGCCAGGCCATTATCATAAGACTGAAGAAAAAAGCCCATAAACCAGTTACTTTAGAACCACATCACTTTCACAGACATTGCAATTTCTCAGTTTGCTAGCAAAATTATCATCAGCCCATAACCACCATTTAACCTGATTAAATTCTGAACCTACACCTCAAACACAGGTCTTGGCACAAAACACTTAACAAATCAGCCTTGTTTCAATGCAGGCAGCTTTTATGACTTTAATGGAGTGCATTTTAGTTGTTACCTACGTTAAAAGTCTGAAAATGGGTAAACATGTCTTTGCCAAAAAGGGAAAACGTGTGATGCAGATAACCATTAAAGAAAAAAAACAACCAAACCCAATTTTTCTGTCTTTCTAAAAAGAGAAAACGGATATGTAATTCCAAACAAAATTAAATGGATAAAATGATCTGTCTCTAACCCAAAAGCCGGTTAACGTACAAAAAGGCAAAACGCAAGGTACTACTGTGTGTGTAATACTCAAGTACAAGAAATGCTTTAGTAAGGAGCAAGAACATCAGGCTTTAAAAAAACATGAAGATGGGGTGGGGGCTGACGGAAACCAGAAGCAAAAACATAATAAAGCATACTATTGGACTAAACCTGCCCTATAAAATATTACTGTTAAAAAAATACCTTAGAAATGCTGAAAAATCACTTTGTTAAGTGAAAGAAAAAGGAGAAACTTGAGTCTGATGAACAAAGCACCAAGCATACTATAGTACAGGTCTGTTAAGAGCAATCCAGGACCAGATGATGCTGTATATGTAGGAATAACAATCTTTCTTCCCTAAAAATTCATTAAATCATTTTGCATCAGAAACAAGAGATCACAGTAAGTTATACGTAAAATGGAAAATGTTTATTTTACAAGAGTTCATAGAATACTTAATAAATTATCACTGGACAAATACCATACTGTTTAGTAGGAACAAAAATGAAGTTTAACTTTTGAAGTGAAATTGCACAGGTCCTATGTCTTCTATATTAACTGCTCAATTAATGATTGGTTCAATATCTGATCAGACAGAAAGCAATTTTAACTCCCCCTCCTGGGGTGCTGACTATGAACTTCTCATGCTTTCTCCAAAACATTTAACAGTGGCTAGTAGATAAAGGACACCTTGACAGACCACTAATGACTCCTATAGTCCTAACCAAAGAATGGCTACAGGAGCTAGCGTATCTTTAGGAACAACCTAAGGATTATTTTGTACATCTGTTTTTAAAGCTGACATTGAGAAGAAAAAAAGAAATAGAAGCAGACACAGAAGTGTGCTGGCTTTGGCTGGGATAGTTAATTCTCTTCATAGTAGCTGCTATGGGGCTACGTTTTGGGTTTGTGCTGAGAACAGTGTTGGTAACCCAGGGCTGTTGTCGTTACTGCTGAGCAGTGCTCACACAGAGTCCAGGTCTTTTCTGCTTCTCCCCCCACCCCACCAGCGAGCAGGCTGGGGGGGCACAAGAAGTTGGGAGGGGACACGGCCGGGACAGCTGACCCCAAATGACCACAGGGATATCCCACACCATATGGTGTCATGCTCAGCAAATAGAGCTGGGGAAAGAAGAAGGAAGTGGGGGACGTTCGGAATGATGGCGTTTGTCTTCCCAAGTAACTGTTATGCGTGATGGAGCCCTGCTGTCCTGGAGATGGCTGAACACCTGCCTGCCGGTGGGAAGTGGTGAATGAATTCCTTGTTTTGCTTTGCTTGTGTGCGTGGCTTTTGCTTTACCTATTAAACTTTGTCTTTATGTCAGCCCACGAGTTTCCTCACTTCTACCCTTCCGATTCTCTCCCCCATCCCAGCCACGGGGAGTGAGGGAGCAGCTGTGTGGTGCTTAGCTGCTGGCTGGCATTAAACCACAACAAGAAGCTATATTAAAACTATATTGCTCAGTTTTTGAGTTGTTGCTGCAGGCTGAGGCAACGAAAAAGACTATCATCTGATACATACACTTCAAGCTGCAGCTTGACCTTCTGAAGTTTGAACCAGTCAATTTTAAGTAACACCTAGGAACATCTGAAAGTTAAAACATACAGTGTAAACTCTTCGCACTGCCTTTTGAGAACGCAATGCAAAAGTGCTACCACACACCACAGACCCATTAATTGCTAAGCAAAGGCAAGATGATTCGCACAGCTATGCTGGCAAAGCTAATTAACTCTGCAAACAGTAATTGTAAAAGGAGATGGTTTGCTTATGTATGACAAAGTAATTAGCTCTGGAAAAAAGCTGTTAAGCGTGCATCCCAGACAGTGTAATATGTTGAGCTGTACAATTAGCTTGAAATTTTAATAGACAATAGTTGACCTTTGGCTTACTGGTACCTATTTATTTACAGACAGCAGCTGCTCTTTGGGGACTTGTATGCATTAAAGAACTAAGGAAATACTTTTGTTTCTTTGTCCTTTTGAAAAGACCCAGGAAATTATATATATGCAAAAGAGGCTCTAGGTTACTGCAACATGAAAACTGCATAATTAAATACTATCCTCAGGAAATGTGTAAATCCAGTGGAATACAATCTTTGCTTCACAGTCTAAAAGTTTTACAACCAGCTTAATTACATCAACAGACTCATATACCTGCATTTCAGGAGGACTCTACTATACTAGAAGTAGCAGATGCTATACTTAAAGCTTCTTTCGATAACTCTGCTTAAAAACCAAACCGGCAGTAAACCAAGCAATGTTGCAAAACCCAGTATTTTAGAGTCTGTGGAAGTCACTAAAAATTTCTGCATCTTAGTGTCTGTTGTTTTGATTAGTGATATATCTGTCTTTTGAATGTGAAAGCCAAAAATCAACCCATGCTGATAAAAACTGTGTGATTAGAACCTGACTATTTTACTGACAATAAAACTGATGCACAATTATTTGTGACTGGTATTGTATAAACACTTTCCAGTCAGATGATAACAAGAGGGCTATCTATTCTGTACGAAGATTCAATTCTTTTTAATATAGTTACTTTTCCGAATAAAGCAACAGCCTTGTTTCATATTCCAATCTTCTGTTGTTCTTGACATGCCTAACTACACAAACCTCCTCCCTCCTTCAGCTGTATTGAACTACGTCACAATTCTTATATTGCATGACTAAAGAGACAAATTCCAAAGAATAAGCTAAAATAATCCAGAAATTTATTACAAAGATTACAGTGTATTACCAGTCACTTTACTCTCCATCCAGATTAGCTGCACTGCACATGTATGCCAATTTGAGTAACTGAAAAAAGTTCGCTAACTATCACTTGTTTCATCTATGTGCAAATGACATATGATGGTACGACAAAACCACACCTTTGTCACACCAGTGTACTACTGACCAATGCAACCTCTTTTGTTTTATAATTAATGGAAGTACCAGAACGAAGTAACATTATACTAAAACAGGAATAAGCATTTGCAAAAAAGTCAGTAACAATATTCACTGTATAGTTGGTTACACAAGGACTAAGAGACGAAATAATCTCAAATAGAATTTACTTTGAATTGTAATATATATATAGGTTATTTTTAGCCCCACCTACAAAATCTTAACAGGAGATATCAAGCTAACATTCTTGGATACCACATTTCACATTCATTGTATTTATTTAAGAAACATGCTTTAAGAAATACTTGGTTCATGCGATAGGTAATTGAACTGGAATACATCTCAAGGAGGGTTGTGGAAAGAGATGAATGAGAGGAAGGAACAGCCACCACTGTGAAATGATTTTCACAAAGGTCTACTCCCCGAATGTTTGAGATTTCTTCAGAAACATCTTCAGCTCTACGATGTGACCAAGCAGGGTGTAAAGTTTTTGTGTATTTGCCTAGAAGTGCCAGACACTTTGGAACCGAGTTAGTGCATTGAAATACTGGTCTGACCAAGCAATGCACACTCGGAAAACCCAGACAAAACTAGTGTGCATGTGCATACCAACTCTGCAGTGAATTAACAATATACCAATGCTTTTAAAAAAGAAGTCCTACTGAACACAGTGTGTAGTCAATCTAACAATTCACAGTAAACCTGGACAAAAATACAGCATCTCTTGCTATATGTTAGCACATGCTAAGACAACTGCTTACAGGATCTCTTTAAGTTACTCTCTGAGCTAGCCGGGAAAAGACACAGTCTTTGTGATAAGCTGGACTTTGACCATGCCCAGACTCCAGCTTTATTTCACTGGTCAACTGAAGTATTACTACAAGCCCTTGTTCTGTTCAGGCTTCAATTTTTTTATTTTTTTTTTAAGAAATGGCGTCAATTTTCCCAGTAGGAACATAACAATTGGAATTTGCTGGTACAAGGATTAATACTAAGGCTCTAGAAGCAAACTATAAATCTGGTTCAAGATCACTGTAGACAGTAAATCTCCAGTGCCACTTCAAAGCTCCAAACTTCCAAAACGTCTCCATTTGCCTGCTCTACCAATGGCCTCATATGATGCTCTCTAGTTCTTGTCTTAGAAATAAATAATTGCTCCCTGCTCACTTCATCTTTTCCGTGCTACTTACTACTTTTCATACCTCTGTCACACTCCACTTAGTCATCTCATTTCCAGAACGAAGACTCCTAGTATATCAAATGGTCCATTTACAGAAGCTGGTTCATACCTCTGACAATTAACTCAACTTTCTTTGTACCCTTTCACTTCCATCATACACTTGGGACCAAAACTGCACTAAGTGTACAAAATGCTAACTAACAGTTGATGTGATGTATAGAACAACACGATAAGGATTTTGCTCTCTGGTTTAGTTCTCTATTCTTTCTTAATATTTGATTCTCCTATTGTATCTCTGCTAAGCTATCCGATTACAGGCTAATCTCAGCAAACACAAAGGTCCAGCAAGCGTCAGAGGATGAAGAACCCTCCTGACCTAATCAGTCAAAAGCAAGCACCCTGCGTTGGCTGCTCCCTCAGACTGTAAAAGGAGAACAGAAAAATCACTGTCCCCAGTTGAAACCCACCGAGAGGATTCAGCAGAGGGAAAAGGGATAGAAGGTGATAGTAGAGCATGAACAGACTGCTGGTCCGTATGCTTGTATGACTGAGCCCTGCCCTTGATCACCTCGGTTGGTCCAAGACTATGGTAGTGTGCCAGAAAGCTTCTTGTGATGTACAGTAAGAAATGCTTACACATCTAACTACTGCCTTAAAAAATAAAAACCAATTTGGTCTGAAGCAGGAGATTAAGTCTTTTTTAGACTTAAGAGTTTCTCCCTCAAATTTTACAATCTCACTGCTGGCAGCAACTACTAAAACATAGTGGTTTACAACAGAAGCTGTATGTAATCATAAATTTGGCTCTTTTTTGTGGACTGAGTTTACTATGTATGTCTACTCACATTCAGGGAACTGTAGTTTTCAAGCTTACTCAGCTTCTTTGAAAAGCACTATTTTAATCTTGGAAAATGAAACTCAATTGAACTAATGAAACATCATGAAAAAAAGCTGAAAACTCTTTTGCTACAACCAAATATGAAGACAGCTTGCACAGACACAGAAAAAAATGTGTATATACTAATATTTTCCTTCATTCCAAATATCTAATAAATAACAAAGTACATGACTGGAAACAGTTATTAAGCTTGAACTGACGTTAGTAATTAGTTTTTCCTTTGATTTCTTATATCGTTTAATAAGCAGGACTACAGCTCATTGAAATGTGAGAATTTTATGGATGCAGTGATTTATGCACTTTTTCTAAGTTATAGGAACATCAGGCCCCAGTTTTCAAAAACTTGCTTTCGATTTTAAATTGAGTTTTAAAGAAAAAAGATCAGATTTAATTTGCAGTGAACAAACACACCAAATAAAATTTTCTTGCTAGTGCGCACACATTACAATGAAAATACAAATGCAAAAAAAAAAAAGAAAGTAGTTTTGGACAGAGATTTTTAGTCATAGTTAAGAAATAAAGCTAGTAACTTTAAAATGTAGTAAGAAATAACACTTTGTGAATACTCACCATACTTCTTCTAATATAGTCTATCGCTTTTTTCATATCCATGCCTGACCAGTTATCGAGCATGTAGCAGATGCAGGAAGCACAGTACACAAACCTCATATCATTCTCACTTCCTTCGAGCACTGCACAGAAACTGAAAGAAACGTTTCTGTCATTATACACTATATAGCCAGTTATATCAGAAAATATGAAAAGCAGTTTAAGAAATTGTGTAATTTTTCCTTTAAAAATTAGTTACTTTTATTTACAGTATTCACATAAATATAACCCAAAGCTATGCTAGATTTTCTTTTTAGAAGATGTGATTCTAATTAAGGCAAGCAAAACAAATAGAACTATTAACATTTAGAGGCCTGGGAGACTTTATTTTCAGCAATGCAATGGCACTGGTCTTTACTCATTCAAAGATGCTAATGCTTACAGTCTTTCACCTATCACAGTATACACTGATGTATGCGTTACCATTTTAACATTTACTGTTTTGGACAGAATTCTTTGCCTTCCTAGAAATCTTAACAGCTCCCAAGGCTTCCTTTCCTGACTGCACCTTCAGGATCAGTTTCCCATGTATGTACAAATTTAATTATTATTACTACCATTTCCAATACAAATGGTGAAAATGACCTTCAATCCAGTTTTTGATTTATTATGGCTACAATCTCTCCAAACTCTATGAACATTTTAAAGTTGTTGTATCCGGGTTATCTAGTACAATCCTGTGCTCTCTCGGAAGCCCTTAAAATGAAGATGGATGCTGTAATTTGGATGCTTCTATCAGCAATAGTGTGGCCAGCAGGAGCAGGGCAGTGATCGTCGCCCTGTACTCGGCACTGGTGAGGCTGCACCTCGAGTGCTGTGTTTAGTTTTGGGCCCCTCACTACAGGAAAGACATGGAGGTGCTGGAACGTGTTCAGAGGGCAACCAAGTTGGTGAGGGGCCTGGAGCACAAGTCTTGTGAGGAGTGGCTGAGGGAACTGGGGCTGTTTAGTCTAGAAAAGAGGAGGCTGAGGGGAGACCTTATGGCTCTCTACAACTACCTGAAGGGGGTTGTAGTGAGGTGGGTGCTGGTCTCTTCTATCAAGTAACCAGTGATAGGATGAGAGGAAATGGCCTCAAGTTGCACCAGGGGAGCTTCAGATTGGATATTAGGAAAAATTTCTTCAGTAAAAGGGTTGTCAAGCACTGGAACAGGCTGCCTGGGGAAGTGGTGGAGTCACCATCCCCGGAGGTGTTTACAAGTTGTGTAGATGTGGTGCTGAGGGACATGGCTTAGCGGTGGACTTGGCAGTGTTAGGCTAAGGGTTGGACTCAATGATCTTAAAGGCCCTTTCCAACCTGAATGATTCTATCATGAACAGAAATAGGTAGCAAGTTTAATTACCTGTAACAATAAATAAACCTTTAACTGTTTGTTCTATGATTTGCTGCCTGACAAGCCTCCATTTGGTTCAAAGAGCTAGTTAGTATATTTTGATGACTTAACCATTTGCAAGAAGCCAGCACAACAGAATATTTTGATGAGTCCTCCCGACAAACCTCTTCTCAAACAAACAAAGAACAAAACCCAAAGGTACTTCTGACTTTAAAGACAGTCTTTTAAGCACAGCTATCACCACTAGGACACTCCCTCTTTGACCCTGCAGTTCAAGCGTGAACCGCATTATCTTCTTGCACAGAAAAGCCTCCAACATTTCCTGGGACATACTTCCAGCTCTCCTAACCACAACTGTGCCAGGCCCTGCTCTCTGCTGCACACACAGGCGTGAAGGCCACTGCTCTCCGGATATGGCACAGGACATTCTGGGAAACCAGGACACTTCTAACATGTGCCAGTACTGTGGTTTATAATCTCGCCCTATCCTCAGGTGACAACCACACCGTATGTTACCCAGACACTTCAAATCACGTTCAGCTAACGTAAGGTAGAAATTAAAATACACACACTTATTCATAATGTAAAAAAGACAATATAATTTAATTACATTTGTTTGTTTGTAGGTTTTAGTTTTTGTTTCTTCACACCTGTCTTTTGCTAACTAAGGCTTGCATACTTATACTAGGGTAACACAAGAAAAACGTCTCTTTCCCTCACTGAGCTCACTTGCTGTTTCCATCCAGACAAGATGTTGGCTCAAGTTCTGGCCTTCACACATCCTTCCCCTTTGGAGCAGTAAAAGTGGTTTTCATAGGTATGAGAATGTCTGTCAGAGTAGAAACTGACTCTTCTCAAAGTAACAATTCTATACCAGTGCAAAGCACTCTCCTTTTCCTATAGGGGCTTGATGGCACAGGATCATGTGTAGGAGTTATCAGTCTGCACATCAAAACCACACAGGACACAAACACGCAAAAGAGGTTAACTGCATGTAGCTTATTCCTGTAATTTGGCAAGATGACAGGTAACCACTTCAAGATGCTAGTGGCTTGGGAGCATCTCCTTCCTTTTGGATATACTTTAAAAACAAAAATGGTCTGACAAATAATATGAATGCTTGGAGCAATGGAACAGGCACCTCCACACGCCTGAAGGAACTGCAAACTATAGCAGATCAACAAATACATGTGTATGTATCTGCATCCATACATTAGGACTTGGCCCGTTAAGGTCAGCCTGCTGTTATAAATAACAGAAAACTGTGCATCATATACTTCATATTCACCAGTTACATTCTAAACATTCTGGAGTTTTGTGTTTGTTTTTTTTTTTTTTATAAACACACATGTAACACTGCATTTTTACAGTTGTGTTACAAAAAAAAAGTTTTAATTATAAAAGATGTCTAGGCAATACACAGCCATTTGACCAAAACAAAAGCTTTCTTAACTCATAAAGGGTGACAGCAATTTCATTGTGAAGTAAAAGATAATTCCTTCAGGAACTACATTTCTGTAATTCTGCATTTCTTAAAGTACTCTTTCAAAAATTACATTCATAAAACTTAACAACACAGACAGATCACGTGCACTAGCAGAAGTTTTCATTAGCTACCAGCTTCAGCTGCATTAAAAAAACCCCAAACCCCCACCAACGAAGTGGATCAAGGGGTATATACCATCTATTAAAAAAAAGCAGGCGAAAAGGACAGATTTCACAATGAAGTTTAGTAATGTTACACTCCTATTACAAGTAATATATAAGGTAATTCATCCTGTGTATTGATATCTTGAATCTCTCGAAACTCAATAAACCCCATCCTCCCACAAAGCACAGCAAACATCATCATAGTAGTGTTCCAAGGGCCCTGCAAAAAAACAGAGAATATAAACACAGAAAACCTCACTTACCTGAAGGACAGAGCAGAAAAACTATCCTCGAGACATAAACCAATCCATTATCTTTCCAGTAATATGCATCTACAGTTCTAAGCAAATACCATCATTCTCCAATACAAAAGCAAATCTATACACAAAGAGCTGTTTGGTCCTGTAAACTGGCATGTGTTCTATGACTGATACTGATTACCCATGAAGTATTTTCTAATATAAATAAAAGACTACATAGGTACTTCCATAAAAAACATGTTTCTTATGTTTCATTCTGCATCTGGGTTTTCTATTAACCTTCCAGGGAGTTGTAGAGCATAAAATATCTTTCACCTTCCATCCTCCAGCTGGAGAGCTCTCAGTCCTGCCAGTATGGCATCTTTGTTTACTCGACTTAAATCATCTCCAAGAATAACCAGACAGGACAGACCTGTGTAAGTCATTGCTATGTGCCCACTATCATAGGGATGAAATACACCTGGACCCTAGAAAAAAGGGGGGAAAATAAAAATATTAAAACATCATAAGACCTTAAATTACAGTCAAGCTTCTCCCTCCCCCTCCCCAAATTAAGAGGTAAACAAAGTTCTTTTCCCTTCGCTCGCTATGGTTAAACTGAAGGCATCCTACTCAGCTTTTCTAATCAAATTAAGCTACTGCACAGCTCTGCTACCCCTGTAAACAGTTGGTCAGCAGGAAGCTTTGGAAAAAAAGCTTTGCCAAGAGTGCAATTTATGCAAAGTTAAGCAAAAAGATGGGATGTGCTCAACTGTACCTAAGTTTATCCTGACACACCACTGGGCATTGGCTTCCTTGCAGCTGGGTAAGCACTGTTAAACAGTCAAACCTCTGGAGGTCCCTTCAACAAAGATTTTACTATCTAATGATCTACGAGTAGAAAGCAGTGTGAGGGATTACTAGTAATCTCTCTGTCTATTGAAGCAATACCAAATTAGCCTCTCATCTACTTTAATCTCTATTCTAAAACAATAATCAGAACTTAAACAAAGTATTTACATTGCAAATAATGTCAACTGAGAAGCTAAAATGAGTTAAACGCTGACTAGTCACATGATACAAATCGCAATAATGGTCAGGGATTGATACAGCTGTGCTAAAATTACTGGTTTTCCTTCTGATATTTCATAGGCACATCCTGGACTGTACTGCTTCATGAAAACAGAAAAAACGTGTAACAGGATGACTCAGGGGACTGTCATGGTTTAACCCCAGCTGGCAACTGAGTGCCACACAACCACTTGCCCAACGCCCCCCCCGCCCCAGAGGAAGTGAGCCCCATACTATGAAGAAAATGAACTCTATCCCAGCCAAAACCAGCACAGATAGTTAGGATGGTTCAATCTGGAGCGACTGCAAGACAACTGTTTCGAACAGGGTAAAAGGTATTTCAATACTGAGTAGTAGAGACAAGGAAGTTTACAGATCACATTTTACTAGCACTATTGCCCAGTCAGTTGCCATTTTTATTTTGCAGTTCATCCTAAAAACACAAGCAAAAAGCAGTATAAAACCAAGTTTAAGATTATGTTATATGGGTATTTTTCAGGCAAGTCACACTTACTCCCAAAGCCAAAAAGCTTTGCTTCTAAGTAAGAAACTGGGAGAGAAATACTTATTACACACTAGACAGCAAGGGACTGTTCTCACACTAGGGAATGAAACACAGTTGGGAAAGGGAGGCAGAAAACAAGGTGAAAGTGGCTGCAGCAGCACTGACAAAGCTCTAGCTATGCAACAGAGAAGGGGAACAAGGGGGTGAGCGCTGAGAGCTGTACCTCTTCTCCCTCATTTCCAGCCCTGGACTCTGTTGAGAAGGGGGCACAAATCTCCTACCCTGAGCTGCCCCCGCCCCCATCACTGTCTCCTGCCCTGCATATCCCCTAGTCGCACACACACAATCACAGAACGGTGGAGGCTGGCAGGGACCTCTGGAGGCCATCTGGTCCAAGCACCCTGCTCAAGTGGGGTCACCTAGAGCCAGGTACCCGGAACCATGTCCAGAGAGCTTCTGAATATCTCCAAGGATGGAGAACCCACCACCTCCCTGGGCAACCTGTGCCAGTGCTCGGTCACCCTGACAGTGAAAGGGTGTTTCCTGATGTTCAGAGGAACCTCCCGTGTTTCAGCCTGTGCCCACTGCCTCCGGTCCTGTCACTGGGCACCACTGACAGAGTGCACAAGAGCCTGGCTCTGTCCTCTTGGCACCCTCCCTGCAGGTATGTACATGCATTGGATGAGATCCCCGAGCCTTCTCTTCTCCAGGCTGAACAGTCCCAGCTCTCTCAGCCTGTCCTCGCAGGATAGGGGCACCAGTCCCAGACAGACTTCCCCACAGGGCACCCCACAGATGGAGGACAGCTGCGCCCTCAAACAGCTTAGAAAAAGCTACTGCAGTCATGAAACACGTTTTTCGAACTTAAGTGGATGACAGGCTCTAATCCCAGAAGGAACAACTTGGCCTGGCCTACCATACAAATTTTAGGGATTTTAAATCTAACAGAACCAGAACTCTTTCGTTTCAGAATACCTTCCCCTTCAAAAATTTATTATGCGCAGCTTAACCCTTGTGATGCATCAGCTTATTTCAAATGTAAAATTCCGCTCCAAAAATCCTTATTCATATAAGGTGATACAAATTTGCCCTGATAGAGAAGTATTCAGTTTAATGTAACTGATTAGTTTAATTTTAAGCAAAGCAAGTCTCTAGTCTAAAAAGCCAAATTTGAACCAGTTCTTGCCCTGAAAGAATTCTCAATGTCCCAGCTCTATAGCTAAAGCTTCTCACATATTTTGTCAAATGAAATACAAGACACACACTAGTCGATGAAAAATACCTCGAAAGGTTCTCTGATAGTAGGACCAACTGCTTACAAAATGTCGAGCAGTTCCCGCCAGCAACTATGAAGAAAACTAAGTTTCCAAACATCTATATAAATGACGTTAAACTGGAGTGAGAGGAACGCTTAATTTCTTCCTACTTGGAATAACCTAGAGCAGGGGAAGTGCAGAAGATGCCTCTGCTCATTTCACACAAATACCCTGAAAATGCTGGAGCCTGCAAATCAATGTTAACTGTTCACCACTGCTGTTTACACACTTTTACAGGTAGTTCATCTCCGAATCAATACTGACATCAGGACTAACTGAATAGTATAGATATAGTGAAGGAGTTCAACTTTACGAAGACTACGTTCACTAAGCAAGGAAGGTTTACTCTATGGATATTCAGACTTGCTTTTTAAAACTGTATTTATGAAAACTCTACCCAAATGTTCTAACTACTACAGATGTGCTTGGATATTCAGAAAATTTTTTAAGGCACCTATAGTTCTCAAACAACGTTCTCCTTGAAGTAACAATTTTTCACACAGTGTCTACATAAAGTAAGTGAAAATTCCCACAAGTTTTTTTTTTTTTTTTAAATTGTACTTGTCTATACGCAAGGTAATTCCATATTGCCTGTAAAACTTTGGTAACCTACAAAACACGTTTAAATAACGGGGCCTTTATTTTTTAGTGAATTCTGTATTTTAGTATTTTGGTTACACTATTACTTGCTGCAGTAAAAACAGGCTGCAGATGAAGTGTTATAAGCACACACACTGTATGCTCATGCAACTAAGTAATACCATCCTCCCCAAACAAATTGTATCAATCGCTAGTGTACCTGGACAATGGACAAATTCTATCTGTACTTCCTCTTCTATTTCAACATGTAGTGGTAGCACACTGCTTTTCCAAATTCAGGGTTTCAGGAACACCAGAGCTGTCCAAGTTTTTGCAAGTCTGGTAGTTTTAATAAAGAGCACAAACTACACTTGTATGATGCGTATAAAGCAAACAATAGTGTCTGCTGCCTGTACATACAATTATGAAGTTCACAGCTAAATTAGTACTGCCATCTGTTTCTGTCCCTGAGCATCAAACAAATATTTAGGCACAAGTAATGCAGAAAAAGACTATTAGGATACATGATTTTGAAACATCGTTACTTGGGGAATCTGGGAGATGGGCTCAGCATTCAAGAACAGCTGCTTGTAGGTCACACAACGACCGTTACTACTAATAGTTTTCTCTTATCACAGGATTATCATGTGCCTAGTAACTAAAATCTTTATATGGTAAGCTGATATACTGCTAGGTATCTTGACATGCAATTACCAAAAAAGCCAGTGGAAGTGACAGAGGGTCCAACACACTGGTATGCAGCCAATGTCCTCAGAACATTTGATTTAGGGCCAGAAATCCCAACAATTATGGCCAATATTTCAATAAAATTAAACACAGAAGGATAAGAATCAAATGTGAAGTCATATAGGAATTACTACAAGGCATACTCACAGAGGCCAAAGTCATGTTTCACATGCATAATTACTGTAGTATTTTGGAAGCTTTTGAGAGCCTAAAAGATCTTCATACACCACATATGGTTTAAAAAAAAATAAATAAAACAGATATACTTATTCACCAGAAGAATAATATATTCTGTAAGCTAACCATAATTGTTCAAATTTTAAGTGTACTGGAATTCACTTATCTTCTAGGTTCCCTGTAATTATTTCAAGCTCATTGTGATACTACTTAGAAATTTTATGTTGTATGTACTAACACCAATATATACTTCACACACTAATACAACAAAACACCTGAGCCCAAGTAACAGGATGGCTTTGAGGGGACAACAATCATAATTATTGCACATTTCAGACAAAAAAAAAAAAACACCCAAGAAAAGAATACTTTTTTGCAAAAAATTAAGAATTCATAAAAATTGTAGAAACCGGCCCTGTGACAATTTGACATCACAAAGTAGGACTGGAATGGCTTCTCCAAATGCAAAAGGTTACAACAGCAAGCCTCAAAGGTTTCACGAGACAATGGCTAATACCTCTAAAATTTGCATGGCTGGGAGGAAGTGTTGCTAGACTGTCTCTGCTATGAAGGGCAAAGTAATTCAACGTTGTGTAGAAATTTGTTCCGAATTTATCAAAGACACCGTAGTCAAAGCACCTAATTTTTAATTGGCATCTTCAAGCTTGGTAAAAAGAGTTCTGTTTGAAGTTCTGTATTATGACCAAAGCCTACTTTTAGTGAAATAGAACTGTTTCTGCCTCATAGGCACTGCAGGCTAAAGCAAACAACAGCAACTAAGCAAACTGTCAGCCTAAGCACAAAAACCCCACCACTGCCACCACCTCAAACTCTGAGCTTCATGGTCCAAGGACACAGAGATAAACAGAATGAAGTTATTTTAAGACTGGCAGAAGTTATATCTCAAAAACTAGGAACAAGCTCTTAAACTGTGGATGGATTCTAAACACTCAGACTAAGTAACCAGAAGATATACACTTAATCCATTCAGGTTATGCCTACATGAAGGAGGAATGCAACAGGAGTGTGTCTGCAGGGCACAACAGTAGGTGCTGCAGTACTGGTGCCCACGCTATATGCATTTCACAATTTGTGCCACTTGTAGTCTGACTACATGGACTAACAGCCCACTAATGAGGAAGTTCATTCAGAGTACACCTTCTGGTTCAGTTTCATTTGAAAGGAGCCCAGTTTGCGCAACTTGCTCTTTTGGAGTAAGCACATTAAACAGCTCTTATAAAGTGCTCTCTACTGATCTGAACTAATACACCGGAGCAGACATACTCTGAGAAGACAACAGTGGGCATATGGCCAGGTCCTGTTCTCTCTATACACTTTACCTTTTGTGATAATTAGAGTTTGTGGGTCATACAGGAAACAGATTAATTTGGATCTCATCGATGGAGTAAACCAGTTCTGCTCTATGGGTGTTACCATCACAGTCTCCACAACCTAAGCCTTCCTTAAAAGAATTAACATTAAAGATGCAAGGTAAGGGGAAGCTTTCAAGCATTTAAATCTGGTTCAGTGACGTGATAATGCTCCCTACCACATTATCCAGAACAGCTATTTAAACATAGCTCATGGTCACCAACAATTCCTGCTGACCACTGCAGGGCTAAGAAACTCTCTCTGCTGCAAAAGCATGGGCAAGATCTCTCCAAACACTAAAGAATGGTACTAAACATATTCCTACACAGGCAGAGTCCCACTTTCAAAAAACTTTCTTCTCTCACCTGGCATTAGTGTTACGAACATGGATTGTTTCAGCCTTAAGAAAATACAAAGTTGTGTCAGGAACACAAAACAGATCTTTTTTACCCAAGTGAAAGCATGTTATTTACTGCAATCTTACACAAAAGTTCCAGGTACTGGCTTTCAATCTACCTCCTAAAACTGATTCGTAACACTGTGAAGAGACTGAAAAGACCTAGGCCCATCTGAAACTCTAAGGAGACTCTTCAACCTTAAATTAAAAAGCTAAACTCCAGTAACACCAAATCAGAGAGACTGCAGAACCTGGAACAATTTCAGAAAATAATTATCTAATTTTCAATGATTCATGTTTAAATGCAGTGATAGAAGCGGCACTCTTAGCCTTCATTTACAGTTAAGATTGTTCAGGCTTGTTAAGGCTGTGTGTGGCGAGTTGGTCAAGTAGCTATCGTTTTGCTTCGCTTTTGGTATAGTTTGAAAGAGCTACATAGACACTACCATCAAACACTGAAAGGGTAACAGCTAAAAAAACCAAACCCCAAACCAAAACCAAATGAGCTATCCTAGTAACATTTAGTAAAGTTGGAATTTCTAACGTATCCCTTGCTTACTTCTATTATTTTTGAAGGGACCCTAGTGACAGAAATTTAGCTATCTCCAGTACGGCACTTTCTCAAGAGTTCAAGAATGAAATCACTGTTGTGGCATGTAATAAATAGCAACTGTCAATGCAAACTCAAAACACTTACAGGCTTTTTAAAAAAATATTTTTCAACAGATAGATTTAATAGAACATTTTTAAATGATGAATAAAGAAAAGTGACAAGACCTTAAACATAATTCAAAGTCATCGCTGTGGATTTCCAAGTCTCTCTTTTTCTGAGTTCTTTTTGAATATTTCAGGGCAACAGTGCTGGAAATACTTCAAACCTTTGCATGCTAATAAATCAAGCAGATCTGATCCCTCTGATGCAGATGCAATGAAAAAGTATTGCAATGCTTGAATAAAAAGCACACCCATCTGCAAATAGAGATGTCTTCTAGAGATAATGATCATGTAGCTAATTTCCACAGGTTACATGATTCTAGCCCTTTGTCCCTTCTGCAGATTGGCTAACACATTATGAGACACCCATGGGCCGCAACGTATTTCCTGAAAAGAGAATATTTAAGTATGAAGCATGTACTATTGGAAGTTGAGACTTAAATTAGAACACCAGAAAAGTGCTGGGAAAGGATAATGACGCTTTGCCAATCTTAGTGACTTTTTGTCTTCAGAGGCCTTTACAAGATCTCACAACTATATCCAGAATCACTCCTCAAGCTTTATATACTGGGGAGGATTTGAAAAAGGTTCCCAAAAGCATGCACTGATTCAATGTACTACACCATATGTTACTGAGCCAAGTCTTTAAGGAAACATGACTGATACATTTTTATTATCTCAGTTTGGTAAAATTATGTCTTTATTAATTTTTAAATGCTGTTATGCCACAATAATAGCATGACAACCTCAATTTCTTTAGGTAACTGTTATCAAATACAACCACCTTCCTTCTGAGTAAAACCAGTCTTTTTCTTATATAACTATAGTGAAATTATTGTCCACTATTTTGTCTTTTAAACTTCATTTTTAACAAAGCATCCCAGTAAGTCACCACTACTACAGATCCCAAATTGGTTTAGGTTTTAAGCAGAAGTTTTCCTTTTTTCCCTTCAAGCTCAGCGGGTGGTTGGATTGCCACTGAGGTTAATCCCAATTAAAACAGATGACGAATTCATCTTGCTACTACAGTGGGAGCTCACTGCAGACACCATCTGTAGTGTAAAACAGGATAAATGCCAAAGCAAACCAAGAGACAAATTACCTTGCCTGTCACATCCTGCTGTATCACCCGGTGTAGAGATGTAAAAAACCCTCTTCACAATTATTTTTCCCTTGTTAGAAAGTGCAACCTCTTAATATTACTGCTATGAGTAACTGGCCAACTTGCTATGCAGAGAGGTATACACAGTTATTACTCCAATGTAGATTAACAGTCCCACAGGTTATTCAGAAGCATAAAGTTATGCTGTTAAGAATAAATAAAAATAAGGCCAAAACAGGCTGCTGTACTACCTTCATACTCAAGTTAGTTCACTCAGTTTTACAGTTAGCTGCAGTCAACAGTATACCCCATGTCTATCCTTGCTTTCAATTTCAGATCCCAAGATTCATTCATTCATTTATATCTAATATCTTGCTATCTGTCCACTACAAAAATGAAATACTTTGTGATAACTTAATGCTCTTACAGATTTTTCATCTGCTCTTTAGTGAGATTTGAAGACTCACTCTCAAACACAAGGTAGAAATCCTGTACCTCTCTCACAGCCCTTCCTGCACACTGGCCTATACTGCCCTCTTCCAACTGTATCAGACCTTCTGTACCATCTTTAGCAGCCTCTAACCTTCCTTCCCTCTTGTATTAAGGGTACTTTCTTTTAGTATACAGATTTTAACGCTCTTGAACCTCAGTTCCATCAGCTTCAAAGCATCCTCTTACAGTCACAACAAACTGGGATGAGCAGAGCCTTGGCTATGTTTCAGCGGATACCAGATACAATCATATACGCGTGTTTCATCACAGGAAGAGGAATACTGAAGAACAGCATGTGCTGCACCACTTAATATGAAGCTGTTCTGCCCTTCTCTACCAGGTGATAATTCTTAAGTTAGAGAAGTTTCTCTACTTCAGTAACAGACCAGAGAAGGGGGAGAGTGCACTGAGACAAGCCACAATTCATATGTCAATTTCTTCACTGGGCTGGAAACTCAAGCAGTACCATTTTAGTATGTTTCATATGCACGTTTCTTAAAAGCTCTGCAAACATTTCAGTGTATTAACAGTGCAAAAATCCCTGCCTTCCAGATATTCCATAATTATGCAGTTAATATTATAAAAAAAGACACAAGATCATTTATTGCCTAATTGAAAATATTTCACACACACACAGACAGACACTTAACTGACCTTGGAGGGATTGAATGGCATCCCTAAATACGAAGAGCCTCTGAATCCACAGCGATTCAAGTTTGAGCCTGGAAAAGATAAAAAAATAAAGACTCAACTAACTTGCTTTGCTGAAACACTCATTATAAACTATAATTCTTTAGTCAAGACCAAGACCTGTTAGTTCAACACTATTCACAGTACTACTAGAGTTTGCATGTATCTTTCAGTATGTTCCCGACCTCAGTTTGTTATCACTCTGATTAACAGAAGAAAAAAAACCAAAGACAACCACAAGCAAACTTGATCCTGCTATAATGACAAAGCAACAGATTTTTTTGATTTGGCAGAAATAGAGAGTTTGTATCAGCACAGAATTGTCTTCCATGCTCACCAAAAAAAACCCAACCAAAAAAACAAAAAAAACCCCCCCCAAACCCCAAAAAAGATTGCTACCCTGGAAAAATGCCCAGAGTTAACAGATTTTTCTTCCTCTCTGGATTCCTGCCTGGTAATACCATCTGTTTTCAAGCAGAATTGTTTTAAGTTACTTTGCAACATGTACAAGGACAAACAAACTGTTGGCAGTTTTAAGCTAGCACCGATCTAATGCAATACTGTCAGAGTGAAAGATTTAAAACTATGTAAAAGGCAAATTTTTAATTGAAGCCATTTTTCTCTCACCCAAAACGCAGGTACAAGAACATTGTAGCTAGCAAAGATTTCTGTTAGTGATTCAGTATAATTTGTTTTAAATGTGTCACAGCACCAGAGCATGCAGCATAAAGAAGCATGCAACACACACTGTCTAGAGCTAAGTACGGGTTTGCAGGGCCCAAATCTGTTTCTGCATGGCAAAAATTCAATTACTTTACTCCCTAGCCTCTGAAAGTAAAAGCCTAATGAGTGCCATAGTTCAACAGCACTTGTTCTGTTCTCTTCCCCCGTTTGTTTGTTGGGTTTTTTTTCCAGCTCTTCAGACTTTAATCTAAAAATCCTCAAGGAGATTAGGGAAAATTGCACCAGACTAACCAAATAATAATAGTTATAAAGCTGAAAGTCCTGAAAAACATCACTATGCAATGTGGTCTACCATTTCTGGTGTTGTTTATCAGCACATTAGCTTCTACTTTTAAATACCTTCTGCATGTATGCAACATTTAAACAAGAAGCTTTTATCAGTCTAAGTACTTCAATGTGGTTAAAGTATGCAAGTTTTTCTCCCAGACAAGTCTTTGGATCTAACTTACATGGAGTGAACCACCTGCAATTCTCCACTTTTCCACCTTTCAATCAAAAGTATGTTTTAATGATTCTACATGTGTAATGAAAGTCATTTCAGCCTGCACTAAAAACTGGTATGCTGTAGACATACCCACAAAGAGGAAACAGAAAGAGTATCTGTATTTGTAGACAAAAAATGCGTAACTTATAATTTGTTATAATCTAAATCTTCTCAGCAAAGAACATTTGTCTGTTATTTCCTGGAGTCAAGGACTTGCATTTTATGTTGCAACAGGTTCTGGAAAGCTCAATAAATATTAGTTTTAAGGACTACACTAAGGTCCTGAAGGACACTGCCCCAAAACTATCACAATTTGAAGAATGACACGATGTGAATGATCAGTAAAAGGAGCACTAGAATTCCTACTTCTTAAATACCAGATTTCCTAGGTGACAGTGTGGAAAAAAATCACCATTCACTTAGCCCATTTGACTCTGTGTCTTAAGTGCTTAAGTAAACTACGATATTCACTTTGAAATGGCACTAATGTGGAAACTCTTCATCCAGAAAACAGTTGCTAGCCTACCAGCACACAGCTGTTCTGGCCTGCTGCAAATGAAAACATGCTACAATTAGGACAGCTCTGCAGTCAAACAGAACTCAGCTGCTAGTTGCTAGATGGAAGGATTCATACCAGAAAGACTCATACCCATCATCGGCCTTTTAGACCGTAGCTTATAATTCATTATCAAGGTAGAAATGGCAGTATGAAACCCAAGTGCAGTGTGCTGTTAGTGGGTCACTCTGATTGGCTTCTGACTTGACAGCTGCTATGAAAAAGAGAGATTAAAAATAAAGTACATGAATGAAATCAAGATCTATTATTCCCTTTATCTGTTCATTTTTCATGTAGTATTTTAAAACTTTTCTTGTACTACTAAACTGCTACCAACTAAAAACCAGCACTGCTATTTTTAAAATGCTAGATTTTTAACTGTATTGCTATCATCGATTTAAAATCTATTTTGACTCTATGTCAGTGACTTCTTATCTCCCATCCTAGGCTTTACACACTGGCTCCTAGGAGAAATAGAAGAACAGCATAGCTCTTCAATGCCCTTACTACTGCATAATCTTTAAAGGGAATTTTATCCCCTCCTTTAAACAAAAAAACTTTGTAATTAATGTAATGCTGAAGGTCTAGGAAGCATGCACAAGTGAATTGCTAAATTTCTAGTTACAATTCTTGAACTAAAAAATAGAAAGCTGAGCTAATAAAGGAAGTGTTAAAACAGGAAGTGAAAACAGCTCATTTCTAACCAGATGACTCTGGCATATTGACATCATGTCTCAAATTTTTTTTTTTAGCTTCCTGTGAACATACAAGTTCAAAACCAAATGGGAACGAAAAGGGAATTGGGGAAAAAACCACTGTCTTTCAGTTTATGCACATCACCTTATCCTCTGTGAAGTTGGTTTTACTATTTTATTGCAAAGTACTTGTACTTCTTATCTTACCTAATAGCTTAGTAGTGCTAATCAAATTCTTGCCTACTTTCCTGAATCACAAACAGTCTGTCAGAATCAGAAACAGAATTAGAAATTAAACATAACCTAATTAAAAGTATATGACTATAGTTTATGACCCTCGCAAAAAATTGTTGGAGTGACCAGTTCAGCTCCAGCACAGTATGCTGAAGCATCAAGTATAAGTGCAGTTATGAAATGGTACCACCTAGTGTTCACTTTTAGAGTTAAGCATATTTACCCACTTCCTTAAAAAGCTTAGGACAGAGTAAAAAGTAATAAACGTTTCATCAACCACTGCATGACTATGGCAAATTGAACAAAACACACCTGGAAAAAACTTTTCACGTTTGACAACAAAACTAAAGAAAACTGACCCTTTTCCAAACCAAAAGACTCCACACAAATCAAGAGCTGAGACTTTCCAGTGTAGAAAACCATGTTACTTATGTGTGCATAGGCCAGAAAGTCCTTAAGCCATGTCATGGAGCTTCAAGTGATGACCACAGACAGCTTATTCTGGGAGCTATTTTTTTTAAGGACAGGACATTTTTGTTATTTATCTTTTATGATTTGTCTTCTGTGGGAAGAGTGCTAACTTTTACCACTACTTCTTCCAATCAGGTTCCTCTCATTCCAGGGCTTTTCCCTTTTTGCTAAGTACAGAAGCAAGCTTACACACATCATTAGTATCATAATAAAAAACAAAACAAAACAAAAAAACCATAGTTTTAACATAGGCTGACACCATCAGTACATCCAGATAAAAGTAAGCATAAGCAATTCTTACTGAACTAGGGCTAAAACATAAATATTCTTATAAATCAAAGCACTAGAATATGTCATAAAATGCAAAGTTGCATTCTCTAAAACAGAAGTCCATTATACATCCAGATAAATACCTCAAATGTAGCCGTTGAAGAAGGTTCTGTTAGGAGGAAAATTCATATTGCTGCTCAAGAAACTCATAATCAGAAAGCTCACATGTAACAATGATCTCAAAAACAGTCAATGACATTTTAGCTGTTCTTTTCAGTACTGACACACAAGTAAAGAAGAAGGAGTCATTATCACAAATCTAAATTTAGACTTTGGCAGAAGAAAGTTTTAGGTCCCTGATGTAGTGTAATGGTTTTCAGCCTGCTATGCATGGGTCCTGGGGGTTCAGACCCACAAATGAAGTATGTCTCAGCTCTCCTTTTGGTGCCATTTCTTAGTACTGCAAAGTCAGTGAAGCATCCAGCTGTCAAAAAGTAGAATCTTCTTCCCTCTCCCTTACTGGGCTGGCACTAGCACTCCCAGCCAACAGTTCACCAAAGCAACACAAAGCTAACCTTCTGTTAGGTAAATAAATGCATGCTTTTCTACCACTTCAACAAGCTAAACCAGCTCTCAAGCACAGTCAAACAAGTGCCAGTGTTGCTATGGGGTAGGATGGTGGATGAATATGGCCAAGGAGTGTGCCTCCACTGTCTGTCTACAATTAGATAACTTGAGTACAGAGCTCTGGATTCACTCTCTTTCAAAAGTGCTGAACTGGATTTATATATGACCTACAAGAAACTGGGATAGCTCCTTCTCACATTGCTAAGAGTTGCACTTTAACATAGTTAGAGTAAATTTGAAATTCTGCCTGGGAGCAGTTTTATGAGAGGAGAGACAGTAAAGCTCTGTGTGGTGGGTGACCCTGGCTGGACACCAGGTGCCCACCAATCACTATCCTCAGCTGGACAGGGGAAAGACATATAACAAAGGGCTCAGGGGTTAAGATAAGGACAGGGAGAGATCACTCAACCAATTACTGTCACGGGCAAAACAGACTCAACTTGGGGAAAATTAACTTAATTTATTGCCAATCAACCAGAGTAGGGTAATGAGAAATAAAACCAAATCTCAAAACACCTTCCCTCCACCCCTCCCTTCTTCCCGGGCACAGCTTCACTCCCGGATTCTCTACCTACGCCCTCCCAGCAGCACAGGGGGACGGGGAACAGGGGTTGGGGTCAGTTCATCACACGTTGTCTCTACCGCTCCTTCCTCCTCAGGGGCAGGACTCCTCACACTCTTTCCCTGCTCCAGCATGGGATCCCTCCCACCGGAGACAGCCCTCCACGGATTTCTCCAATGTGGGTCCTTCCCACAGGCTGCAGTTGTCACAAACTGCTCCAGCATGGGTCCCATCCACGGGCTGCAGTCCTTCAGGAGCACACGGCTCCATCACAGGTCCCTTCCATGGGGTCACAAGTCCTGCCAGAAAACCTGCTCCATGGGCTCCTCTCTCCATGGGGCCACAGGTCCTGCCGGGAGCCTGCTCCAGCGCGGGGTTCCCACAGGGTCACAGCCTCCTTTGTGCATCTACCTGCTCCGGCGTGGGGTCCTCCCCGGGCTACAGGCGGATATCTGCTCCACTGTGGACCTCCACGGGCTGCAGGGGGACAGCCTGCCTCACCATGGTCTTCACCACGGGCTGCAGGGGAATCTCCGCTCTGGTGCCTGGTGCACCTCCTGCCCCTCCTTCTTCATTGACCTGGGGGTCTGCAGGGCTGTTTCTCTTACATGTTCTCACTCCTCTCTCTGGCTGATGTTTCTGTGCCTGACGCAACTTTTTTCCTTCTTAAATCTGTTACCCCAGAGATACTACCACTGTCACTGATGGGCTCAGCCTTGGTTGGCGGTGGGTTTGTCTTGGAGCTGGCTGGCATTGGCTCTGTCAGACATGGGGGAAGCTTCTGGCATCTTCTCACAGAAGCCACCCCTGTAACCACCCCCCCCTCCACTACCAAAACCTTGCCACGCAGACCCAATAATAACTCTGACATGACAAGAGTCTTAAGAACAAGCAGTTCAAAGAGGGTCTTCTGCCAACCCTTTTCCAATTTCACTAACACGTTAAAAATACATGTAATTGCTGATAAGGCTTGGAAAAGAGCACCATACTCCTCAAAATGAAAAAAGGAAAAAAAATTTTTTTTTCAAAGATTTCAACTTCTTTCTAACAGGAAACACAGTGAGGTCTTGCAGTAGTGAACACACAAACAAAACAGAACCACATATTAGCCATGCACCTAAACAGACCATTTACTAAAACTAAAGGAACAATATAAATATAAAGCCAAACTATTCTGCAAGAGTTATAGAAGACAGTGGCCCTTCAAATAAGCAGAAAACAGCAACGAGACCAAGCATTCAGCTAAGGATGGTAGGTTTCTGTGTGAGGGTCAGCTTGCATGGGTGACATGCCATTCCCTCCTAATTAGAATTGGTATTGAGTCAGCCTCTAAAACACTTGAGCTGAAATTATGGTAACTAAAGGACATTATTTGTTTGAATCACAGTTACAATAAATGCACAAAGCAATACAGTCTATCCTGACAGACCTTAATCTTTACCTTCCTTTAGTGCATTTCAATTAGGTTCACAGAGTATATATATGCTTTCTTACTCGGCAAGATCAAGATCTCATCACTTTGAATTCATGACTTTTAGTTTCACATAAAAAATTCAAAGGCTACAAACCTCTGAACTGAAGCTTTCATTAGCCATCAGACATATTGTGTACCAGTAAATACAAACCTGTTACCTAAAACTATCACAGTAGCTTGTAAGACTCTAAAAAGTATTCTAAACCACCAAATTCTGAATTTTCTACCAGGTTCTATAACACGCTGCTGTGGCAGGTTGACCCTGACCAGCAGCTAAACACCCACAGAGCCACCCAGTCACTTCCCCCTCCCATGCAAGGGTGAGAAAACAGACAGAAGGGGAGAAGCCTCATGGATTGAGACACAGCTTAATAGGTGAAGCAAAAGCTGTGCACACAAGGAAAGCAGAGGAAAAATTCATTCACTGCTTCCCATCAGCCACCCGTCAGGCATGTGTTTGGCCACTTCCCAGAAAGCAGGGCCTCAGCACGTGTAAGGGTTACTCAGGAAGACAAATGCCACAGCCACAAACATCACCCCCTCTCTTCTCCCTTCCCCAAGCTTTTACTCCTGAACATGTCACAGATGGCACAGAGTATGTCTTGGGGTAGTCGGGGTCAGCTGTTCTGGCTGTGTCTCCTGGCCAGGAAGGGGTGCAGAGGAGGGAAAAAAAGAGACAGCCTTGATGCTGTGCAGGCACTGCTCTGCAATAGCCGAAACACTGGTGTGCTACCAACACTGTTTCAGTCATAAACCAGAACACAGCAGCATACACACTACTATGGAAAAAATGAATTCCATCACAGCCAGTACATCTACTATAATAGTTATTGATAAAAACAGACATTAAGTTTGCAGAGCATCAACTGTTCTGTCTCCCATAGATTGGAAAAATGACTGTAAAGTAGCTGTAATTCTCAAAATAATTTGAATTTGCCATCTTAAAAAAAGTGCTTTAAATAAAAATCAACCATAGTGCTATGGATATGGAACCTTTGGAGGGACAAACATGAACAGCAGAGAAATTTATTTTTCTGGTAAGATTTACATGAATAATCTTTTTGCTCATTTTAGGAATTCAACCCAGTGATGTGATCAAAAACAAATCCCAAGACTCTGTAAAAATATATTCCAATTTAAAAATGTAAGTTTTAAATAGGTTTTCAGTCCCAGAGCCAAAATTAATGAAGACTTATAGGAAATACAATACAGTTACTTAAGGCAAGATTACTAGAATTCATCATTCCAGGAACTACATCATAAAACAGTGTTATAATTTAGATGTTTAAAAATCAGTTTTCCACAGAAAGAGAGATTTATCAGCATGCATGTAAAAAAAAGCTGCAATAGAATGTTTCTTTAAAAGCACAGTAAAGTCTTGGTTTTGTTTTTGGTTTTTTTATCTGTGAGGATTCTGATGCATCAAGCTAGCAACCATTCTCTTTCACCAGAGATGCACAAGCATTTTGAAACCAAAAACTTCACTGCTGCAGTCTACCAGAGTTTAGCTACTTCTTCAAATAGGCCAAAAGAGGGAGTCAGAGCTCTACTGCTGGGAGGCTGCCAATTAACAAACATTGCACACACCCACGGTTGAAAAACAGAAAGTCAATACATTTTATTGAAAGTAGACATTACGGTAGGGTATACGTTCCCTTCTGCACATTTAGTCATCCAATATCCAACTTGCTGTCGTTGGTATCATTTACATTTTGCATCATCTATTGTCCATTAGATGAAGTAAAAATGGAATAAAAATAATGTTGAAGTATTAGGGGTCAAGCAAGCAGATAGAGTAGTGTTATTACCAAAAGCATACAAGCGTTAAGAAGAACAGAGTTTTCACAATGTGATGCAAAAATACAGGATTGGAGGGAAGTTTGTTCTTCTGGTGTGTCCTGGTTTCAGCTGGGATAGTTAATTGTCTTCCCAGCAGCTGGTATACTGCTATGTTTTGAGTTTGGTATGAGAAGAATGTTGGTAACACTGATGTTTTCAGCTGTTGCTAAGCAGCGTTCAGTCTAAAGTCAAGTACTTTTCAGCTTCTGATGCCCAGCCAGCAAGAAGGCTGGAGGGGCATAAGAAGTTGAGAGGGAGCACAGCCAGGGCAGCTGACCCAAACTGGCCATATCTAATATATAAACTGGGGGGAGTGGGGGAAATCACCACTCAGGAACTAACTGGGCATTGGTCCGTGGATGGTGGTGAGCAATTGCATTGTGCATCACTTCTATGCTCCAATCCTTTTATTACTGTCATTTTATTAGTGTTATCATTATCATTATTAGTTTATTCTTTTCTGTTCTATTAAACTGTTCTTATCTCAACCCATGAGCTTTACTCCAATTTTCTTTCCCCATCCCACTGGGTGCAGGGGGAAGTGAGCGAGTGGCTGCATGGTGCTTAGTTGCTGGCTGGGGTTAAACCATGACATGGTGAAAAGGTGATTTATTACTTAAAAGCACAGAACGCACTGCCAAAAGCACCCTCCCCAAAACTACTCTGCTGTAGTTTTATGACAGGATGATAGCTAAAAAAAGAAGGAGCACTTCTCAGCTGTGCCCTGGACTGTTAGCCTACACATCTGCCTGCTGAGATTTATACTGCCCTCCCTAGAAGGCTCTTGACAATGGGACTATTCCAGAGATAGGCGAGGTAGAACGTCCCCCCTGCAAGAATTACTGCATACTATCGAAGACAAACAAACAAAAAATGCCTATTCTAATCTCTCTTCTTGTAAGCTTCACTGTTCTTTCAGAACACACTCCTGAAGACTGGGGTAAAGATCAGAAAGTGAGCAGCTTGTAAAAACAAAGCAGGTACACCCTGGAAAATTTTTTTAATGCTATGGGACAGGAACCTTCTCATGATTAAAAACACTGCGGGAATAACTATGTGATCCAAACCCCTAATATTCTATAATTTGTCCTGGAATACAACACAAGAAAAACCAAATCTATTAGAACTAAAGCCTGGGCTGGATATGATGGTTTGTAAGTCTCCAGAATAAGAAAAGGTATCTTTTTATCTGTAAAGATCAAGCATCAGCAATCTTGACTTCCATATGCTTACTTCATAAAAATGCTTTTATTTCATAAAACTGCTTTTAGGGAAGAGACCCTAATTTGTCGTATATAATTAGACTAGATATTGTAAGGAAACACACAATTTTCTTTCTACAACCATCCAACATACAAAGTACATGTTCATGATTTTACAGACAGACACCTGGAATCACCTTTTCTCTAGAAACTAGCCTGGAGCTATTCCCACACCAGCACTTAACATGCCAGCACCTTCTGTCATAAAGCAGCAGTGCCTTGTCCACATCCCCCTCCCTTCCACCCCCTCTGCTGCTATTAGCCATTCACCTGTGCTGCCACAGAAAAAATTACTAATATCAACCACTCCACAGAAATAGCACCTCCCTGACTTCTGTCAAGTCACCAGGAAAGGGACACTTCCTGTGTGCTCCCTCTCCAGCCTGGATTTGCTATGCACCTTCCAAGATGAGGACAGTCAGCATGCTGTGACAGCTAACCTTCACAGATCTAAGGAACAGATTTTTCATTTTAAAGCAGGAAGTGTGTTTATCATTTTTGCTTCTTAACCTTACACCTCCCATTTTCCAAAAGCTGTTCCAAATAACCACACCTGTGCTCAGAGCTCCTAGTATAGCTACAATTAGCAGAAGTCAATATGATCACTATTAGACTTGTAATACTTATGTGCATTTCTTTTAGAACCAGGTGAAACATTCCTCTGAGATGCTTAAAGGTGCAACTTCATTATACTATTTTATGCTGTCTTACCTTCAAATTAATAAACTCATTGCTTCACCTTGTACACATAAAAAAAGCTAAACTAATTGTTTCTTCTAGCTTTATTACTTTAGAGGGATGTATTTCTAGGATTTGCTTGACACACTATCTGAAATAAATCAGGACAGCACTTCAGGAAGGTCAACCTTGTATCTTATAAAAACTAAGAGCCATCCACTATTCCCCAGGTGAAAAACAAAAGTAAAGATGTTAATATCAATAAAAAAAACTAAAAACTCACTCACTGTCTTCTGTGGGAAGGACCTGCAGGGAATAAATCCATTCTATTATATCATCTTTGTTCACCACATCTAAGGAATCCAACATATCCAGACCAGAGAGCGCGAAAAATGCAATTGTCAACCTAAAAGAAAAAGATAAGACTTACACTTCCCACCATAAATATCATGGGGAAATTAACAAATGGTTGCAGAAACAGAAATATCTACAGATTCTCAGCCTTTGACAGTGGTGCAACACATAGAGCCTAGCTCAGAAAGCATGAAATTTATCTATGGGACCAAATTTTGTTCTTTGTACTGTAAACATTACTCTGTTTCAACAAGGCTTTTCATATAAGCCACCCCTTCTTTTATATAGTAATGATATGCCAATTCAGACATTAACCTACGGGCCTGCTTACCTGAAAAAAACACTACAAAGTAAACTAGGTTATTAACATACAGAGCACTAGTTCTCCGTGATGAATTCTTACATGAACAATCCCCTAATTATGCAGTAAGTGCAAGATAACCCTGAACTACCATAAGCTGTCTCTCATTGTGTCCAAAATCCTATTTCAGATGCTTAGAAGTTAAGTGTCAAACAATAAGGCTCCCTTTGCAACCAACTGATGTATAAATAGGCACACAGGATGAATTACCATCTAGAGGTACTTATTCCTCATCCTTTGGTATAAAGGAGCCTAGATGACTAACTTGTTTAAACATCTAAAATTAAGCACATCAAATCCAAGTATCCCATACAGGAGTGGAACAGCTAGCATGTTGAATGTCTTTCTTGCCCACAGCTCATTTCCTTCCATAAATGTATGTTACCATACCATCTTTAAAGTTTTCGTTTTTACCTTAAAGCACTGCAGCCACCTAGCTTACAGCATGACTCCTCAAACAGCTGCATTACTTGCTCTGACAGAGCACCAAAGCAACAGCACTGGGTTAGGCACTTGAGAGCTTGCTATGAGAGAAAATGTTCATGTAATTGTAAATTCTGACTGAGATTAAAATTAGCTGGATGTATATTTTGCCACCCACACTTACATCTGCGTATCCTTCTAGAAATTCTTGCTCTCCTTTCACCAGATAAGATGATGGATTGTGAAACAGCTGCTACACAGGCAGAAACTACAGTTTAGTATGCCAAGGAAAACCAAAGGTTAATGCCAGCTTTCCTTAGAAGACTAAGTTATAAGTTGCAGCTACCTCACAAGCTGGTGAGCCACCTTGGCCATCAGTAGTGGGCACTCCTGAAGTTGAGGAGACAGACGTGGACAGAAGCCTCTACAGCCACGTAATTTCTGCATGTGGTTCTGCATCAGAGCCACAGTCAGACCAAAGAAAAAATGGTGATGTGAGTCAGCCCAAAACACACCTCCAGAAAAATTCTTCTAATTAAAACACAGAAGCCAAATGATGATGCAGTAGACACTGATCTCAATACAGTGGCACAACCTCATAGGGTGACATTCCTACCAGTGGGCTGACTGGTTGCTATAGTCATCATATGGCCATTCACAAGCAGAATTTAAGTCAACAACTTCTGCTTCAAAACTGTTATAATCTAGGATTACATAGCACAAGCAGGGTCCACAACTCAGTTGAATAATGTGACTTGTTAAGCTGAGGTTACTTGATTTTACACCATCTTTTATTTTAACCCTCAGCTTTTGCATTGCTTTTCACACGGCTCTTACAAACAAAAGGTTTTAATCTATAAACTGCTTGGATATTGAACACTAACATTCCCTCTTCAAAAAACCCCTCCATGCAACTCTAAGGTCCTTGCAAAAAAACCCAACCAAACAAAAAAAACCCCCCTCAAACACAGAATAGCATACAGCTCCATTACTGCAAGTATTCATGACAGAAAGAAAGTGTATACTTACTCTGTTGTTATTGCATTCTAAAATATGTCTCTTCACTATTATTATTATAAATAAAGATTCTGAGTATAGAAAGCCAAAAAATGTGTGTTGCACACAAAGATATTTCTATGTGGAACAGAAGTATTTTAAGCCCCCTGATGACTAAGAAGTTGTCATTCAAAGTAAAAAATTAACACTTCAAGGCTTGTATCAACTTTTGCCATTGATCAGATCTGTGTAACCCAAGATCTGACTCTGGATAACAACCCACTATTTGAAGCAAAACCACTACTTTTATAAAAAACCAAGGAATTTATTATTCTGCTACAGTAAATTATTTGTTTGAAACCTTGTGTGTATTTTCTGATTTTCACAAACACTAAGTTTGACAATCTTTTACTGAAACTACTTGAAGACATTTTTAGACTATGTTACCCAGCTAAGCTACTTCCAATGAGGCACAAACACCACACCAACTTCAGCACTAGAAACTGCTGCAAACTAGGTCCAAAACTGCAAGGCTGTACATACAAGACAGACAATAAATCTCATCTGTACTTAAAAACATGTATATCAGATAAATGAATGTAAAAAGTGGGTTTACATATAGTTAGGTTTCAGTTTACTTATTCAGAGGTGATTCTCTGAGTTAATAGTACCAGCATGACTAAAGAACAGCCCGTACAGTGTGTTGGAATGCACACGTGACAGGCCAGAACATCTGGCACCACCGGACACAGACAAGTCCTGACACAGCCGCCTAGATACTGCATCCTTACTTCCACCTCACAGAAACTTAACAGACACATGTTCTAACACTAACAATGATAATTTTTAGCAGTACCTTAGCTGACACATATCATGAAGTATAAAAACTGTATACACAGCAATTTCCACAGAGGGCTGCCCTTTGTCAGACAACCCCCAAGTCTGGCATCACTTTTGCTCTCTCTTTTCTTCATGCCTTCTACCACTTTATTTATGGCATATGTATTAATTTAGGAAGTCAAGCATCAAAGCTTGACAGCTGAAATTTGTTAACTGACCTACAGAAAACTTACAAAACAGGCATCATTTGTCCTGAAGTTCCCCTCAAAGACAAGCAAGTAAAGACACGTCTGATAAATTCAGAGCGCTTCATCTTCAGGCATGGACAAAGAATACAGTTTCTCAGCATAATTCAGAAAGCATCTGAAGTGACTGATTTGAGAAACTGAATAAGCATGCTACAAAAAGCACCACGCAGTACCACAATGTGAAAGACTTCAGAGACTAGGAGAGTTGGATTCTGCAAAGCCTCACAGTACTGACAATCAGTGCGTATGGAACACTATCAATCAGATTACTTAAAAACTACTGTTACTGATGCTTCATGCAATATCCACAGACAAAAATAATTATGAAGGCTCTGAGGCAATAAGTTGAGTAAAGAACGTGAAATCGATTTTCTTTATTGTACCTACCCCCTTATTGTTTGACAAACTACAGGTTAAGTTAGAATGGACTGGCACTGTGTGGCAAATTTCATCCTCTACCACCCTGCCTGGTGACTAGAAGTGCAGTTGTTTCTTGCTGCAGTGCAGTGAACCAAAACCAACTCACTGACAAATGAAAGATTTTTTTTTTTTAACAAGTCTCGCTTTAATTTAGTTGAGTTTCTGCATCTAATTCACCACAGAACCACACAAATGCAGGAACAAGGGATGCAAGAATAATAAAAAGGTAACAGCATTTCTTTCTGCAGCAGTACCAACTCAGGAAGCTTGCTGAACTCAGTAACCTTTAAGTTGTCAAAAAGGCAAACTCAGTACCCTCAAGGTCAAACTGTGCGTGATGCATTTATGATTCAATCCCCTGCTCAGAATATGTTAACAGACATGTACACACATCTGCAGAACACTGATCTAAAAATTAGTATAAGTGAACTCAACCTCCGGCTGAGTAAAAACTTCACAACTTCAAAAAATGCATGAATTTAGATGCCTTCGACTTTTATTCTAATTGAAGGCTTAGACTGTGGTGATTAGACAAAAATTAAGGCATCCTGAAATAGTTTCAAATTGACAGTTCTGATTTTCAGAAAACAGTGTTCTTCCAGTGCTGCACAGCCATTAGGTACAATGCACTGGGCCCTGGTTATTTAGTGTATTGTGGCTACTATGACCACACATTAAATTTAAGCTCAGGCAGCTCATTAGCTTCTCAAGAGTTCTTAAAACAATTAGTGTTATTATTAGCATTATTCAGTAAGATTAGGGAAGACCCCATGTAAACTTGAGCCTCCGTTTCAGCTCAGGGGCAAACTGCAAGAGCTTAGCAATGTAAGCCATAGAACAGAAAGGTCTAGGTTGTCAAGGGCCTCTGGAGATCACGGGTCCCACCTTCTGCAAAACACAGGGCCTTAGATGAGATGACCCAGGACCCTGACAAGTCACGTCTTCAAGGGAGACTTCACTACTTCACTGGGCAACCTATCTGTGGTTAACTGCTCTAAAGGTGAAGGGCATTTTTCCTACATCCACACAATTTTCCCCAAAGCAACTCATTCTCATAGCCTCCTGCCCCATCACTGTGGTCCCTTGTGAAGGGTGCACCTCCATCTTTCTCTGTAACTAGCTTCCCGGTAATGGAAGACTGTGACCAGATCCTTTCTCCTCTAGGCTGAACAAACCCCTTTTCTTCAGTCTTCCTTCACATGTCAGTGCAGCTAAGGTTAGCCCTTTGCATTATGATTCTAATACATCTGTGTGTTACTGTAACTTTAATGCCTAGAAAAAGTTAAAGAGTATCACATGCCTAGACTTCCTCTTGCTGTCATTTAAAATAACTGACAGAGCGTGCTGAAACATCTGCTAATTCTTAATGGATAAATGATTTACAACTCTGAAACCAAAATTTCTAACCTTCCTTTTGAATATGAAGTTACCTGTTACTTCACACGCAGTTTGGGGCTATCCATACCAGTCCCTGCATGTTTTTGCCAAGTGTTCCTACTCTCAACTGAAATAAAGCTTGATTTAGGAGAAAGAATTGATCAAAGCCATTAAGCATTCTTCACAGCATGACTTGCAGGAGATTACAAAGTGAAAAGCATCTGATGATTTTATTGGTTGAATAAGATGCTGAACCTTCGACACATCTCCAAGTTTTTATCAAGCGCAGCTTGACAATCAAATTATTGATCCTCTTGTGCCGCAGATGTAACAACTACCTTACGTGTAAGAATCAGAAATAAATGCATTCCGAAGACATTACAGGCACGAGCGTCCCTCTAATTCAAAGTGAGGAACATAGTTCACTAGTATTTTAACTCCTACGCTAGCTAATGAAGATTTTAATTACTTCTGTTACATAAACAAGAGTCTTCTGTATGCTGACTTCGAGCTACGAAAGGATTAAGTCACTTACTTTAGAATCAGCTTCTGGGGTGGATTAAAAGAGCAAAGCACAAGAACGAAAACAGATCAGAAGGATCAGCAAGTCTTCCCTCGCCGATCGGGGGCTGCGGCAGACACAGCTTAAGCAAGCACAGACCAAACCCCTACGCCGACTCCCGTTTCTTGGGTCCCGTCTGCCGGTGGGCAGATTTTCAGGGAGCGCCTTCCTTTCGGCACGGCCAGCACGGCGCGGTGCTGCACCACCCTGCCCACCGCCGCGGGAGGCGAGGCGGGGCCCGGCCGGGCAGGCAGCTCTCCAGCAGGGATCTCCCGTCCACGGGGCTGCCCACCGGAGAGGGAAGAGCCGCCACCGCCTCCCCGAGACGACGGGGGCGTGGGGGGGGTGCGCCGGGCGAAAGGCAAGTGGGTCCGTCCCGCCTTCCCACCGCGCGGCCCGAGGGCGACGGGGGCGCGCCGAGACCGGCGGCCCCGCAGGCCGGCACGGCGGCCACCGCCGACCCCGGGGCGGGCAGGCGGCCGGCCCGCCCGCCCGCAGCCCGAGGAGCCCGGCCCGCTACCTGCTGGTCTCCAGCGAGGAGTAGCGCTCGGGCAGGAGCTGCAGGCAGCGCTGGAAGAAGCGCACATGCCGCTCCCGCAGGAAGTCCAGCCGCTCCGCCTCCCCCGAGGACGACAGCTCCTCCGCCGCCGCCGCCTCCATCTTGCCGCTGCCCACGCCCGGCGCGCCCGGACTGCGTCACGCGCGGCGGCCGCCCCGCCCCGCCCCCTCCGCGGCGACGTCAGCGGGAGCCGCCGCGCCCGGGCCCCGCCAGAGGGTCGGTGGCCGCGCGTTGCTGCGCTGCCGCCGGGGAAACGCGCTTTTAATGCGAACGGGAACGCACGCCGCCAGTCCGACGGACGACGCTTCAAACCCGACACTCACGAAAGCAAAAGGTAACACACGTCACTGCGTCAAACACATTTTGTGACAGCCCCGCAGGACTGCCGGCCGCCAAGTCATCATCCTGCGACAGGGACAGGCGGCTGCTCGGCCTTACAGCCCTTGTCTCCAGACCGGGGTAGCTCTAAAAACAAGGGCAAAAAAACAAGGCGTAAGGAGCTCACACATGAACTGCATTTTTGTCACGCCCTCCCTCCGTCGTTCTCCTCCTTACCGACGAGGAACACGTAAAAGCGGTTCTGAGGCTGCCGCTGCGACCGCTCTTGTGCGTTCCTCCCAGCAGCCCTCGGTAGGTCTGCACAGCCTGGTCAGCTCTCTGGTTACCCGAGTCTCGACCTCGGAGGCAAACAGACAAACGAACACATTGGTCGTTTTCACTGACCGCAGAGCGAGTTACATACACTCATTAGGTCTCCATCATGTGGATGGGTGCAGAGTGAAAAAAAACCAAAAACCACCACCCACAAAAAACCCCCAACAAACCAACACAAAAACAACACACAGCTGGTAGCCCAAAAGAGACTTTTCCCTCCCCACCATCACAGAAAATGGGAGAAACATGAAATCAGTAAGAGGGGCAACAACTGCTTGCTCTCATTAAATTTTAGTAATTTAAAATGTTAGAGACTCCAAGAACCCAGACAGCGTTCCCCAAACTCTTCTGAAAGCCAGCCTGCTTATTTAGCTAATGGTAGAAAACAATTTAAAAAATAAAACACACCACCCGTATCACAGCTCATTTGTATGAGCTGTAGGCTTTACCCACAATAAGTACTGCTGGGAGTTAAATAAATTCTCTTGTGTCCCCTAGCCCCCCCCCCCCCTTTTTTTTTAAACACAAGAACAACTATGCCTGCTACATTTTTGTCTCCTGATAACAAGCAGGACTTAATTATTTTTCCTTTATCAAACATTTACATAAGTAAAAATAATTGCTTTTTAGATCAATGAGGAGAAAGGTCGTTTGAACAACCAAGCTGCACACACCTCAGATTAAAACAAAGGTAAGTTACCTTCTCTCTTAACTTTGCTAGCCTTTTTTCTTTTTCTCGTTTCTCTACTTCCTTAGCTTGTTTTTGTAGACTCCTTAGCTTCAGTTTATGTAGATCCTGAAACACACGATGAAGGAAAAGCAAACTTTTCTTTGGAAGTAACACATATGGTATCAAAACATATATGCAGCCTTTTCACAGTTTTTGTTTTGATATTATTTCATCATAGTACAGAATAAAGTTATACTAGGTAGCTTCTTGCTATAGCTTGTCCTGCACAAACAAATTATAATTACACAGTTTTGAAAAAACATGGATTGTAATAGTTTAATCTCTGTTTATAGAAGTGAACTCTAGTGTGAATGCTGACAATAATAGCAGTTCTCCAGTAATCAGATTTACACTGATATGGGATCTAACTTGATCTTACACATACTGAAACCTGCAGGATATTCAAACATTGCTTTATTTCATATCTGCATACAACAATCAGGTCTTCTGACGTTTTCTATAGCATGGAGAGCAAGGGAGCCCAAGCCGGTTTTCCCCAAACATTTTCACATTGAAGTAAATAAAACCACTTCTATATGTAGAAAGAAATATGGGCTTGAATCTTCCTCTAGAACTTAGATAGTGAGGAAAAGGAACATCTTTGTCTAAAAGTTTCATACTGTTTCTTGTATGTAACAGATGCTGTTATTCATAGTGAATCAAAAATAGATTTAAATTAATGAAACTTGGATTTTAAAAGTGTTTAACAGATTCTATTGTAGGAGGAAGTAGGCGAATTTAAAACAACATGCATAAATGGAGATATAATTACGCACATCCTCTTGAAACTTAGTAATTTCTTCTGAAGCAATTATCTTCCTTTCCTCCTTTTCAGCTTCCTCCCTCTTTTCAAGCTTTTCAAGTTCCTCCTTTTCTTTCTTCTGCAAGGTATACCTTTCCAACAGTAACTTCATGTGGCATTGATGCTGGCGTTCTTTTTGCCTTTTCACCTTCTCTTTTTCTAGTTTTAGTTGTGATGCTTTTTCCATTGCAAATGCTATTGCTTTCTGTTTCTTCCATGCTTCAATTGCTGCTTGTTGTCTTTTTCTTTCCTCTGCTTTTTGCTTCTGAGCGTCTTCATGCTGTAGCCATTCTTCCTTGAGCATTTTTCCTGATTTCTCTTTCTCCTTCAAATTTCCTTCTTTTTCTTGCTGCTGCTTTTCTTTCCACTTCTTAATTGACTGCAAGAGAACAGCACGGGAAAGAAAATAAGGTTTTCATGAAAGTTTTCCACATTCCCATTGATTCAGTCTGATGAAAACATATATTCCAAGGATACAAAATGCAGATAGGAGTTAAAAGTCTACTAAAGGTGGAACCTGTGGCCAAGAAGCAACTATGTCTGCTTTCTCACAGGTTTTGTTTTGGTGGTTTTTTTTTTGTTTTTGTTTTGGTTCCCACCCCCTCATTTTATGGATCACACATAGCAGGTTAATACATGCTTGCTAAGATTATTTACGTTATGCCATTCATATTAACTTTGGGTAGTTATGAATGTTTGTGTAATACACTTTTTTAATGCGAACATATTTCAGGTCTTAATTTTTTTTTTCTCCAAACTAAAAATTCCACCTACTATTTTATAATTCAGTTTTTATGTCAATGTATCTTTTATTATTCAGAGGGATAGTTTTTGAAGTAATCTTAATTCTCTGTGTCAGTATGGCATAGGTATATTGCCTATACAGTGGAATAGACTTTCTTAGGGACAGATATAACAAGCACTGCAGTTTCAGATAGGATCACTTACTGATCTGGCATTGGCATCTAACTTGCTGGACCACTGCCATCAAAGGCATTTATTATATACTTTGGCAATACACAGCCCACTTCAGTGCATTGTTAGGTCTATGCTTACGGGTAATTCTTCAAGACAAAGTATTTCTGGCAAGTTGAGGATGCTGAAGAGTTCAGTTATATATCGTCACCTCTATCAGAAATCCACCTAGCACTACCACCAAAGGGACAAATACAAAAATAAGAAGTGCATGCATTTTAAAAATAAGTACTTTTTCTTAAAGCTACAAAAGCCCTAGAGGGGTTATTTTACCTCTTTCTTTCTTTTCTGTAAAATTAGAAATTCTTGATACCATTTGTCATGCTGTTCAATATCTTCTTTTGTTCTTCCACAGAGATACTCAAGGGCTTCATCCACATAAGGTAGCCTTCCTTTGTGTTTTGTCCATACTTTCAGAAAATTTTGATGATCATAATCATCCCAGCCTCCTTGCCGCCCTCCTGTTCGCTGAAGAAATCTTTCAAACTCTACTACTTCTTCAGGTAGATGATTTTCTAGTGTTTTATCAACTGAGACTCTGGCTGACGGTAATTTCGAAACTTTTTCTGTTATTGAACTGCCTAATGCCCACAGTTCCACTTTTCTCTCAAAGACACTGAGCTCATTGATGGCAGTTTTTTCCTCCTTCAAAAGCTGTTCATAACTGGAAAGAGAATAAACACTGAAATGTAAGAAAAAAAAATCCAGTATTCATTGTTCATTCACCGAAAATGAATTTTGGAATTGTTCAATGCCACAAAAAAGCTATTCTTCAAAGATTAAGAACTGAAATGGTAACACAGATGACAGCATGGTTGTAATGATCCCATAATAAAGCACTACACAGTCAGAATTAAGTTACCCTTTTAGTGAAAGCACACATTTGTGGCACTCGAACAATTAACTCAATCCCCTCCCAACACCAGTAGAGAGAAAGGGAAAAAAACCCCACCCACTTAAAAAAACAGTAACAAGACTCCCACAATCACATCTCTTCTGCAGCCTTTCTCCAAAAAGCCTTTTCATAGGCAAATCATTGTTACATTGCATCACTGTAATAGCTATATAAACAGCCTCTTTAAAAGGCTGTTTATGAAGATTCTAACATTGATAGCTTGAGTTTTGATTTACATACCACAGGAATCACAAGCAAAAGAGTAAATTAAAAGAATAGTTTACTTGATTAATGCAAAGTTTTCATTGTGTTTTATGAAAGCACTTTTTTTTTGTAGCTGAAGCATGTATAAACATACATTTGCCTCTGTTCCTCTTTAAAAGCATTGATTGCATTTTCAACTTCTTCCATCATTTCCTTGAGCTTGTCAACAACTAAAGGAAAAGAAGAAAAGAGCATATCTCACTTAAGAAGTCTACAGTATTTACCAGTAATTCAGCACTATCCAGAAACGTAGGCACTTGTAGAGACTTCTGGAACACTTTTATTTCAGCATACAAAAAAAGCATGCATTTCCATCTCAAACAGCCTTAAAAGACAGACTCTCATTTATTCAAAAGGTGTGATTTCACAGTGATTTAGCTAACTGGAAGCAGATCCCAGTATAAATGTTTATTTCCATTAAACAAGTCTCAAAGTAACCTTCAACTGATTCACAGAATAAGACGGCCTTGTCCTAAAGAGTTTCCACTTTTGATTTTTGTAACAATGCAGTTAGAAACTTAAGAAAGATTTGAGTGTGCTTCATTTATACCAGGCTTTAGCAACCCTATTTAACCTACAGGTCACTATTACAAAGCTGACAAAGAAACATCAAAGTAAGATTTTATGCTGTACTGTCAGCATGCTGTAGTCCTGATGTGGAGGAAGACAGTTAAGACAGCTGTCTAGAGAAGATCTATTTTGCAATGGTAGAAAAAAGTTTTCGAATCTGTTTTAAACCAGCACACCATCTCTATGGACACATATTGAACACATAGTTTAACTAACCTGTCTTTAAAAAATAATAAACTAAATTGGTACAGTTGTATCATCTAAAACTCGTAGTTCAGCTTTCATGCCTTGTTAGTTCCTGGTATCTTTGCTGACAGCTTAAGAAGATAATGCATTTTTATAGACTAGACACTGAATAAATGAAGGAGATGCATTTTATCTAGCATCAGAGAGCCGTCAGCTAGTAGGAGGGCTTCAACCTGAACTCCACACGAGCTGGTAGAGTATCACACAAGAAAAGCACTAAAAGAACCAACTTCCCAAAAGTTTCAAAACATCCAAACTCAATGAGTTGTTTCAGCATCTTCTATAGAATATTCTGCCTTACACTTCAAGCCATGTGGACGGCTAGAAATTAGTCCCTATAGACCCTACTCTGTGACCTCTTACCAGATGAAAGGGAGCTACATCTAAATGGCACTACAATACTAACTTTCTTTTACATAAGGCAAGGAGGTACATACAGAAAATACCTGGCTTTTAACAGCCTGAAGAAACAAACCCACACCACTTATAAGACAGGGCAAGTTTCTCTGTTTCCACACAGAACTGCACAATCTTTCAACATTTCTTACATTTCTGTATTCTTCCCTATCCAGATTCCTGGAAAAGCAGACAGACTGGAGGAGTATCCAAAGTCTGAAGGAGAATCACAAGCCCAACTACGCAAGAAACCTGTCTACAGACAAAACAGTTTTTAAATCTGTCATCACAACTTACATTCTGGTGTAGGCTTCACATCTTTTAATTGCTGCTGAAGTCTCTTCACATTATTCTGTATTTTTGATAGCTGCTGCAGGATTTTTGCTTCTGTTAAACAAAATAAGGTGCTCATAGTTCCAACAGTTTCTTTGTGCTTAAACTCAATACAATAACAAGAGCAATGAAGTGTCCAAAATAAACTGTGGATTTCGTCTAAGCAGGAACACAAATTCTGTTTGATCATAAGAAACTGCCATAATACTGAGCACGACTGTAACTGCATGTAGCTGACTGCATGGGCCATGTATCTCCCCACAGCGTCAACAGATTTTAAATTAGTAGCTCCTATTTCTAAAGGGGTCAACAGGATAGTCATATCTAGATTAAATCAGTTGTTTGTTTGTTTCCCTCTCAAACCTTTTATCAGGTAACTGGAGTTTGGAGAATATTGCCTATGCAGATGACACCTGCTCCAGAATTTTGAGGGAGACTCTGACCTAGGCCTCAAAACACTCAGCAGTTAAGAGAAAACAAACATGGAAAGCATATGTGAATGTACTACTTCAGTGTAGTTAACTGAAGTAGAATAAGTGGTTTTGTGTACTCCAAGCACGCATACACTTATTTGCTTTATTACCACTTGGCTCCTCATGAGTCCATAAATACAATACTGATGAGGATGAAGTTCTGGATACATCTTAGATACTAAGGAGCTATATCTTCTATACTAAAAGATTTGGTTTAAGGAATGGATAACAGAGTCCAAAACCTAAATGTAACAAAAAGTAGCTAAGACATGACCCTAGTGATTCCTGCTGAGACCACAGAAAATGTAAAAGCACACGCATATGCTGAAAGACCTGAACATAGTAAGTGGGAGGTCTGGGGGTTCTCATACACACCCTAAATGATCTTACTCCAAGACTCCTTCACATCTCACATGTAGTGCCTTACACCTCTCATCTTTGTCCTCTTTATTATCTCACAACAGTATCTCCACCCATACTTCCATGCTCCCTTCTTACCCTGGAAAATTTTCTGAACTTTTTAGCTTAGTCGTTCCTCGGAAATATTTACATTTCTTAAGGATTGCAAGATGTAAAGGATATGATAAATTTCCTTAATTAAAACACAGACATTAAAACACATCCAAATTTGTAAGGTAAGTGTATTTTTAGTTGTCTCTACATGCCCTTTCCCTTCTTCAACTTACTGATCTTCTGTATCAGAAGGCATAGCATGATTTATTTGATTACTTTTGAAAGAATCTAGGTACTGTGACCAGGGAGTCACTTTTCCCCTCTGAAGTAATTAATTAGTCCATAAGTGGAACAGATATTGTAGGACAGACTGTGTACCATCTCACACCACTATTTAGACTATGAAAATTCATTACCCACAAATTTAAAAAAATGCAAACACAGAACTCTTTACAAGTATATTTAAAGGCAGCAATCAGTCTGAGAAAACTTATGTTGCAGTTAAGTATATATTTATTGTACCTTAGCTAGACTACATTAGATTTTGCAATACACACACAAAATTGATTCCAAGTTTCTAGAACAGTAACTTTCGCCTGAAGTTGTTGCGGGTGGTATCTGATACATTCAGGATTAAAAGAAAACAGTTAATAACACAGAAGGCCCCAAATATTTATGCTTCTGAATTTTGCAAGTGAATTGTGGAAGTCTTTACAAACAGTAGACATGGTGAAATACCACACTTTTATCAGCATCTACCTTCCACCTGAACTAATCTCTCTGTACTACTGATTATTAAAGCATTTAAACAAACAGTAGAGTAAAAAAAACCAAAGCAAACAAAAAAAAACCCCAAAACCACCACTTACTTTCAGTTTTCCTGCTGACAGTCATGCTACGTTCCAGTTCCTCTAGTGTGCTGTATTCTACCCTGAAATCACTCCTCCTATTGTAAAGATGTCCAATTTTTTCTTTTTCTATATTTGCAAGCCTGCAAAAAAAAGGTTATCACACTGAGTAAGACATGAATACTTCACAAAGCCCTAAGGTTTTCCAAGGGTAGTATCCAGCTGAGGCTGTGTCACCAGGACTGTCTTAGATTTTATACAAATCACTAGTTTGTTCCTACAGCTGTTTTCAAGGTAAATCTTTCTGCAGTTGTAAGACTACACACCAAAGTAACCCAAGAACTTGAACAAGAGAAAGAAGTTAACATGGAAATTACCTCGCTGACAGGCAGTGGCTCACACCTGAAATTTTATCTGTATGCTCACTATCAGGAAGCCTCATGCGAATTTTCATTGGAAAGCGCACAGACAGGCACAGGCTGCATTAACGCAGCTGCACACATAGATGGAGCCCCAGCACAGACAAAACGAGTACATTCCCTCAGCCTTAACACCAGTAACAGTACTACTGCAACTGAAGATTCAAATTCATTAGCATTTAAATAACTTAAGATACTAAAGCTGCTACCTTACTTACTATGTATAGTACAGAGAGCTATAGGTGACTTCTGCTTTCCTAATAAGGTCAGAAGCTTTAGAGTACAAGTCAGAGTGGGATGTGCTTTGCCTTATTACAACCAGGCAGTATACTAGGGTCTGACCTAGAGAAAAAGCACATGCAAAAGGACTGCAGATACGGCAGTCCTGAGCATATCGGTGAGGTTTGGTGCCAGCAGATTAGAGATCAGAACAGCAGGACACTGGTGCCACAGAGTACAGAAATATCTGGTAGGATTCCCAACATTAAGCAACACTACCAACAACCCCAGAAACTCTTGTCAGTAGCAGCTTTGTTCTTCAGCAGACTATTGCTGCTATGTGGTTCAAACCCCTACATGGTACAGTTTATGGTCCACAGTTTAAATGTTTTGCTGTCCACTGGTGTTCCCAGATCAGACCCAAGTACTAAATCTCCCCATACAGTGCACTAGAAGCTTTCAGAGCACAACTACAGAAGGATAATGTGCCATAGTTAAATGGCATGCCTTGTTTGAAGTTACTTGGGAACATTTACATTACCCAGTAGTCAATTTTTGAGCCATAACCCAGGATCCAGGATAACCAAGGAAGAGCTGATTCAGTCAGTCAGCGCAGAACACTGCTGTGACACTTAAGTGTCACTGTTTTTTCAGGATTCACAACTACAAACCCTTCCTTCAGCCAGGTGGCTATGTCAGCTCTTCCTCATAAAGGCGATCCATTCAAGAACAAAAGTCCCTGTTCTTTCAGCTGCCAGCGTAGTTGTTACAGGACTTACTCAAGATGTGGTGAAACAGATTTAAATCACTTCTGTGCCTGAGCTGTCTTGAACCCCCATTTTCCAAAGCAGTGGCCTAGATACTCTAGATGAAGTGCTTTCAGTCTTCTCTGAGTAAGCTGTTGTAATGCTGCTGCAACTCCCCTTTTGTTGGTAAGTCTTAAGGGCTTTAGGTCCTTAGAAGGGTAAGAACAGCTGAGTAGGAAAACTGAGAACTCAATTATGCCACGTGCACTTTCTTTTTTGTGCGTCTAGCACAGCAATAGCTTACTAAAGAAAATGACTGACTGAAGTCCAAATGGTAATTAGAACAACAGGGCATTTTGGAGCTCATGAGCCTATCCTGAACTACTGTAACAGCCACAATAATCTGCCTGAGCTCCTAAAAAGGAAACCTTAGCCTAAAGGTTTTTTTACCATAAATTCTCACCTTGAGTTACGTTACCTCCAGAACAGCACGAAAATATACTTATGAAGAAGCGTTTAACTTACTGAGTTTTGAGCTTTTCTGCAGTCCTTACGAATTCAACTTTCTTAGCTTGTTCAGCTCTCATCTTCCAGTTCTGAAATTGTTGACCAGCACCTGCAGTACTGGAACAGCTGTCATTCTGTACATAACGAAACCAAATATTATTCAAAACCAATTGTTTTTTAAATGTTTATTGGTTATTTTTAAGCTGACAACACCACAGTGCAGAGTAACAGCATTACTTCAGTTTTATAGTAGTGCAATTCAACTAATTTTAAGTCACACAGGTATAAAACTGGAGCGATGGCAAGCCGATGACTGTATACAAACCCACATTCTTCAGCGGAAAAACGGGAAGACTGCAACACCAGCTTGCTTTAAGAGAGGCTGCTCACCACACTGCAACACTCAATCCAGGCAACTGCCTTGCCTCTCATGGCGGTAAGTCTCTGATGAGTCCGAGTAACTACCCACCTGACTATAAGCATGTAGTCTACACTAGGCAGATTACCCCCATTTCATCTTGTTCAAGAAAAGCACTAGCTTAATGTCTCTAACCTGCTTAATAACGCTCGCAAATTGCCAACTCCTATTCATAGCAACCCTGGGCATCCTCAACACAACCACTGCTAGGAATGCAGTTAATGAAACCGCCTGCTCAGGTCATGAAGCTACAATGTTGAGGCCAGCCCGCCAAACCCGCACTGCTTCCTCCAGGTTTCTTTTTAACGTCTGTCCCTGCACCTTCGACGAGGCTGGAACTCCTCAGCCGCCGCCGCCTCCCGGTGGGCCCGCACAGAGGGGCTCCCCCCGGCCGGCGGGAAAGAAAGGCCGGCGGGCTGGGCGGCGGCCCCGCGGCGCGGCAAGACGAGACGAGCCCTTTACCTGTTCCTGCCCGGCGGCGGCCGCCGCAGCGACTGCCATCGCTAGAGCAGCCATTTTGACGGCGGCCGCGGCTGCCGTGCCGCCCCGCCGGCGGCGCTGAGGGACGGCCCGCGCCCGCCCCGCCCCGCCCCGCCGCGCCGCGCCGCGCCCCGGCGGCTTGAGGCGCCCGCAGCCGCTGGGATTTCGGCAGAGCGCGGGCGGGGGTCGGGGGTCGGGGGTCATGCCCCGCGTTGTCCGAACCGAACGGTGCGTGCGAGAGACGTGCCGCCGCCTTGAGGGGGAGGGCGCCCTCCAGAGTGCCCGCAGCCGCGCGGTCGAGGTGGTGAGCGTTTGGAGAAGACGGCGGCCTCGAAGGCCCCGATCTCTTCTCCGGTGCTGTGGGAGCCCCCTGAGTTGTCTCGAAGAGCTGGGGCCACGGGCTGGGCGTCGCAAGGTGGTGTCCTGTCGGAGCAGCGTGCTGAAGACCCGCTGGACAGCCCTGGCCTGGCCTGTGGGGCTGTTCAGGAATCCTGTACCTGGAGTTCCATCGAATGGCATGGCAGCCAGTGGTGCTTGCTGTCGGGTAGCACTGTGTTGGGCTCTTCTCTCAGTGGCTGGTGTCAACTGGGGAGAGCCATGCGTGGTTGTGGTTTGACTATGACTGATTAACTGTCTTGCATCTACGACTGAACACTTTTTTCTCCTTCCTTAACTCATGGAGGGCGCTTGTTACTGGCTCCGGTTTCATTTATGTTAGGACACAAGGTTTTGTATTGATTGCTTCCTTCAGGAAGACCAGAATATATTCTCATTACCCTGACAGAAAATTAAAAGAGTTTTGCATTACTCAATACATTTTTGGGACTCTCAAGATCTTGTTTTTCACTCATTTATACCAATCAAAGTTTTAATGAGTTGCCAATTAACATTTCTGCAGAATAGAAATAATCTATTCATGTAGTGGCTTTGCTAGCTAAAGAGATTTTACAAACTGGTGTTTTCCCAGCTGCAGAACACAAAAGCATTCACAGATGCTAACCAAATGGCCTAAGCTGAAGACATTTTATTGCCTAATTGATGTTTTTAAGAGCACTTTCCTGATATATTTTTCCTCTTCATGCTTTATGGCTGCACTTACATTTGATTTCTTTGTACTTGCTGAATAAGAGTTAACAAGTAAAGGAGAACATTGCAAAACCTGAAAACAGTCATCAGCATAAATTAAGGAGGATTGTTCTCACAGATTGCTACCTGAAATGGCTTGTAAAAGTATTCTCTCCATAGCAGCGTTTCAAAGTCTTCTTTGTCTTGTCCTTCACTATCAGATGTAAGAGAAAAAAGTGTGTCTTCTAAAACTTGTTTGTATTTGCTTTCTTTTGGTGACTGTCAGCCCTTCCAAGGTTTCTGTTACAAGGATCAGCAAACTGATAACTGATCAGGGATTGCTCCACAGCAAGCACCTGTTTTCAGCAAGCATTTTAACCAGGTGGCTCCGGTCATGGTGTAATTCAGATACTGTTCAGTAGTTTACCAAATTCTGGATGGTCAATCTGTATTATTGTCTGCTACACATTTTACTCATGAGTTACTCAGAATCCTGAGGACTTTAGAAAGATGCCATAGAAACCATGTGCAGAGATATTTCAGGTATTGGAGCAGAGCTCGGCTTTGCTAGTTCTTTGCTAGCACCATGGAGGGTCAGGCATCAAGGTGTGATGCTGATATAAAGATGAACCCTGGCTTTCAGCTGGACCAGGACATTATTTCATTCCTTCTAAGAAGCACGATGCATCTAAGGCAGGATATGCCTGTGGTGGGTTGGCCTTGGCTGGCCACCAGGTGCCTGCCAAGCTGCTCTATCACTCTCCCTCCTCCAAAGGACAGGGGGAGAAAATAAGATGAAAAACTCATGGGTCAGTAAAGGCAATTTAATGAGTAAAAGCAAAGGCTGCGTTCGGAAGCAAAGGAAAGCAAAATTAATTATTCTCTACTTCCCATTAGCAGATGATGTCCAGCCACTTCCTGGGAAGTACAGCCCCAGTACACATAGCGGTTGCTGTAGAAGACAAACACCTTAATAACAAATGCCCTACCCCCACCCCCCGGCCTTTTCTCTTGGCTATTATTGCTGAGCACGACATTGTATGGTATGGAATATGCCTTTGGTCAGTTTGGGTCAGCTGTCCTGGCTGTGTCCCCTCCCAGCCTCTTGCCCACCCCTAGCCCACTGGGCCTTCGGGGAGGATGCTGGAGAGACAGCCCTGATGTTGTGTGAGCACTGATCAGCAGTAGCCCAAACGCTGGCCTGTTGTCAACACCTTTCTAGCTACAAACACAAAGCACAGCTCTATGTGGGCTGCAGTGGGGAAAGTTAACTCCATCCCAGCCAGACCCAATACAATGCCACAACTCTTGGGTGGCCTCTGTGTCCTTTTTGTAAACAGGTAATCTAGATCCAGAAGAAATGAGCTAGATAATTACATAAGGTAAATACATCCTGACCTCTCTCACACTCTCTCAGCTTAGTTTGGTGTTTGAGGTTAGCAAATCCCTGACTTCTGTGTGTGTTTTGCTTCATAAAAGCTTTCAAGATTTTGCACAGAAATAAAGCATGGAAATAACACCGAGAAAAAAATCAAGCTGTTAAAATTTAAAGGAACTGGGTATACACAGAACAAAAAAGCCCAAGTAACAGAAAAAAAACCCGTTAGCTTGGAAGATACGATGCTGGCAATCAAAGATTTGATCACAGCCACTTACCTTTATGGAAGAGGCCTCATGTGTCACAGTATCGGTTCACCATTTTCCTGAAATCCTTCAAGCCAAATAGAGAAAAAAGTCTGCACGGTAATGTTGCATTCCCATCCCTGAGATCCTTGAGGGAAATGCCTATCTTACAAGGATGCATAAATATCCACTCACTGGATGCAGATCCCCGGAAGAAAGACTTTCCTAAGTCAATATTTCTCTTCAAAGTGTTGGGGTTTTGTTTGTTTGTTTGTTTTTAACTGGTGCCTTATCTCTGAGTCCTCAACAAGAATGCATTAGGGCAATTGTAAAGTATCAAGCAGAAAAGATAGCCTGTGTTACAGAAGCAAACTGGAAGCAGTTTAAAAGAGAAAGAATAAACTAATGATCAGAAAACCAAAGCCTTTAACCCTATGGGTACAACTATCCACTTGTGAAGGTATTCATAAAAAATTGTCTAGTTATCCTAGACTATAAAAGCACCCAGCTGCTGCTAATAACATGGGCTTTCCCTGTATTTTCATTTCTGAAAAAAATGTCTCCACTCTACTCTATGCTCAGACTCACAGGTCAGAATTAAACCAACTCAGGGCATCAGCCAGAATATGAAAAAAACCATGGATGCAGGTGCAAAAAAAGCTATTACAGGTAGATGGATGGTATGTGCTTATTCTGGGGTGCTGTAGTAACACACTCTGGGGGGCGATAAGCAGAGTAGGGAGAGTACCTGATAAGTACACCAGCAGTAAGTGCAATAGTGCAGATGTGGGCAGGGGTGGTACAGTTCTGCACTGTGAAGGCAGGCTGCTTTTATCTCTAGTTTTTGTCCACCAGGTGTCATCTGAGAAGCACCTGATAGCTACTACACGCATAGCTTTTGTATTTTTTTCTTTCTAGAAACCAACAGCAAGCTTTTACTGTCTATAAGCAACACATCCTGCATTCAGTCTTTTGGCTGTCTCTATCCCTCTTTACAGGATGATCTGATCTGGCCCCGTACTGGCACCATCAGCTCCCCTGCATTTGATGAGGACAGAGTGATTAGTACCCATGGGAAACACAGGAGAGAGTGGTCATCACTTCTTCCTGTGAGCCCTGTCCTGGAGTGCTAGCAGACCTGACAGCCTGGACACACAAAGGTTTGTTGTTCTGCAGCCACAGCCCAGTGTTGGTGTCCCCCAGTACCTTTTCCTGCCAGTGCCTAACTTGCCCCAGAAGTTGAGGAGCTCCAGACTAGACAGTGGCAGTATAGTAGATCCCTTTTCTGTTCGCCAGATGAGTGCCTATTGTGCTCATCCTAACTCATTTTTGCATAAAGCTTTGCTTTAAGTAGAAGGAACTTTGCATGGTGTTGTGATGGCAAGGAACGGTGGCTTGGCTTTCATGTTTTGTTCTGTGTAGAAGGCATCTCCAAAGAAGCTAAAAGCACAAGATACAGAAAGAGGCCTGGAGTCAGTAGCTTAGTTTTAGTAAATGTTTGTAGGAGAATATAGATGGTAGGAATAAAAAAAACTGTATTCATAATGTCCACAGAAATATCTGCTCATCTAAACTACCACTTCCTTTCCTTTCTGTAAAACACAGTCTGTATCTTTCAAGAAAATAGACCTTTATTTGAACCCTGATTGAAGTCTAGATTTCACGCTAAAACTGAAGTGGAAGACCAAAAGGGAAATGAAAAAACCTGAACAAATCCACATGACAAATCCAAGGGTCCCAAATGAACAGGAGCACATCATTTTACTGTTCTTCACTCTCTCCTGATTTATAACTGTGTAAATGACAACTGAATCTGATCTCTTAATAAGACATCCTATTCCTTCCTTTTTTCCTCCAATTCGTTCCTTCTTTTTTTCCACTCTCTAGGATTTCCTCATCGTTGCCAATTCTTGGCTCTTCTGTAATTCTCTCCTTCTTCATCTCCCTTTCCTGTTACAAAAGGAAGAAGAAAATGTTCCTGCAACTATACTTGAAACACACAAAAAGAGATAGCAGGCGTGCCAGTAGAACACAGAGTGATAGTCCTAAGTTCAAGTCCCAATCTTGCAAAATACCTTCCTTCTTAGATCCTGCAAGCAGAGGACAGAAATGTGCTCTGGCAAAATTACAGGAAGTTTTAGGCTTGGCCAAACCTCAACATAGCAAAAAGTTGGATGCTCTCCCCAGTACACATTTGTATATTCAATCAACAACCTTAGCAGCTGCTTGTGTTTGAAACTGGCACACTGCATAGGTCACGCTATTGACAGCATCAGTCATGCTGGGGCTTCAAGACCTTACTCGGCAGCTGTCTCTGCCACTTCGTTTTCATGGTGAGTTTTTAATTTATCAGCTCCTAAGCTACTTTTCTGCAACTGGTTATTAATTCAGTCAAGTGTGATGAACTTTCTTAGGGCCTTTCATTGGCCTTTTCTGTGGCTTCTGCAAAAAATTGGCTGCCTACTTCAGGCTGTCGAGAGCTTTTCTTCCTCCTGTCACATAAAGGCCAAGAGTCTACTAATTCAAGTCACAGCAGGACTCCCAAAAACCTCAAGTAAGTCAGAGGCAGATAAATGAGAATGCATTACCAACATAATGAAGTTTGTCTAGGGAAGTGTGCCCTGCAGAAAAGAGAGGGTTTCCTAGGTCATGAGGAGAAAAGCTGACCTGTACTAGGAGCAAGTGCAAGGATATTTGTGTGCAAACGCGAAGCTGCCATGCACAGATGAACAGAATCACTTGGTCTGTCACAAGTGTATGGCCTGGTGTTGCTACAGCTGGAAGTGTTTAAGAGTTTTGGCACTGATTTCATAATGGGCACATTAAAGCTCTAAATTTTTATGATTACTTCTATTTTTCTCAGTTCTAGTCTCTACAGCTCTCTATGGTAGCTATGAGAGTTACATGATTAAATTAGTAATCAGAATTAAATTTTTAATCAGAATTTAAAAGCTACATTTTAGAATGTTGTACTTCTACATTTTTGATTTGTAGTTACTGTAAGTCCTTACGCTTAGGCAGCTAACTGACCGTGTGTGTGACTTGGGACTGTAACTGTATAACCAGTACAGCAACACACATATGTCAATCACAGTCACAGTTTTCGCCTCCTTTATTCTGGATATGTGGCTGAAAGATGCAAGACACCCTCACTGCTAGTTAACATGGAAGCAAATCTTTGTAGTTTTAAAAGAGAAAACATTAACAAAAAGTCCATTTACAGCAAAAAAAGTCGTATTGTCCAAATTCAGATTAAAAAATAAATTTGAAATGGTGACAACAACTACTATTTTCATGGCCACCATAAAGCTACTCCAATTTCACAGATTATTCCAGATTTCAGTAGCACAAAGTTAAACATTGGGGGTTTCACAGATCTGCTCTTTTAACGAAAAGAAGCAGTTGGCTAGCAGGTTTTATTCACATTCACTGAGTGTTCTTTGACCAACACCCATTTGTCAAAGAGAAGCACCTTCCAGACCATATTAAACATTGCCTCTAATTTCACACCTGGCCTCAGAACAGTTTACTGTAAAACATGACATTATCTGTGCAAGAATATACCTGTCTGTGCCCATATTAGGTCAAATAAGTGTTTTGGCAAAAGAGACAGTAAATTTTTGTGGGTGTAAGATAGGATCTTGGTACTATTTTAGAGGAAAGGATGTGGTGAAGACCCTCAACACATTGTCCCCTTCCCTTGATCTTCCATGCAATCTCTCATGTGGAGCATGCAGTCTCAAAGTTGCGTGACACTGGGATAAGTACTCCTGGTTTCTGCCCTGACCGAACATTTGCCCCAGTGAAGCCAGTAGGAATGTTGCCATGTGAACAAGTTGACACGAACACCATTTGTGTCTAACTTAATGCTTTTTGCTAAGGTTTTGGACAAGTTTTCCAGGCTTGTAACACTGCCTTCTGGTTTTAGGACTTCTTGTGTCCAGGTCTCAACCACAAATACTATTGAAGCAGCATTCACAAGCAGTGTGAAAGGAAACAGAGAGCTCAGGAGGCTTTAAAGCCCTTGGTTTACATTATTGCCTTGATTTTTCATCTTCCTGGATTTTAAAACAATATTTAGAGCCAGAAGAGCCCCAGTGGAAAAACTTAAGAAGCAGAAACAGATGAGACAACAGGGCAAGGAGAAACTACCTGTTACATATGTGACGACTGATCTGGTAGCCTGCATATTGTTCCTACAAAACTCTGCCTCTCTATGTTACTAGTCTTGTGGTTCTCAGCATAGCTGCAGGAAGCTGAGGCTGTAATGGGAACCTGAAAAATACTCTGTGTAGATGATTTGCAGATGTGTTTGAAGACAATGATTTCTTATATATTTGGCCAGCAAGAAGCATAAAGTGGCAAGGATTTTTTTTGTTGTTGTTTCCCTGGATTGGTACTACTGCATAACTACCTTAGAAGGATCAGCATGGCCATTACTGATTTCTGTCTGCAGTAGATAGGAATTAGAAAAGGTTTGAAATGAGCCAAAGGAGAAAATTAATCCAAGGAACATTAGTAGTACTCTTCTGTTGGAAACCTTCAATGTCAGACAGGTGGTGTGCTAACAGGGGTTAAAAATGCTATAATCAGTAAGTATTCCAGGGCCAAACTGTGATCAGTAATTAGCTTATGTCCTTATATTTTTTATTCTTTCTTATTTGTTTTTTTTTTGCTTTTCATGGGATATCAGATTTTTGTCCCTTTCAAAGTAGAAAATGAAAGCAGAGCACTTTTGATTAGTCCCTGCCTGTTGGCAGAATGGCAAAATATTAAGCTGTTATTTTCAGTGGAAATGAATGGGCTATCAAGACGGATGAAACACTGTCATCTGCATGTAGGTAAAAAATTATTTTTACATGTATAATGTGATATCAAATGTGCAAGGCACTGGAGATGGCTGGAGTGGAATAACTCGCGGTGGAGGCACATCGATGCAGTGGGCCTGGAATGGTGACAGGGCTTCAGAGGTTGTCACTCCTGCCTCCAGCACAGCTGCCTGGGGGACCTGAGGGAAGTTGTAAAGGCACCACCCGTCCCTACACTGGATCATGCAAGCCAGTGTGTAGTGCTTGAGGAGCTTGTGTGGATAGCGCTGCAGCATTGCCATGCACCATAGGAATGAATGACAGTGTTGAGAATTGCACGTCAGCATTCGGTTAACCGTTCACTTTGCAGCACACAAGATCAAATTAATAGTCACATCTGCATTTGTACTTGTGCTGCTGTTAGCCACACCTCTAAAAAACCCATGCAAACATATGTAGAGTGTGTATAGTATCCTATCCTTGGTAAGTAACATGGATTGCAAGCCCGCAGGTCACAGCAGCTCTTAGATAATCCACAGAAGTATGTTTGGCTGTGAAAAACAACATTGTGGGGCACAACAGAGAAGTGAGGTATTCTTGCTTTCCCCTCACAAACAAGCTCTTGTACTGCGCTGATCCATGCTTCAGACAGTTGATAAGGAAATGCAGGATATCATGAAACAAGCTTTGTCCCTTAGTGAAGTGTGTAAGTAAGGGTAATGCTGCTAATTACACCTGTGAGACAAAATAGCCTGCCATACATACTTTTGGAGGATGAGAGGTGTAAGGAAGGTGAGAGGCCTGGCTATATGTTACAGAGCTCTCTGACAGGTCAGGGAAAAATATGTAGCGCAGTATATTGCATAGTTCCAGAATAATACAAACAGGCAGGACTGTTAGTGGGGGAATTTGCAAGGATAATTCATCAGCAGACAGCCCCGTATAATTACATGGGTTTAGCTGTGTATGAGCATGGACCAAAATCTAAAGGTCAAGGTGACATTGCAAGTGGTTCAAATGCTGGTGACAGTAGTGTGCTCACAAAGCCAGCTGCCAAACAGGTGTGTGATGGTGTAGGCTGCTCTGTAGCACTCCTGATAATAACATCCACAGGTTTCCACTTTTTCCTGTGTTTCCCATGGGTACTAGTCACAGGCACCATCCACTTTCCACGTAAATATTCACAGCACCCTTCCAGACTCCGCTCAGTTGGGTAGTACCCAGAGCTGAGGCAGCACAAGAGATTGCGTAAAGCCACTTTTGCCCCTACCACTCTCGTCCTTGCCTTCTGGCTGAGTGGCACTTCAGTACCCACAGGAGAGGGAACCCGCAATAAGCTGTAGGATGCCAGGGCTTTTCTCTTGTCAAAAGGCACATGTCTAAAGTGATGAACACACACTGTCAGTGCCCTATAAATAAACAAATGGTAGTTACTATCCAAGCAAAACAAAATACCCTTTTGTTGGCACCCTTTGCAGATATTTAGCTGAATTTGTGTTGAGAGAGGTATTAAACCTCTAAGTATACAATAGTCCATTTGGTAGCATATTCTAGATTGGTACATGATAAAGCTGGAAAACATCCCTCAAGCTCAACATTCTCCATGGAAACAATTTCACTGCACAACCACGCTATTAAGCAAACTGTTATATGCTCTAACAGAACTCCTCAGGCAGTTTTCTCTATTTCCAAGCTAAGTTCATTTTTCCCCCCCTCCCCGGTGTCATTTTTTTTTTGTTTTATTGGAGAACTCCAGCAGGACTGGTGTGCTCTTTCTCTTCCATCCTTCCCCTTCTGACACCTGTCAAAAGCTACTCCCATTAATTATGTTTTCTTTTAGGGAGAGCAAATCTGGATCCTGACCATTCCTGCAAGTCAGATTACGCTATCAGGACATACCATCCTGTTGAGAACCTTTAGTATCCCAACTGTATCCTGCAGTGCTGAGGATAATTAATGTTTATGACAGGGTACTATGAGTTGTTTGATCCCTGCTCTGCATAAGAGGAACTGTCCTTTTTTTTGGACTAGACCTCTGCTGACCTTTTTGGGTTTTTGTTTGTTTGTTAACTGGTGTTTTTCTGTCATAGCAATATACTGAGCACTCAAAGGAGTGCACTGTTTGCTAGGACCCAGGGATACTCATGTGGCAAATGAGCATGCGATTAGGCACACTGACTCTCTGACAGTGCTGATATAAAGTGATTTGAAAAGTTCCCCCAGCTGGAGAACTCTGCTGCAGAAAGATGCATGGCTTGCTTTAACGTGATCTTTGTGTTGGAAGTATCTATTAACAATTCAGTGTGTACATATTAGCATTTCAGTACCTCTTCAAAACAAAAGAAATCCTTCTAATACTGTATTTCTGTGCCAATGGCATTAGATCCTTCCATGCATTAAGGTCACTTTGTGTCTTTTCCTGAAGCCAGCTAAAATGACCCAGAAGGATTTTCCCAATACACCCATGTCCCAGATGGCAAAGAGCTGACATTGTGTCTCTTCCATTCCCCAGCTGTGGGCTCAGGGCACATGGGTGAGGGAGAAGCTTGTCTGGAAGTGTAGGAAGCCACATAACCTGGAAACAGCTGAGTTTGATGGGGAACTGGCTTGCTGAGTTACCCCCATGCGGCGCATGGTTTACCTACATACCAGCATCTCCAGTTCTCCTTCCATCCTGCCCTCAGTCTCCTTCTGGGTGCAATCAATGTAATGTAAGCGTTTGACTGCCAGGTTATTTTTCACATCACAATTGCTCCTGTCATGTTTGCAATAATACAGTTTCCTGCAAGGGTAAAGGAGCAGGCACAGTAGTGTGTCCACAGCCATGAAATCAAAAGGAAATGCTGTGCCTTTCAAATCTGGCTCCAAGTGTAATGTCACAACTTAGTCTCAGAAATTTGAGAAGTGATCAAAATGTATTTTAATCCTTTCATTTCATAGAGCTTTTACATAGCTTTGCTTTTGTCAGATGAAATTTTACTTGGGTGGATGAAGCAGCAGATGCTGCCAGTGCCATACCACTGCTGACGGACTACCTGTGGGAAATAGGAGCTTCTTGATGGCCATGGAGACACCCATTCAGACTGGGCCTGTGCCTGTCTGCTGTGTCATGCCACATGCAGGTCCAGCAGTATTAAATCCTAGTCCAAGTGCCAAATTCCATAACCAGGTACATACATCGATAACTTGACATGGTTGAGTAGGTCCCCCGTAAAACAAATACTTGTGGGTGTAGATTCCAAGGTACTGAGGAATATATTACACAATCCCCACCCAGCGCTGATTGCTAGCCTCAAGACACATTCTTGTGGGAGCCTACTGATACATATGTATGTTCTGGTTTTAAACACTCTTGAAAATAAGCTTAGCTGTCATTCCTTATCTAATGGCTCTATCTTGTCTTTCTTTATTGTACAATATCAAGGTGCTTTCTCTGTATTGCTATGTCTGGTGTGCCAGAAAGATTGAAATTCTCTCTGTAAAGATCCTGGAGGAGCAAGGGGAGAAAAAGAAAGGTAATTGCTTGGGTCATGATCAGCAAATAGAGGAAAGAACAGCAGCAAGGGAATCTACAGATGCTTGTGTACTTCCAGCGTAACTCCTGAGACTTAATGCACAGGAATTAATATTAATCTAAACCACAAACATCAAGTTCTTCCAAATGCTTTTTATTCATAACACCAATATTTTGAAGGTTTCAATCATAGTGTGCTTTAGTGTGCTTGTTAGTGAATCAGGCCATACTTCTCAATATGCACTTCTGAGTTAGCCCCCAGCTGACCAGAAAGATACTGCATAAAAGACAGTGGCTGCAAGTAAATGCGATAACAAAATTGTACTGAATGGCTAAACCCCAGACCTATGTTGTAGCTACCTTACATGATACTCGCAGCACAGAGTGGTCTAAGCTTTCATCCTCATGTGTGGAAAGCCTTCTGTGGGAAGCACCTGAGATGGCAGCTGCTGTCAGAGCTCACCAAAAAGCATCAAACCTACCTGTTAGTAAATGCCATTTTCTGTCATGCTCCAGTCCTGAGGACATTTTCATTCTAGCCATTGCTGCACTAAAGGGTAAAGGAATTTGGCAGAAAATAAAGCCCCTTGCGTTCCAGCTTATCCTCAGATGTCAGAGGGGCTGGGGGCGGCTAGGTTTAGTTTCTGAGTAATGTCCAGTTCAGCGCTGTAAGTCTGGCCACGTAACTATCACGATGACGGATGCACTTATAGCACACTGCACTCTTGGCTTAGCCACATTCAATGCACGAGAATTACCAGACTTATGGAGTTTGGTTGTGTTAACAAACTATCACGACTAGATTAATGAGCAGCGCAGTTTATTAAAGCAACGGTACAGGTTCTTTTGGATTGCCGGTGATAAGTACACTGTCTGCAAAGCACACGCAAATGATAATACAGTCAACTACAAGGACATAAAATTAGGAAAGAAAAGAGCTCTAAAGGATCCTAAGTTTCCCGGGGAAGCACTCGGTACAGCCGAGTGTTCGCATCTCACCCAATAGTTGTCCCTACGAGGGGCGAGAAAGGTTCATCCCATCGACTCATCCCAGAAGTCAGTGATGTCCTCCTGATGTGTCTGTGATGGTATCTTCCCTAATAGTCTTCCTCTTTGGGGGTCTTTTAATGCTATTTTTCTTTTAGGTGGAGCTTGAGTGACTCTAGTCATACATACCTTTACTTTGATTGGTATAAAGTTCTCTCGCTTTGCTTTTAAAGGTATATGCTAGAAAAAATTCAGAGCGCATGCTCTGGGGGCGGGTGGTTGCACCTTGGAGGTGGGTAGCTTTAGGGATGGAGGTGTGTTTTGGTATTATAATGATATTATAATGAGCAAAGTTCACCCAAAGGACATGGTGTTACATGTCAGTACCTCAGAACTGGGCACGTGTGATATAAATCAGAAGTAGGGCATTAGGTCAACAGAACCCCCGTTATTTTACCTCCTTGCTTCAGTGGATTCAATGCAGGGACCAACCGTTCTTGTTCCTATCATTCCAGTTCCCTATCCCTGTGATCACAGAGCCTGGCTGTGGCGCCTCCGCTCCGCTCCACCCTCCGTGTTACTTTTCAGAGCCAGCACACCAAGCTCCCCTGGTGTTGCTACCATCTAAAGTTGCAGGCTATGTTGCTTAGGGAACTACCATGGAACTGATTCTTTATGTGTCCATTGTATTCCACCCTGGAGGTTCACCTTCCCTTGATGGGGGGGGGTAGGGGGGCTGGTGTCATATCAGTAAGTCACCTCCAGCAAATATCCCACACCCATTTGCACATGAGTATTGACTGGGAGGCATGAACACGATCTATGCTATTCCCCTCCTGCTGTCCTGGCTTGGGGCAACCCTGCACACAGCTGATGTGGTGATGTGACGTCTGGGTGCCCAAGGATGGATGCCCTGAATATTCAGACATACTTCCTGTACCAGATTGTAAGAGTAGGCACAAAGCACTGAAAAATGGACAGACTGTAAACTGCCCTTTTTGTCAAGTGTTTGCACCAAACTCTCAGTATTTATCTAGAGTTTTAGAATGTGCCCTTCCCCACAGTATCTGTGCATGCACCTATATAATGGAAGTAATGTCTGTCTTTACAAACCTATATGTGCATGATACTTATATACATTTCAGTGTGTTACATTATTTTATAGAACTGGCCTGCTACTGGAAGTAAGACTTAATTAAGTTATAGTGATTAAGAGCTATTGGGAACTAAAATTTTGGACTTTACTTGAAAAAGAATTATTCACTGTTTACTTGCAAAATAGACACAACGCCCACTGAGTCTCAGATATGCCGTGCCATGGTAAGAACGTATGAGGATCAAAATTCTTTTTCTTAAACAATTGATATCCATATCAAGTACAGAAATACAGCTTTTAAGTGGGTTTGGGCACACTGTCATGCACAAGTCTTTTGAAAGGCTATGTTAATCTGGGGCTAAATTATAGATGACATCTCTACCCAAACCTGCACTGTGGAAGGTACAACCAGCTTAGGCCCTTTTGTTCCAAAGCCAAATGCTCCCTGTTTAAACTAAAGTATTTGTTGCCCTGATTATAAAGACTAGTAATAGCAGGACTGATGAATTTCCCTACATTTGCACCAGCACTTGTAGTGGATATAATTGAAAAGCTGGTTTAAAGTGGTTAATGTTACAGTTTCATTTGAAATGGCTGGGCAAAAGCCAGTTGTCTAAAAGCCAGAGATGGATCAGTACAACAGATTTTATGCATTGCTTGCAGAACTGCTCCAGAACACTGTGCACTCAAAAAATATTAGTGACATACATAGCCATAAACCAGACAGTAAACACTTCTGGTGCATATGGAATTAGAGGGCTTAACTGTTGTTATATCCATAGTTGGCTAAATTATTAGCAGACTAGAGCATAGTGGTGTTTATGTTTTGAATAAAATACAATCCAACATAATAATTAATATAAAAAAATAAAGCTGAAAAAAGTCTTGGCTCTTTTTTTGAAAATAAAACTGAGAAGCAATCTAATATTGATAGAGAAATTAATCAAATAATCTAATGTGGAATTGGACCAATAGATTGCATTTTCACCTTACAAAAGTTTTATGCAAAATCCAGAAATGTACAGGTCTCTAACTCTTGCTGATATCGGCAAAAGTTTGATTCTAAATACATTTTAAAGTTCTGTCTGCATAAAATTAAGAATATAACACCTGGACTAGTATGATGTGAATCAGAAAGAACATTAAATTCTGCTGTCCAAGGTGTCTGCTTCGTTAGTCTTGGGGCCATTATAATTTTCTTGGCTTTTGTCAATATATTAAAAGTCTTCCAGAAACTTTTCTTAAAGAAGAATATTAGCACGCTTAGTAGTTCTTCCATGGTATCTAGAAAAAATCGATGTGGCGCTATAATCTCTGCTCTAAAATACATCAAATATCACAGTGCTTGAGCAGCAGCTCAAATTATCTAAATAAATACACAGACCTCTGTTTCCTAGTTTCTATTTGTTTTTACTGTTGCAGTTTAAAAATACACTAAAATAAATTTAGATATACACTAAAATGTTAAATGCATTACATGAGTCAACAACAGAAGTTCTTGTCCCAGCAGAACGATGATATTAGGGTCACATGAGGCAGTTCATAGGAAAAGACAAGACTTGACTTCTGCTCTTGCATGTGGCAAATCCTGCAGTGGTAATGAATGAGCTTCTGAGGGGCTAGCTAGGAGGGAAATAAGAAAGGGAATGGCTGCTGGTAAAAGCCAAAGTTCATGGGGGAATGACCACCATGCAGCAGAGTGCCCACTGTCGCCTGGAAGCTCACACTGGGACAAGTGGAGAAGTTGCCCTCAGAGGCTGCTGAAAGACTGCAATGTTGGGGTTGTGGTGGGAATCTGTTCTTGGGATGGTGACCACCTGGAGACACACGGCTGCTCCCCTGCAAGGCCCAAAATAGCTGCCAAAGCTGATGAATGGACTGCAGATACTCTAAGTACACGTACTTGCCAGGTATCCCCTTACAGGCCAATGCATCTAACAGATGTTTGCAGAAAAGGGCTCCATTGTTGTCCTCTGCATCATGTAACTTCTGCTATGAATGGCATCTTTTTAATTTAGCTTGTTGATCTCTTTAACAGAAAAAGATTTAGCTTTTATTTTACCATCTGGTGCTTTTTAAGCTTTGTTATTCTGGGAAATACTGTTCTCCAAATGGGTAAACTTGTCAAAGCCCTCATATACTTCCAATACTTCGTTTTGTGGGCACAAAATAATAAAAATAGTCAAATGTGTAGTTATAGTAGGAATTCTTAGACCCTGTTCAAATTATCCTTGATTGTTCAGAGGATTTTTGCTGATGAGACTTTGTCAGATCTCTTCAGCTGGGCAAACGAGAAAGACAAATGCCAGCAGTTTTAGCTCCATGCTCTTCCTCTTGCTTTTGTCTGCACTGCAGACTGAGCAGAGACACTAGCAAAGATGAGGTCTCTGTTTGTTAGAGCTGGTCTACATGGCAAGTCTTGCCAGGAAGAGGATGCTTTTTCTGGCTTGGGCTTTTTCTGGCTGGGGCTTGTAGTCCAGCAAACATTTGCAGGGTAAAACTTCCTGAGAGAGACAAGGCACAAGTATTGGTCAAGTGAAAGCCCATTTTCAGCCTTCGGAACTTAGATCAAACATGAAATAACCTAAAAATTAGGTCTGAACAGGGCATGAAGGCCTGTCCAAGGGCTGTCCATGGGAAACCCAGGGAAACATTCAGGCTGTTCTCACCCGACTCCAACCCAGGTGCCTGGATCCTGTATGTCTTCTAAAGTTAGTAGTAAAGCCTGTAACTTCAGCAAGAGTTGGGCTGAATTTGTAGATAAAGTGTGCAGGTACTTTACCAAAGGGTTATTTTATCTGCAAAACTAACAATTTTCTCAAGGGAAACTGGAGCTCTGAAATTTGAAAAAGAGCACATCTTCCCAGAACAAACCCTTTGCACTTTGAAGAATGTTTCTTTCACCAGTGCTTCTGTGGGAAAAGATTTTGAAAAAAAATATTTCTCTTTTTTACTCCATTCCAAACAGCAAAGAATTTTTTACTCTTACTTTCTGCAAGGGCTTGGCTAACCACCTAACAAGTGACTTGTTGCACCACCACAGTAACAAAAGGCCTGATGTATTTCAGTTGTAATGGAACAATGAGAATTCTTGTTTCTCTTGTTCCTATGCAACTTCCAGCATTTCCAAAGGAATGATGAAAGCCTGAATTTGTAGAAACTACTAAGCTTTTTCAAACATCTGGAATAAAAGGAAAAGGGTGGGCAGGTTTCCTGCCTTATTTCTCAGAAAGAACAAGATAAGAAGTTAAATCAAAAAACAATTCAATTTATGAAAAGAAATGGCAGGAAAAAATGGATTTCTGTATCAAGGGGAACTTCTACACAGAGCGTCTGTCCACTGCTGCAGGGAACAGCCCAGGCCGTCTCTTTAAGCTCAGAGCCTGAGTGCCAGCAGAGCAAGAAGTTAGAGGCCAAACCTAACATTCCTAAGTAAAATATAAAATACTTATGGCAAATAAAAGAGGGCATTAGTTTAGTATGAGTTATTTTTATTTCCTTGGATTGAGTGCGGTTCGCAGCAGACATATAATGATTTCCTTCAGCTCAATTTTTCTACTGGCCTAGGAAGCTGCAAAAGGGCCGAGTATCTTCCTCCAGTTTGAACAGACAATATGAGAGTTTTAACTTTTGGGTATATATTCCACTTCTCTGGTCTGCCAGCATTTCCTGCATGCAGTGGTCTAACTCTGATTTAATCAACACCTTTTTTTGGCTGGTGTTCTCCTGTCAACTTCTGCACGGTTGGTCTGGTAGCAACCAGCTAGCAACCATACAATCAAGTGCTCTGCTACCTACAGCTGTGCAGCTGCGGCAGGATGCGTCTCAGGCAAGCACAGATCTGCCAGAAATCCTATTTAAAGACTCAGCTGCTGAAGCCTGAGGTGTTACACTAATTTCTGTCTGATTAGTCTAGAGCTAGTTTAATGTTAGCTAAGGAATGGATAGACTGCAGCCACAAAGAGAGCTGACGATTTTGTAGGTGGATGCAGTGTCAAGGAAACAAAAAAAAAAATGCGCCAGGGCTATTCAAGTGCTGCCTCAAATGTTGTGGCACAGGAGAACATATCAGGAAGGCCTGATCCAACACCCTCTGGACTCAGTGATGGTCATTTCATGGCTTTACTGCAACAGATCCTTAGACACAAGTAATAGCAGGGAAGTGTTTGAGAAACATTAATACTACTACCACTACTACCACTACTACCACTCCTCCTCCTCCTCCACCTCCTCCTCCCTACCTTTTCATAGCAAGATTCCCCTTACACAGTTGTGATTTCAGTGCTTACTAAAGATACCTGGGATTTTGTATCCCATGTGCAAATAAATTCATGGGACCTTATTGGAAATATGTGCATGCGCTTTAGACATGCTCATACAAAGACTAAGCCTGAGCAAAAGCTAGGATTTGTAAAGCAATTTGAAATGAAAGATATTTGCAAGTGCAAATGTATATTGTTATGGTAATTTCTTTCCTCATTTTACATATTACTTTTTCTCATTAGAAAATTTCACTTTCTTCTTCACAAAAAGTCTGTAGATACCCCATTTCTTAGAAGAGAAGACAACATAAAAATAAATGAAGTTTTCCTTCAGATACCTGGACCTAAATGCCAAGCAACATACTGGTCTGTCCTGTTCCAATGTGAAGACACTTTAAAGTGAATCTGAAAATACTTGCCAATTAATTTGTGATTGCTAAGAGCATAACTGCTTGGGGACTTTAGTCTGGCAACATTTCTAAGGGCTGAATGTTAACAACTCTTTAGAAAGGCATTTTCATGATGTACCTTTGAAACAACACACAGCCAAGCCTACAGTGCTACAGACGCAACCTCACCTGTTAGAGCTGCCTGTACAGCTCCAGGCTTTGGTGAAATGTCTTTTTGATGACAGAAGAGTGATCAGCTTATGACTTAAAAAAGAAGACGTACAGGTTGTGTTTCCCATATATCTTTAATACCCTTTGCAGTGTAAATACTGGAAAATTACTGTCCACCTGGGGAAAAAGTCACAGATGTAGGAAGAAGTCATCAGTTCTGAAATTTCACGGTAGTAAAGCTGCAAATGCTTGCTGCCTGTTTGCTGTGCCCAGCAGTTTGGACTGTGCAGCTGGCAGAGGTCTAGCAGTGCACATCTTACTGCTGAGAGCCCCATGAGAGCAAGTTGATAGGTACTGCCCTGCAGTCTAGCCTGTAGATGTTCTGAAGAGGCTTACAGCTCCATAAAGAACATTTCACGGGCCTACCCAAGTTGGCTACTTGTTTACTTATCACTAGATGTGTTTATTTTGTATAGACAAAGGAATTAAAAACTAATTTTCCATCAAAGAAAGAGAAACATCCTCAGGTAATGGAGAAACCATGAAGACTTGCCACAAGAGAAAATCTTAAGCGTGTATTTAATGCTTAGTTTTAAGTATGTGTTTTCCTACATTTCCATCCAGAAAAGGACTTTTTCTAAAACAGTGTAGAAGTTGCTGAGTATGTCTTGGGCCACACTGGAAAGCTGATGGTCTTAGCTGGCAAAAAAAAAAAAAAAAAGAAGTATGATTTAGGAGACTCACAGAAAGGGTCTTGCAGTAACCTGTGCACCACAGAGCTGTTGACTTTGACAGTAAAAAAACATATGTTCTATGTGCTAAAGCAGGCCAGCCAGGCAATGTCAGTTCCTTCTTCATGGGGGGCCAGTTTTGTATTGAGTTTTTCCAGCATTTGTTATTTATGTGACATTACTATCATTATGTGGTATTATTATTATTATTAATGTGCTATCACTGTTATTAATGTAGTATCATTATTATTAATGTGGTAGAATTATTATTATTATTATCATTATTATTATTATTCCAACATCTGGTATTTAGTAAACCATAGATGCATGTATGGTTTAAGATGGGCACACATGCAGCTAATCCTTCCCAGAAATTGGCTCCAGAGTAAGCTGGGCTGCTGGTGTGCTCCCTGCAGACCTGCTACTCTAAGTTTCCTATTCAAAAGCCAAAACAGGGGTCACCATTTGGTCCAAATGAAGATGCTCTTGACTTGATTCCTGATTTTGTTTACATCACATATGCATCCCTTATTTAGACATATAAAAGGCAGGACAGAAGAAAGTCCTGTGCCTGTGAGATGGGAGAATGAAGTACCATTAGGCTACGAAGCTCAGCTTTGCAGAAGATGAGCATTGCACAAGTACAAATACATGTTTATCAGATAGAATGTGAATCAATAAAGCACCATTGCCCAATTATTTACCTTACTTTGATCATATCACATCGTTTGCCAAGCTTATCTAGTGCATGAAGCAAGAGGTTGACATAAAGTGTTGCCTGAGCAGAAAATGAACTTTGGTCAAGTATCAGAGAACCCAAGCAAGTTACAGGACTTGTTCATATCAGCTTGAAGAAAAATAAATTATCTAGCTTTTATTTCTTCTGTGGGGACCTGACACAGTCCACATCAAACTCAAATTAAGAGGTAGGATTCTTTTTTAAACCCACCAATCATTGAAAACATTGACATAAATCAAGAAAAAAACAAACTTCAGAAACACATACTGCAGTGACTAAGCAATCTAGATTATGCCTTTTCTCTATCTGAAAATTCAATGAAAGTGGATATTGAAAAGAAGGGTAGCAGTGTGAATGAAATAGGCATGTATGGGGTTTTTTGAGCAGTCAAAAGTTACAGGTGAGTTTGACTTTGAACCGGCAATAGCACTATCTTACTGCATTTGATTCCATTTGATATAGTTGGCTATGATTTACTCTTCAGCTGTTCTCCCATTCATAGAAGTCAATATATGACTTGGATGACCCGTTACAACATGTAAATTTTTTTTTAATTTAGCTCAGTTGAGTGATTGCTTGCTTTATTTTTAAAGATTTAGAGATTTAAAAGTCATCAGAAGAGGAGATGAAAACCACCTGAACTTCTCCAGGGTTGGGGTGATGTCCAGCCAGACTGCTACAGAGGTTAGAAAGGAACCCCAGCTCCTTATATGCCATGTCAGTCAGAACTTAGACAGTCAATATCTTGACTTTCCCAAGGTTATGAGGCTCCTGGGTTTTCTGTGCTCTCCCAAGAAAGCCATAAGGTTTGATATCCAGGATACATGCTGCAAAACTCAGGGATCAAAGTTATGCTGGGCCAATTTTGCTTTCTGCTCACTATGGGGTAGGTCTCACCCCACTGAAATGTAGATCAGACTCAGGGTCTCTGTGTATTATGACTGGTAACAGGGCCATCCTGGGACAATTTCAGCAGCTTGAAGATTTCTGGGAAAAGGGTGCCTCAGTTCTGGCCTGTCTCTGTGAAATGGTCTCTGCGGGAGCAAGAATGATGAGGCAAAGGTGATGGCGGGGCTCTCTGCACACTGCTGCTGTGAGCTGGGTGACACTGCTGAACCAGGGTGGAGCAGACAGCTTACAGCGGAGAGTAATCCCCTACATGTATTTACATTTTTCATACCAGATTTCTTATTGTGCATGAATCACTTTTCAATGATCTGGCCATGTATTGTTGAAAAAACAAAGGTCCTCATTTTCCACCGGGCAGGATGCCTGTTAGCATTAGTACTGCTATCATAGACTCCTGTTTGATTTATATGACAAGCTGGTCTCTTAAATGTTCAGAGGATGGAAATTTTAGTAGATTCAAGAAGACCCCAGCAAAAAAACTTCCTTCCTTGTTCCTCAGTGTATACTCAAGAAATAAACAGGACACAGATTTGTTAAGAGAACTAATGTTACAGCCCCCTGGCTTCTTTGGTGTGTCCACCACCATACTCAGCAGTCCAGGTTAGTGCAGTTTGCCCCCCTATACACCCCCTCTGAAGCACTGCATTTCACTCTAGTGTCAGTCCTGTGAATATAAACAGATTATCTGCCTCTCATTTCATTTAACACGAGGTTTGTGCGAATGGAAACTGATGACTCACAAGGATTGTTCTGGCACTGGCTCATTAAACTCAGGAGAAAATATTACAATGGCTTTTCCAGAGAGAGCAAATGTGGTTCCCTGAATAAACACACCGTACTAACTGGTAAGCCCCCCTGGCGTGGCTGGGCTTTATTGCTCTGTGTGCTCTATTTTTCTGCCTGTCTCTGAACCAAGCTTATTTATGTAAAGGCTACTTGTGCAAATGAAAATGCTGTTGTTCCAAAGGACACATGCCAAGCAGTCAAAAAGTGTATTGAGTTTCTATCTGGCATAAAACCAAGGCCTCAGTGCTTTGCACAAAGCGTCCCCAACGCATGAGTAGTATGCACAATATGATGGAAAATAGTGGCAGAGCCTGGCATCAAAAACCTTTTGCATAGTTTGGAGTCTCAATTGCAAGAAACCCTCAAAATAGTGTATACACAGGTATATCTATCTTTGTATTATGAATTTCTAGTATCATTACTGTAAATAACTAACATTTGAAGACAAAGGTAAAAAGGACGGTGCAGCAATGATAAACAGAGCAAAGAGGTGCCCTGCAGTGTCGCGAAGTAAAAGAGTGGGAAACATATGCAATGAAACATCTATAATGCTTGAAAACACCATATGTTGCTTTGCCAAGAGCTCTAGCTGTGCCACTTAACTGTGCTGAGCATTAGTCATGAAACAAGACACCCTCCTGGGAGGGAATTGGAGTTAATGATCCTGCCTTTAAACAGGCTTCCCAATGCAGGAACCCTCTCCAACCACAAGCCTGCAGTCTTCTATTGCAGCAGGGGCCATCATCCTTATTCAGTCTTCTTCTGTGGTATAAAGGATAAAAATAAAGTTTGCAAGCCTAGTTACAAAGTGATTTCTGATGTATATTCTAGGATATTACTACCCCATGAGTGTTGGCGTAGTGATATCCCTTGATGCCTTTTGGAAACAGGAGACCTGCCCTAATGAGTGGTAGGTCCCTCCCAGCCCACCTTCCTACATCATGGGCAAGAACATGTCTGGGAATCCAGCTAGGAAGCTTTGCTAGGGCCTTTTGCTATGATGGCTTAATTCAGACTGACCTTTGCCTCCATTAGGCAGATGTTCCCATTGCAAAGGGGCTCCAAATCTGCCAGATTGCTTCCCAGTGAGTATCTCCCAACGTCAGTGAAATCATCATGTGGCTTAAGGGACATGCAGGTGTCAGTGGTGGACTCTCAGTAAAAATGTTGACACCAAGCATCAACCATCACTGATGTGAAAAAGGAGATGAGATATACCTCAGCACTTTAGTGAAATCCTGTGTCACCTGTAAGGGCATATTGCTTTCCCCATTCGGTGACCAGTGCAGAGCCTTGGCACCCCGCAGCTCACACTCGTTCCCACCCTTCTGAAGGAAGCTGGAAATTGAAAGAGGTGGAGAGAAATGTTTGTGTATCTGAACTAGCAGTTGGAAAAGAAAACAAAAGTGTTCAGAGAACAGCACAAAATAGTCAGTGCCTTCCCAGGATTTGAAAGTAAGTAATGACATTCTGCTATATACTGCCTAAAATTCTCTTTACAGTTTCTCTCAGACAAGGTTTAAACATCTAATTCATTACATTAATTTAGAGACTGAAGTGAGGCAGTTAAATTAGGAACTGTATCTCCTCTCTTTTGGCAACAGGAAAAGGAATGGACTTACAGAACTTGAGGTCCATCCAGAGAAAACAACAACTTAGTTCTCAGCAATGGTCAGAAAACTGAAGGAAGATCTGAGTTGTTCAGAAAACAGTAAAGGACTAAACAGGGAATTCCATTATGCCACTGTATGTATATCTATGATATACCTGCATCTTGGATACTGCATTTGGTTTGAAACAGCTCAGATAAGTCAAAGAATTAAGAAGTTAAGAGAAGAATGGCAAGATTTATGAAGCTAGAGAACAGCTTTCCTAAGATAAAAATTCAAACATTTTAAGACACTTCAGTCTGGAAAGGAGCAGGACTCAAGGGTGTCTAAAATCTTGAGTGACTTGAAGGAGTTGACCATTTTTCATGGGCTCTTCTAACACAAAACCTTGGGGACATTGACTGAAATATACATAGGGAGGTTCCAGACGAGCACAAGGGTGGCTCTTCACAAAACACGCAATTAACTTGTATCACTCTTTGCTGCAAGACATTGTAAATGATAAAAGTTGCCTGGGTTTTCAGCATAACTCAACAAATTCATGGGAAAAGTTGGTCTAGGTTTACTAAACAGAAAGAAACCACCACCTAAAGATGGAAGTACTCTTTGGAAAGTACTCACTGGGTTTTTCTAGGTCTTCCCTGCCCTTTCATCCAGACTAAACAAGTCTCATGAAAATTTATCTGGTGAAATTTTGTAAGACTTTTAAACCAGCTTTGTTGTTATTATTATCAACTAACTTGGAACTAGTCAGTGATCTTTCCATTTGGGGAAAATATTCATGACTTGCAAAAGACTTAGAAAACACAAGGCAAATATTCAGAGATTGAATAATTGTGCGGGTGAATGGAAAGACTGAATTTGTCTGTGTACTGGTTGGTAAGATTAGTGAATCAATCTGCACACCTAAGTGTAACTTTGAGGATGGAGCTTCTGATTTTTATCACACAATATGATTATGCAATGGCTTTTGAAAACTTGTTTGAAAATGCACTGGATTGGCCTTTTGTCCAAACTAAGCCCATGGTCTAATTCATTATACTTTGAGCTGTCAGTCAGGTGGATGCCAAAAGCAAAAACAACTGCAGCTTCGGAATAGTGAAGGAAAGAGAATATTCCCATGCAAGTCTTACCTGCTTAGAAAAGCAAGAGAGAGCACCACTGAGAAGCCTATGCAGATGATGCACTCTCTGCTTTCCCTGTCCAATTCTATCTGATCCTGTCTAGGAGGTTCCTGCTTGAGGTTACACCTGCAGTCTTGTTCATGTTTTAACAATTTCTGAGGAATTTTCATTGATATTCCAGGTGCTGTAATGGAATAGAAAATGTATGTGTGGCTGAACTATGGCATGAAATCTCTAGTATCCAAGGAAACAGAGAACACATAGACAACTCATCCTGTAAAAAGCTAAACCAAATTATCCGTATTGTTTTACTTGTCCAAGAGACTTATTTTCTCACTCAGATAAACCACTGTAAGAATATTTAAAATGTCAAAATGGAACCCACACTGCAAAATATAGATCCTAGCCTCAAGCACCCTAGTTCTTAACAGTGTTTTCATTTGCAGGTGTAATTTTGGCCTATTAAAATCACAAGGATGAATCACAGACCCATTATTTGTCTCCAAAAACATGGATCACCTCTCAAGATGAGATATTTTCTTGCAGGTTGCTAGTTCATGCCTGCCAGTAATAAGAAGAAAATTGTAATTAGTTGGTTAGGCAAAAAAATGAGATGTACTGGAGTGAAAATATTTAAATACTATCCAGTAATCTCAAAAGAACCACAAAAGGAAAATGTCCCCTTACGTTTTCACTACAGTTTACCTGCTGCCACCCAGAAGTGAGAACTGCTGCAGTGCTAGGAAAAAATGTTTCCGTCAGAGCTTTCCATTGCAGCAGGGTGCTCACGTTATGAGTAAAAATGGGAAGAAACCTGCAGACAAATGGTATGGATAAGTGGCTCCTTTTTATCTGTTTTGTATAGCCAAGCAAAGCCTGTGTAATGCTTTTTGTTCCGTTCCTTGCTTTTTTAAAATATACATATAGATGTATATACATAATATATATATATATATAAAGCCAGTATCATTATCCAGAGTTGCTATTTCAATGAATAATCAGGTGCAGACAAACCCTTAGGCATAGTGGAAAGGGGCCAAAATGGGGCCAAGAAGCTGTGTGTTAGTTTCTATGGCTTATTTTTGAAGTTAGGGAAAAAAGGAAACAAGAACAAATGTAAAATCTTAGTGAAAACCAGTGTAAGAGAGAGGTGTATTCCTTGTTTTAAAGTGTGGTGGTTTGGTATTACCCCACAGCATGCACTCGCTGTACATGCAGGACTGCATACACACACTCATGAGCTCCGTGGGGTGCCTGAGGTTGGCCTAGGCATTTCAAATATGCCATGGATAGATTTTTGAGGTCCAGGGGTCTACTGAGAGTCCAGGTTGCCCAAGTACATCAAGGCTTTTTGTGCTGTCACCTATTGGGTGAGAAGTGGACAGGGCTAGAGCTGCCCAGCTTTGGGTCTAGGCAGCCCCAGCAAGTTTAAATGCATACATATACTTCGCATATGCACATATACACATACACTGCTCTCATGCAGAGAGCAGAAGACAAGGCTAAACAGATCTGAATATAAATGTAGTACCTGTATAGGCACAAAAATTGCACTGGCTTCAGTGGGAGGAGGGTGAATACCCCTTAACACTGGCACTGGAGCAGCATACCTCTGTGCACAGTCCATCCAGACTGTGAGGGGTCATGCAGACCCCTAGGAAGGCTGCAGCCTTACAGACAAATCATGCCCGGAGACAAGGTGTCATCCTGATTCTCCGCTTGCAAGCTAAGGCCTTTAATTGCAAGACCTCCCCAGTGTGAGGGAAACCTGGGCATGTATTGAGGCACCTTACAAGGAGATAGAATAAACCTTTCTAATTTTAATGACTTTAAAATGAATCCCATTATTCTGGGAGGTGGACATGTCTAATCAATGATTTTTGCTGATCAGGGCTAGGTTCTACTTTATTTGCAAAAAAATAAAACAGAGGTCCACGCTGCGCAGCCAGGACTTCTTGGTCAGTACTCGGTCCAGCAACTAGCTCCAGCAGCTGCGGTGGACACTGACACCTAAGAGCTGCACCAAAATTAAACTAATGCATTGCTTATGCAAGAAGCAGTAAAGTCAAACAAAAACAATCGATAGTTACCCCAGGGAATTTGCTTGGCTTGGCCACTGCATGACTTAAGAGTCAAAAAAATGACCTGTTGTGAAGATCCATTTTGACAGCCTGTGCTGGGACCAAATCTGCTCCTGGGTGCATAGTGCTCAGTAACAGAAGTTGGCAAGCTCTACTTTTAAAACAATAATACCTAAGCAATGGTATGACTGAGAAACTCCTGTTAATGTTTACTGTGTTGCAGAGAAGAGATCATTTGTTTCTGAGAAGAACACGAGGTTCAACCGGAGGTGGCCAACAAGAGTTCATGTGAGACCAGATCATTCTGGCACTCGTCTCCAGGTGAGTGGTTTCAAGACCTGGGGGATGCCTTTCTGTGTCCCAGAACACTTTTAATAAATATGGCAGGAGGCCTTACCTCTACTGAAGATTATTTCCCTCATTTTCAGGCTGTTTCCAACCATTTCTTGTCATCGTTCAGCCCTTTCTCTCACTTCTGCAGCCAGGAGAAAGGACAAATGGTCCTAAGTTAAGGGTGGTCTCAACTATGTCATCATTTATCCATTTTTACAGTCCACCACATCTGACAGTATAGTCTGAGGTGTGCGGTGAGACCCTGGTATGAAGTGCAGCCCCTGAAGTACTTGTCTGTTAGCCATCAGCCATAGGAACCCAGAAGAAAACCAGGCAGAAACATCTCTGAGGATACTGGCAGGAACCACAGTACCTTTGCACTGTGAAAAGGCAAAGCCTCAGTACTGCTTCAAGGCACCATTCCTGTGGCAGCAGGAGAGATGAAGCCAGGGACCAAGACTCCTTCTGTGCCATCTTTCTTGCCACATCTCTCCTCACCTGGTGCCCCAAGAGGTGTGAGCAGAGCCAGAGGCTGCATGTGAACTGGGTTGCCTCGCTTTCCACTCTGACGTGAGCATCTTCGCAGGAGCTGACCCCTGAGCAAAGCTCAAAGGAGAGGGATGAGCAGTAGCATAGCCTTGTGACTGGTGCAAATGAGCACTGCTGATCCCAGATGTTTAAAAATTGCAGGACCCAGCAGAATAATATAATTAGCTAGAAAAAGTATCAGGAGATTAAAAGAAAGCTTGGGCTCTTTTTAGTTGCTGTCTCATTTTTTGACCTTTAAAGCAACATTCAAGTTGTATTTTCTAGCTTTTCTTCACATCTGTGACAAGTAGAAATATACTCTTATTTTCTCTTTTTTTAAAAAAAATAAAGATGACTACACTGCCATTATTTAATCCCCTGCCTCATCGTGAATAAGGCGAGATTCAGGATCAAATTCTGAGAGGTAGGAAATGCCCTTCTCACTTGTCATGCCTGCAGACCACCCTTGCAGCACAGCACTGTCACCTCTGCTCTCACTCTTCTTAGAATTTCTCACCTTTCCAAGTAAAAAGCCAAGTACCTGCACTGTGGTCTTATGAACTGAGATGATGGGCAACCCCACATAACGCAAAAGAAACATTCCCCGTCTCATGTTTTATGATGCAGAGGTTTATTCCTTCCTCTCTCCCACCTCCTCACTGACCACTCCTTTGAAAGTCTGCAGCATCCAGCTGGGCTTTCACAGCTGGAAAAGGGTGTGGGCTGCAGACAAAACCACCATGCTGTCCAAAATGATTTTACTGCTTCTTGTACAAGCAATGCATTGGTTTTGTTCAAAGGTTTCTTTCTAATAAAATTAATGTCAATATCTATAAGCTCCCTGACAAAATGTGACATACTCAACATCACAGGAGCCAAGCTCAATTAAGCAAGAGGGAGACTGTTTTGCTCTTATTTGAGAACAGCAGGAAGAGAACAGGAGGTGGAGAGCTGTGATCTGCTCCTGTCTGGGAACAAACAGTGCACAGCATGGAGAAGAGGGAAGCTGAAGGACTGGGATTATGATGTGTGAATTTTCTGAGCTGTGCAGTTATTGGCTGACCTTTTCCACCAAAGCTTCACTGTCATTAAAGGACACCCAGTTAGCATCTGTAGTGAGGCAAATGTAGTCTCAGACTCAGAGGACTGTACTTGCTTATGAGCATCATCCTTATATGCTGCATAATATATTTAAAGCAGTGGTGATTAAAGCCACCAAAAATAAAGCTACCACACATTCCACTCTATGATGTTACCTCTCCTAAGTCTGGGGGCCATACTTAGACATTTCAAGCACACCAGACATTATATGTATAGGGAAGTCCTATAGGATTTCACTGAAATCCATGCTTTTGTAGGCTTTTGAACCACTCTGTAATATTTAGTAGGGACCCTCCTCTGCAGAACAGGGCATTGGAGATGGCACTGACGTGACATACTGCAGCTCCCCCAGGGAGGGAAATGCTGGCTTTACTGGCATTACTGGCATTGTAACCTGGCGTTACTGAATCTGCCAGAGATGTTCCTGGACCCAAGAAAAATGTATGTGTCCTCTTTCTGCTTGACAGCACGCTGTGCTGAAAGTTTCAGGACAGGGATGGTTGCAACTGAAAGTGTCACAGAATGGGGGCTTACAAAGATGCTCAGCTGGAGGCAGCGTTTGGTGCAGATGGGAGCTAGCTCAGTGAGAGGGGCTCCCAAAGCTGCGGTAACATCTGGCATTGTGGGTACAGGAACAGCTATTTTCCGATGACAAGAAAACTTGTTAAGGCAGCTTCAGCAACAGAGGATTTACAGGGTGGGGGAGGTCTTGGCAGTCCTGAGGACCAGGCTGTACCTGCACCAAGGGCAGGAGGAGGATGTTTTCAGCATGATGGAAACAAAAAGGAACGGGCCGTTGCTTACACGTGCTTGTTTTGTCCCAGGCAGGCGTGCCAGCTGAGCAACACTGGGTGCTGGCTCAGCTTGTAGCCTGCAGAGCAGGGTAGAGCTTCAGGGGATGTGCCTGGGGCCAGTGCCAGAGACCCTCTGTGGGGTGGACAATGTGCTGTCTTCATCTCCAGGTCCAGGTCTAAACCCAGAGAGCAGTCCAGCCCTGGCTAAGCGCTGTAAAGAAGGCAGTACAACTCCTCCATTGTAGCATGATTTGGGCAAACAGAAAAAGCTTCACTTTTTCTTTGGCTCTGGAGAGCAGGCTGCCCATGTGAAAGGAGACTGAGGCTGGGATCTCACTTAGGCTCTCTCCTGTGGGCACACAGCACCGTCAGGGAGCAGGTAGTCCCGAGTATGTGAGCTCAGTGGCACTGGGGAAAGAAGTATACAGTGGGAAGCAACAAAAGCGATCATGAAGAGCAATAATTCTTGATTTTGCTACAAGAGGATGCTGCTTGTCAGCCAACTTTCCCTCATTCAGTGAAACAGCCTGCATTACCTTACTGAGCATAAAAAATATTGAGTACACAGTGGCTGCCTGCTTTTTGCCTTTAGAGCCATTGCAGTGAACTTACTCATTATCATTTTGTAAAGAGTGTGAAAGAAAAGTACTGCATAAAGCTGAAATCCATTCCTCTTAGTACAGCAGATGCAAAAAGGTCTGTACTGGCAAGACATGGGTGGTCCTTCATTTTTTCCATAGGCCAAGTGAAAATAAGTCCCACTACTCTGCATAGGACTGTGGGAAAATAAAGGGTAACAATTAAATGGCTAGCTCCTGATCCTGCCACATATCCATCAAACATCTGGAAGCTTCATCCTCAGTGGAAAAACAAGTAGCCAAAGAGGCAGCAACCCAGTGACACAGCCCTGATCACCCTTACTGAACTGGGTGCTTTTTGCCCAGGCAAATAAATGTTGCTGGAGTCAGCGTGACACCTTGCAAGAATAAACTTTACCCTCATACAGGAAGATACTGGCAGGTAAGTTAAAATTTAGATAGTCTTTTGCTATCTCCCATTTAATAAAACAATTTTTGTACACTGAAGGGAGTGGGAGATGAGATGTGGTATTGCATGCTCATGAAATATATGAAACAGGCTCCTATTTGTTATACTGAATTGCAGTAACTTATTACACTGAATGCCTTTGACAAAACTTTGAAATCTAAAGGATTTAAAACTTTCTGACAGCTGCTGCTATGAGTAATGGCTGAGTCAGCCAATAGCAGTGTGTGGTGCTTTTGGGGGAAGATAAGTTTAACCTGCACAGAAAAACAAATCTCCAGAATGGAGAGGAAAAAAAGCCCTTATTGATTTTTCACTCTACCACAGCATGTGAATAACTGTCGTGAATAAAACTAATAGATGCCGTGGGAAAGAGTTCATACCTGCTGCAGAAACAAACAGAAGTTGATACCCAGTGCTCAGCTTATCCAAAGTGCTGAGTGAGTTTAAATCATTGATAATTACCACTATGCACCAAGGAAATAATTGCCCCCGTTAGCATATGGTTTAGGATGCTTTTCATTTTTATACCAATGTGAAAATTACTTTTTAGTCAGAACTTTGATGAAGGCTTGGCAGAATACTGAAGCACCCCCAAAATAACAGGAGGACTAGAAGGCTGGAGGAGAGGGGAAGGAGCGGAGTGTTTTCAGACCCGCTGCAGCTCTCTGGCAATGTGCTCTGCTCCAGTCCACAATTATGCACAGTAGTGCAAGTTTGTCACCCACCACTTTCCCATTACCCAGCACGTACAGCATACCAATTACCTGTTATGGTGACAGCCATAATAAATTTACTGTTACTTTTAAAAAAAAGGTACTTTAAAAGGTTGTCAGTAAAAGTCTGTGAAAAAGGCAGAAGAATTTGAAGCCTGGGAGGTTTTGTTAAGTCTTCTTTCTTTTCCACCCTTTCCCCAAAATATACACACATATTTAAAAACACACACATTTTTTCTGTCTTTTATCAGATATTTCAACAACACTGCTAACAATGTCAGCCCTGCAGGGTTAAACTGGATGAGGCAGTGGGAGAATCAGTCTACTGGTACAAACTGGCGCAGTTCTGTTGAAATCAATGGACCTGTTTCAATTCACACCTGCTGAGCCTTTCTTTCCTCTAGAACTGACCCTCTCATTTCGTACCTCCCAAAGCAAGTGAAAGTGAGCAGGGGTTTTCTGGCCTGTCCTGGGACACCCTGCAAGCAGAGGCACAACAAAAGAGATAGCTCCCACTGTTAATGATTAACTGCTGAATGCATCGCTTTTGGTGTTGGTGTTGCTGCCTGCTTGTACAGTGCCCTTGTGCAATGGGGGCTCCAAGGCTGTTGCTCCTGGGGGGCTCATGCAGCTTAATGACTTCATATTTGCATTTTGGTGGCAGTAACAAACCTTAACCCAGGAGGGCTCAGTCCCCTAGGCGCTGCACAAACACGGTCTGGGGACTCAAGTTGCAAAACACCTTCTCCGTCATACCCACAGTTCTGCAAAAATTATCCAGTCTACACTGACAAGCAATCCTCTTAGCTGTCAAACTCTGCCTCACATGTTCAGCACTCAAAATTAAAAATCTTAAATAAAAGGGGTATTTTAGGAAGCTAAATGTATTCCAGAGATGAGAAAAGATATTTTTACATATCTAATTAGTCACACTTGATAGTAATAATAGCATTACTTGGATTATGCTATGTTATTAATATTATGTAAAATACTAGATATCAGTTGTGACATTATCTTTTCTTTTTTATTACTAGACCAGAATGTCACCAAACAATAATTTGTCATGTAAACTCTTTTTTTTCAATTTTCTTTTTTTTTAATTTTACCTCTCTTATGTAAAGGCCTAAGTGTACCCGTATTAGACGAGCAGGAAGGAGCAGAAATCCTGGCAGGAATCAAAGTGCCGGGTGAGGACCCCACGCTGGCTGGAGAACACTGAGCATGGTGGCTGATGTTTTCTTGAAGATGTTAACTTGCAAGTACCATTGCTCAGCAGTGACCCTCCAAAAAGGGCAGTGCATGCACTAGCCGTCACTTTCATTGTTAAGGATTCAACCAGCTTAGCTGTAGAGAGGGTGGTTGTGGAAACTTTCTGCACTGGGAGAAGGGTGTCAGCCGACACAGCAGGCGGCTCCTGAGGCACGCTGGCTTGCTTGGCGTGCGCAAGCCACCGCGCTGCTGCAGTGTGCTGGACGTGCCACAGGTGCCAGCATGTCCTTGGGTGGGCTGGGTGCCAGCGCCCCTTGTCGAAAGGCAAAGCGGCTGTTTGGAGCTGTCACACAAGGAGAGGGTTTATTCCTTGCCTGTCAAGATGCCTTAGGCTAAGGGCTGAGGCTGTCAGACCAGGTGCTACCCTGCAAACGTACCTCACGGTGGGTACATTCATCTATCTGGTCCTGTCTTTTTGGGGCAAGTTGGAAGCCCTCGGTGCAAGATCTAAGCAATGGAGGAGAAGGACACAGAGACAAACTCTGGTTTGGCACCTGTTTCTCAGGTGGTGAGATGTCTTACGTCTGGGGAGAAGCTGCCTGCCCCAGGCAAGGGTCCCCCCATCCTGCGGGCACCCACCAGGGGCGGTGCCAGGGGCTGCATGTACAAACATCTGAATGGGAGCCTGGGACATTTCCTTTGATCCTTAAGCTCCAGCCTTTGAAACATCAGATCACGTTGATCCTCCATGACACACCACAGCATATATAGAATCATAGAATCATTTAGGTTGGAAAAGACCTTCAAGATCACAGAGTCCAACCATCAACCATGCCCACTAAACCATGTCCTGAAGTGCCTTGTCTATGCACTTTTTGAATATCTCCAGGGATGGTGACTCAAGCACTTCCCTGGGCAGCCTGTTCCAGTAGCTGACAACCCTTTCAGTACAGAAATTTTTCCTAATATCCAACTTAAACCTCCTCTCCTGCAACCTGAAGCCATTTCCTCTCATCCTATCTCCAGCCACCTGATAGAAGAGGCCAGCACCCACCTCACTACAACTCCCTTTCAGGCAGTTGTAGAGAGCAATAATGGGCCAGTGCTGTCTGCGGACCTTCCACCAGATTTAATAACAATGGACTTTGGTTTTCATGGTGTTTAGTTTACCATTCAGCCCTCTGTTCTGCAAAAAAAAAATATCTCTTCTTTCTCAGAAATAATATTTGCTAGTTTAAACAGATATTTATGCCTTTGACCAAAGATTTTAGTTGTATTTTCTTATCCTTACTAAGGCAGCCATCCTCCTGGCAAAGATGCATTTGCCCCACTTAGTGGGGTGGATCCCATCTCTCCCAAGCTGATGCTGATCTCCAAACAGAGAGGGGTCCCATGGTCCAAAAACCAAAATCCTGTTGCCGACACCAGCTCCACAACCAATTCCTGACATGCATTATCAGTGACCTCCTCCTCTCTCCATGCTGGCAGGGTTGAGTAGAACATCACCCGGGTCCCTATGCCCCTGACTGTCACCCCCAGAGCTCTGTAGTCACCTTTGATACTCTCCAGGTTTCCCCAGCAGTATCACTGGTGCCCACATGTAAGAACATCAGGGGGTACTAGTCAGAGGGTCAGACAAGCCTTGGCAGTCTCCCCACAACACCCCTGATCCAGGCCCCCAGCTAGCAGCAAATGGGTCAGGTTGGCAGGTGGGTGCTTCTGTCCCCCACAGCAGGGAGTCACCCACGACTGTCACTCACTGCTTCACTTCCTCATGGTGGTCTTGCATGGTTCAAGGTCCGTTGGCCCAGATACTTCTTTTGAAAGCATACTCAGCTCCATCTCAGCCTTGAGGGCAGTGAACCTATGTTGTAGTTACAGGCCTTCAGATAGAGCAGGAGCCTTCCTCTTGGTGCCAGAAGTCACCAGCTTCCATCCTTTGCTTTCCCCAGAGGTTGCATTTGCCATTCTGCTGGGGACAGACTCTGCTTGCATCTTCACTGCAGCTGGGGTCTGGGGATCTTGAAGCTGTTGCATGTCTGAGAAGATCCTTTCTATCTCTCTTAGTTCTACTACATATTAATTTTCTTTAGATTTTTTTTTAATATGTGGGAGATGTTCCTGTCTTCTGCTGTGATTTCTTTATTACAAAGAGAGTGACAAGGCAATTACCTTTGGTTCCTGCACAGTAGGAGAGCTTGCATAAGCAGAAATCCCTTATTCAGCATAATCTTCTATCAACCTGAGCAAAAAGCACTGGAAGCATATTGGAATAAAGTTGTCTTTGTCTAGCTAGCATGTGGTTTTAGGGAAAATTTATTTCCCTACAGGGAAAACAAAAGGTCAAAATAGCATTTAAAACTGGTTGAAACCATGTTTAAGCTCAAGATAGGGCTGGAAGTTTCAACGCAAAAAAAATGTAGCTGAAGAAAGCTTGAAGAAAGCTTCATTAGACAAACCAAATTCTTCCATTTGGCCTAAGTGTCCTTTTGATGTGAAGCAGAGGAAAGGAGAGGAGAGGTGGTACATGATAGGAGATACAGTTTTACTAGGACTTTGTAAACTATGTCAGGATGGGAGGATGAAGGACAAAAAACACATTTTCTGTAAAGTATTTGGGAGTACTCCTAATATGAGATGTTCAACTCTCTGCCAAAAAAATGTTATTTGCATGACTGTTGAAGCCAAATATTTTCTGACCAGCATTAATGCCCAACCCTGTGCTGTCGGCAGAAAGCGTACCCCAAACATGCACAGGAGACTATCCCTGGCTCTCTTACCACAGCTGAAAGACAGATCTTGATAACCTGTGCCTCAACATGGGTCACAGGGAACATGGAAGCACAGCATGGTTGTATTATTTTCTTTACTTGACAGCATAGGGACCCCATCAGATTTTTGGCTCTTTGAAAACAGGACCTAGAACAAATTTGTGAACTGATTGAAATTACAGTTTGGGTAGGGTGAAAGAGACACAAGGACGCAAGTTAGGAGCAGAGTTGTCAGACCTTGTATCCGTGCTGCTCTGAGTGGATGAAGTATGTTGGGTATGTTTGTTAGTTGCACAAGGTCATAGCTTTGCTCCTTTTCAAAAGACAAGGGATGATTGCAAGAGCTGACATACTTAACTCTGTGGGTCTGTTCAACCAGTTTTGCCTAAGATTTAACTGAACAAAATCAGATGAACTGGAAAGCATGCAAATGCTTTATAGTAAAGGGAGAAAAGTATCTGGACTCACTTGGCTATCATCTTAGGCACTGCCTATTCAGAAATACATCACAAGCTATCTGCTTGGCAAGCAAAATAGCTGGGTAGCCTCAGATAAGCCTGCAGGCCATGCAAGCCTGTGGTTGGAAGAGAGCTCAACCCAGCTTAGAGGTCTGTAGGGTCCTTGTTGTCTCAGGTTTTGCCCAGGCGGCTAACGAAGTTCTGCACATCCTGTGGCTGTGAACATGCAGGGCTCCGGTGTGGTCGCACCCCCGGTGCCCTGCAACCAGGGAATGGGACGTTCATGCCTGTGCTGCCTCGCTGGCAGTATGTCTCTGGCTTCATTCAGAGTTATTTGTTTGTGCCATTTGATGTTTGTGTGACCAGCAGTATTATATGCACTATGACTGGCCTATGAGGGTGGAGCTGGCAGTTCTGTATGAGTCTGATCCACCAGGTGAGAAAAGACACCTTGTAGTACCCCTGCAATACGTGCAGTTTTCCTCTGTTTCTCCTGGATGTTGAAAATGGACCATTGTACCTGAACATTGATGCAAGGCGTACAACACTTTCAACATCTAAAATGTTTCCTTTCATCATGTCCAGACTTACTTTGCCGGCAAGTCCAGCCAGTAGTATTCATGTAAAGGTTCACCACCTGTGATGGATACACTTGAACCCTAGCCGTACTTTGGTTCCAGCTATCTAAGAGAGCAAGAGGCCTCATGCCCTGTGGTGAACCTGTGAGCTGGAAAGCTCTTGGCTCATGTACAAGGGAGTGAAGGTGCTTCGGAAAAATATTTCAAAAGGTGGTTTCAAAGCCCCAAAATGCAAGATAACCAAAGCACAGAACAAGATACCAGAGCTAAAATGAAGACATCTATGTTGTCTATACTACTGACTAGCAGCCAACTACTTCATTCTATAGATATTACCATCAGGATGGGCCCAATGTGAGCTCTCCCAAAATTGCAGCTGGACCGCAGGCCAGGTGACTCTCCCCTTGAGCAGGGATGCCTCTCAAGGTTTGAGATTTCTTACCTGAGACTAAGAGATCCTTCCTTGCCCAAGGTGGAGAGATCCCTTACTCGCAACAGAACCTTAGTAAGTGACTGATAGCATGCTGAATTAATACTAATTAAATATTACTAATACATGTAGCTACTCAATATTAATTATTATAAGCTTTGTATAGATAATTCCATCAGACATAAACTGTTGTCCAAGTCTGAGACCAAAACTGGACCTAGCCACACTTAGGCTCCATAAAGAGTTTAGAAAGCAAGGGGGTCCACTCTGAATCTCGTGACTCAATGGGAGAGTCTTCCTTACCCTTTGTGTCTCTGGTCTCTATATGAATCTTTCTAACTCGATGCTAGCTCAATTTTCCTGTGTATGTTTCTTCCATACAGTAATTAAAAAGGTGAACCTTGCCATCAAGCTTATTGAACCTTGGTAAACCAGTGTTAAACTTTGTTGAATTCCATCAAATTTATTGAACTCTGTCAAATTATTATTTTACCTCAATAAAACATATTGCTGCTTCTCTCTTTTGAGGTGCATTCCACTCCTCTGTGACACCACCTCCTTACTAGTCTTGCACAGCAATAGTCCTGCGTCCTGCCAGTGTGAGGGACTAGTTTGGAGCAGCAAGGGATCAAACCATGGCATGTATTTTCCCCACGGCATTGCTGGAGTCTCACAACAGACCCCACGCCTCTGCCTTGGGATGCCTTGCATGTGGAACATGGGCTTTGGGCAGTGGTTTGAGTTGGAGCCCCCTTGTTTTGGGGACAGAACTGGAGAGCTACATGGTTAAAGGAATATTTGTTAAGAGTCTGTAACCCCCAAGTGATCACAAAGGGCTGTCAACAGAAAGACAATGTCTTTGTCCTCCACAACCTAATCCCAAGGCGTCACCGCAGACTACACAGGCCCTTTCCTTTTCCTCTTGGTTCTAGGCAGAGAGCTCACAGGTGCATAAAATGCTGCAGAGTCAAGATCCTTCGGTGACAACTTTACCTGGAATTCACATGAGGATAGACTATAAAAGAAGTATTTCAGAGACTTTACCTGCATAAGGTGCTAAGGGACCTTGACAGAATTAGTGAGGCCCACATGACTTCTCTGTCTACCTTGGCAAGGATTTTAGAAGACCCTTAGCACCAATTTTGTCCATCCAAAGTTGGCATATCATTCAAAAATCACACATCCTTGTGAAGACACAATGTGTCCATAAGAAGGAGGAGGTCTGTTCAAGGAAGAAACCGCTGAGCTCCATTCCACAGCCTCCCAGGACACAGTGACAACTGAGAATGAAAAAATAACCAATTACAAAAAGTAATTTTGTAATCCTCTCACCCTTGAGACTGCTATTACTTTATGTTTCCTCATTTTGGTCTTCCCTTACCAACTTTCAAACATGCTGCCACCTATCACCTTCTTACTACATCTGTACGGGCAGTACCTGCTTTGCAAAGCTGGCACAAAGGGTTCAAGATTGCTACCCAGCCACCCTGACATCTAAGTTTGCCATTTTGCCTGACCAGCACAGCAAGCACCCGCTGCCATCCCACTGATGGTTATGATGACCTGAGCTTTTATCACTCCAGGGACAGAGAACTGCACATCTTAAAACAATCAATTTGCAGCAAGCTGCTCTGCCTGCCACTGCAAGGAGCAATGTGCCTCGGAGGGCAGGAATCGTGCGAATCCGCACCTGTCATGGTGTTATCTCTGTTCCTCTTCATCGATCTTTTACAGTCACTTCTGGCTTGCAATAGCTGGAAATTTGATCTCCTGTTATTTTTAAGACAGGTTCTCTTGCTCTTTTACTAGTATTGTGGTTTAACCCCAGCTGGCAACTAAACACCAGACAGCCTTTCAGTCACCTTCCTCCCAGTAGGATGCGGGAGAGAATCGGAAGGGTAAAAGTGAGAAAACTCATGGGCTGACATAAAGACAGTTTAGTAGGAAAAGCAAAAGCCACGCAAGCAAGCAAAGCAAACCAAGGAATTCATTCACCACTTCCCACCGGCAGGCAGGTGTTCAGCCATCTCCAGGACAGCAGGGCTCCATCACACATAACAGTTACTTGGGAAGACAAACACCATCATTCCGAACGTCCCCCACTTCCTTCTTCTTCCCCCAGCTCTATTTGCTGAGCATGACACCATATGGTGTGGAATATCCCTGTGGTCATTTGGGGCCAGCTGTCCCGGCCGTGTCCCCTCCCAACTTCTTGTGCCCCCCCAGCCTGCTTGCTGGTGGGGTGGGGGGAGAAGCAGAAAAGGCCTGGACTCTGTGTGAGCACTGCTCAGCAGTAACGACAACAGCCCTGGGTTACCAACACCGTTCTCAGCACAAACCCAAAACATAGCCCCGTAGCAGCTACTATGAAGAGAATTAACTCTATCCCAGCCAAAGCCAGCACAACTAGAGAATCAAAGAGAGAACATCTCAGATAAAGGGCATGGGATCACCCTAATAAACCGGTGCCAGCATTGGGTAACAACTTGGAAATGAGACATTTCCTTTCAGCTGCAATAATGTGTGAGGGTGTGTTTTTGTCCACAATGATTACCTTACAGAAGATACTACGTGAAGCACAATTCACTGAGTGGGTTCTTTTTATTTTGCTCAACAGTACCTCTCTTATTTTGTTAAAATTATAGGATATATTCTCTGCTCCTCCTCCACTTCAAATGCCACAATGTAACATTTTTTATTATCATCCTAGTGACTAAAATACTTGGTAATCCCTTGCCACTGCTCAGAAGAGTATGCTGGAGTGTGCTGGTATTGGCTGGGTGTTTTGGGTCTGCATGGCAAGGTTTTGGTAATGGGGGGGTTACAGGGGTGGCTTCTGTGAGAAGCTGCCAGAAGCTCCCCCCATGTCCGACAGAGCCAATACCAGCCGGCTCTAAGATGCACCTGCCGCTGGCCAAGGCTGAGCCCATCAGTGACAGTGGTAGTGCCTCTGGGATAACAGATTTAAGAAGGGAAAAAAGTTGCGGTGGGCACAGAAACGGCAGCCAGAGAGACGAGTGAGAACATGTAAAAGAAAGAACCGTGCAGACCCCCAGGTCAGTGAAGAAGGAGGGGGAGGAGGTGCGCCAGGCACCAGAGCAGAGATTCCCCTGCAGCCCGTGGTGAAGACCATGGTGAGGCAGGCTGTCCCCCTGCAGCCCAGGGAGGTCCACGGTGGAGCAGATCTCCACCTGCAGCCTGTGGAGGACCCCATGCTGGAGCAGGTGGGTGCCTGAAGGAGGCTGTGACCCTGTGGGAAGCCCACGCTGGAGCAGGCTCCTGGCAGGACCTGTGGCCCCATGGAGAGAGGAGCCCAGGCTGGAGCAGGTTTTCTGGCAGGACTTGTGACCCCGTGGGGGACCCACACTGGAGCAGTGTGTGCCTGAAGGACTGCAGCCCATGGAAAGGACCCACGCTGGAGCAGTTTGTGACAACTGCAGCCTGTGGAAAGGACCCACACTGGAGAAGTCCATGGAGGACTGTCTCCCATGGGAGGGACCCCACGCTGGAGCAGGGGAAGAGTGTGAGGAGTCCTCCCCCTGAGGAGGAAGGAGCAGCAGAGACAACGTGTGATGAACTGACCCCAACCCCTGTTCCCTGTCCCCCTGAGCTGCTGGGGGGGCAGGTGGAGAATCCGGGAGTGAAGCTGTGCCTGGGAAGAAGGGAGGGGTGGAGAGAAGGTGTTTTGAGATTTGGTTTTATTTCTCATTACCCTGCTCGGGTTGATTGGCAATAAATTAAACTAATTTTCTCCAAGTTGAGTCTGTTTTGCCCATGATGGTAATTGGTGAATGATCTCTCCCTGTCCTTATCTCGACCCACAAGCCTTTTTTGTTATATTTTCTCTCCCCTGTCCAGCTGAGTTGGGGGGAGTGATAGAATGGCTTTGGTGGGCATCTGGTGTCCAGCCAGGGTCAACCCACCACAGTTTCAAAGCATAGGAGTACACCAATGCCAGGTAATCAAAATGCTGGTAAGATTATAATTTTGTTCCCTGATTGCCAAAGGTTTTGAGTCCCTGTAGCATCAGTAGGATATGGAGGTTCTTTGAAACTTGTTCACAGAGTATGCTCTTAAATTTGATTAAAAACACAACACTCTTATAGTAATGGCTGGAGTCATTGTAGTAATTGTACGCTTCTGGAGGCCCTTCAAATTTGTTAAACATGCCTTTTAAATAGATTTGTGGAAAACTCTCTAAGAGAGACCTGTCTTGATGCCTGTCTGGATTGACAATCTCACTTGGCATGTGCCATCCAAAGTCAGGACTGTGTTTGCATTGTTAAGCACCTGTGCTTACACAGTTCTGGAGGTGTGCCAGATTGTGTATTTCCCTTCCATCCAGTCCTGGCTCTGCACCCACCACATAACTCTGTAGCATGGGCTTTCACCTGAGGGGTGGTACAGGAGATATCACTATCCCTTGAGACTTTCCACGAAGATGGAGAATAAATCATCACTTTTATCTGTAACCCCAGACTGAAGGATTATATTCTGCCTGCCTAAATCCTGTCCTCCACAGCTTTAATTAGATGTTATATTCATCTTCCTGTCCCAGTAGTTAAGCTAGGTTCACTGTCCACAGAGATGCAGTTGCAGCATTTCACACCAGAGGTGATCACAGGTACTGTGGCAGGCACAGCAGCTCCCCCGAGGTACTGACTTCCACATGTGTGTATGCTTGCTGCCCACTTAAGTGTACAGCATCATGGTATGCTCATGTGCTTACAGAGGCAGAGCTTCACCTCCGTTCTGGTTGTGAGCTTCTGCTACAGGTGAGTAATATATATGCCTAGCTGAATTCTGGAGGCTGTCTTTTATCCTAGTCAGGTCTCATAAATTTAACATAATTTCAGTGCTGGCATCACATGGGTGTCTATTTTCCCGGGCCTTCAACATGATGGACTTTGTATTTGCATTCCCAATATTATAATTAACACACCTATAGTCACACACTTGCTGTACGTGGCATCTTGCACCTCACAGCTGCTAAGAGCTATTTCCTTTATGGTAGCATGGCTTTTTATGAGGTTATGTTGGTTCTTAGCTAGGAAATTAACATGGGGCTGCCTAAATTTGTACTGATATTGAGACAGTCTGTTCCTGACTTCGAGCATCTTCAGACACACTTTTTAACTTACTTGTAAATGCAGCGGTTGCTTTTGCCATTATGCCGTGAGGAACGTGGGGGTTTTGGGAGCTGGAGAATGGCAAAGACTGCAAGGAGGAGGTTCTAAGGGTGTTGGCATTTTTGTTAAATGCAGCTTGCTGTTGGGATGATACAGGTGAGGAGTTACTGACAGAGTCTTCCATTTTTGTGTTTCACCTACCATCCAAAGAGCAGTGGTTTCATGCAACTATTTACTACACCAGAGAACCAAGTAGATTAAATCAACGCCTTACATCAACAAAAGACTAGCTTTCCTTACCCTGAAGAATTTTATTCGCATGCATTTCCTTTTTAGTACTGATCATGAGAAGCTCACAGAAGCTTTTTTCTGCCCAAAGAGGGAGGATAGATCTCTTTTATGAAGAGGCTGCAGTTCATTATTTTGCTGAGGGTACAGACCTCCTGTTATTCAAAGGAAAAGTACTCAACAATAATCAGAGTTTATTTTTTCTGTTAATATACTTACTGGTGTTGGCAGAAAGCCAGTCTCCTCCAAGACAACTTGAAGTCAGCTCCTTCATATGCAGAAGTGACACTTTAGTGTGTGACTAATTAATTTCCTAATTAGCAGCTAGCAATCTATTATTATTTTTAATTAACTGATCCACCTAGGCTCATTCTAAAACAAGCAACTGTTTCTCATTAATATAAAAGTTAGATGCTGATATTTACACATTAAGCCCAGCTAATATAAAAGGCGAGCCCTACAAGAGCTCTACAAAGCCTGTGCATGACTGACCACCTATGTTAGCATGCAAGTGTTTGTGTGCAAATGCCTTCATGCTGATATAACCCCGACCTGCACACCCCCTGACTTCTATGTGCTTTTTTCAGTATGGCTTTCAGCTCATGCCTTTTCTGAATGTTCCTTGCAGGTGGTTCATGTGTAGGTATAAATCAAGCTATGGGGTGTAGTTTTGCCCAGGAATGCCTGTATGTTCTCCTTATCTATTTATTAAATATAAAACACTCTAAGGTAGGTTTTGCTTTGTGGCACGTGAACAATAGTCAGTGTAAACAAGTACGGTCTGTTCTGAAAGCAGACTGCGGAACTTGGTTGAATTCAATCAGTTGATCCCAATAGACTCTGTTTATGCAGCTGTGGCTTTTTACAGACTTGCTGCCTCATGTATGTAACGTACAAATATAACTTACTGAGTCCTGGAGCAACTGAAGAGATATTAATAGAAAAGTGGTTTAGAGCAGCCCAAGCTATATTAGACCAGGCCTGTGTCCACCTGAAGCCTGGCAAGTGGAAACTCTCTGGGAGATTTATTCCTACATGGGAAAGGGCACTGGGAGGAGTGGCAGGACTGTGTGCCTTATCAGAAGGAAAATAAATTCTTGAGAAACAACCATAGGAGATGGAAAACGAGACCCACACACCAGTCCTGTCCACTGTCTGCTTTTGTTTCCTCTGGCCTTTTGCAGTGCAGATGTGTCCTGAGGCTGGGGGGACTCAGTCCGTACCACCGCAGGAGGGAAGCACCCGTCATTGCAGGGCACCCAGCAGGGCCGGGAGACCAGGGGGTCTTCTCCAGAGCCCTGAGACCAGACAGAGGAGAGGGACAGCAGGTGACAAATGGAGACATCTCCTTTCCTGCTAACCTCTGCCTGCCTGGCCACCCTTATGCATCCCCCCGCCGGCTCGCCCCATCTGACACAGAGACCCCAGTCTGCTGGCCAGGCAGTGTGCCACCACTTATTCAGCTGGGTCCTGAAAGGGTGTGGGGCTTCCCACTGTCACCAGGGTGCAAAGCAGCCTCAAAAACCTACAAAAGCAGCTAGTGCTGTCTTGAGGACTGGGAAGCAGGAGTAATTAATTGTGGGCTAAAACCTGTGGGTTTTACAGAGTTTTTTGTCCTAAGGAGTTGCAGCTGGAGGGCCAGGGGTCACCCTGAGCACGGTCTGGTTAGGAAGCTCACCATGAGCAGTGGTTTGAGCCCAACATATGTGGACCTAGCTCCAAGTTGAGCCATATAGACCGTCTGTCCTAAACCTCTGGATTCTTTCCATCTGCATCAGACAGGCAGCATGCTGGGCAATGCCAGCACACTGTGGCCCAGCACGGAATGGTCAGACTTAAGTAACACCAGGCTGAGCTTTCTGCAGAGACAGCTTCATAGGAGGAAATCATTAACCGTGGTGGTTCCAGTGGTCTTCCTACCAGCTAATGGTGCAGCTATAAGGCTGTGCCTGGAAAAGAGATGCAGGCAAGGCTAAGTCCCTGTGCCAGGTGCCTGTGCTAGCATGCTTACAGTCCCTGTGTGGGGAAAGAGCTTTTCTAGCCCTTCCCACCTCGCCGGCAAATGCTGCATAAGGGGTTTTACGTCTACCCAAAGCGCTTCGTAAGATATGAGCAGCTCATTATTTTTAATGGCTCTGACATCATTATCAGGCAGGGATTTACCAAAAGGATAATGGGCTGTTGTTTGCCACTGCCTTTAGCGCTAAGCCCGTGGTGTGTGCACACCCAGTCAAAGAACACAAGCGATTGCACAGCCTCCATCTTCACCTTAGGGCTACAGTCCACATTTTTTAAACCACCCACTGCTTTAGTGTCTGGAACTTGTACTGGAAACATTACTTGCTCTCCAGCATCTTCTTCTTAGTGGGTGTTATGGAAATAACAGATTCTTTAGTGGCTGAGAAAAGAGGACAATTTTCTTCTTTCTCATACCAGAAATATCAGAAGACATTGAAATTTTCAGTGGATCAGTAGATGCAAGAATATTTTTTCTGTTTTTTTGTTTGTTTATTTTTAAACTTATGTCCCTAATCTTCCAGTCTAAACCAATTTTCTACTTTTTTTTAAATTAATAAAATAAAATAAAATATGCCCAAGTCTATTTACTGTAATCAAAAATCAGAATGCACACTGGCATTTGGGTGGTACTTTTAATCTGTTTTTCTCCTTATATAATGACACACATCCCTGTTCAATTAGGTGACTCATCACATGCTTCATCAGCAATGCGCCCTCAAAAACAGAGCAAAATGCATTCCTAACAATTAAATACTCTTTAAAAAGTTATAATCAATCAAGATTGATAGAAACAAGGTTAAGCCCCATTTATGTCATTTAAAATGATAGCGTGGTCTATTTCACCGCAGCATTCATTTTAAAAATGGCAGCATAATTTGTGAATCACACCCATACCCCCCTGTCACATAATCACATGTTTAATTCCATTTAGCCACCTACATACATTGGCTTGCTTTTCCCCTTTATTGTTTGCTCTTTCATGCTTCACACAGGCTAATGTGGTCCCAGCACTATTCTAAAGTAGCAACAAAGATATGTTTGATTTATTTATTTATTTATAAACTGCATTTATAGGCTGCCAGTTGTTTTTGAAGTTTAATGCACAGTTAGCCTGCTAATAAGTAGCCAGAAAAAACTAACTAGCTCTGCTAAAGCACAGCAGACATGTCAAAGAGAAGGGATGTGTTTCACAGAAGCCACATGGGAAGCAACACTGAGGAGATTTGGATGCACTCACTCTTCCATCCCCTCCCAGTGCACGTGGACCTGCAGCCACAGCCAGGTCATACACATGGCAAATCCCAAGACAGCAACGCGATCTCACAACCAGCCAAGTTATCATCAGACTGCTCAGTTAGTTTGGCTCTCCTGTGCAAGTGGGATTCAGAAGCTGTTTTATGGGAATACTCTTCCATGAAAGAATAAGGCCTGCCTCCAGACCAGGCACCAGGAGAAGGTTGTTATCCGAACCCAGGAGGCTGGATATTGTAATTGCCAATTTCAGCCCCTCCAACACCCCAAGCCAAACCATGTAGGCCCTGGAAATCTAGACTTGGTCTTTAGTTTTAAACAGCATGAGGAATCAAAGCAGTAGGCTGATATTCCCATGTTGCTCCCAACAGCTGAAACCAGAGTGTGATGCACAGTGCACCATCCAGTGACTGTGGGTTCATTTCCAAGTGCAAGACATTGCAAGCATCAAGTCCATGGGACAAAAAAGCGTGGGCCTTTGTGGCATAGCCATGTATCTAGTGGGAAGGGAACCAGCTTTTAATTTGCTGAAAAGAACATGAAAACGACATGAAAAGAAGGGCTTCTGCAACTTTGAGATTTATATATCCAGTATGTGTAAGGAATTGAGGGGACAATGTGTGATGTTAGTTAGCAATTTGCCCAAAGAAAGGTGGGGTAGAAGTCAGATCCAGTCGTAAGGATTTGATCTACAAGATGAAAAGCACTGCAGAGCCATGACAGGTTCAACAGGTGATTCCTGGATATAATTAAGATATTTACTTAAATATTATAGCTTACCCTTATTTTTAAGCAGTTGATGAACAACCATTCAATACTATAAAGAATTCAGAGGATGAATAATGTTAGGGTTAATCTTGCATTAAGGAAGGTGCCAAAATGTTAACAAATACAAAAATTACAGAGATTAGAGCAGCTCAGGAGATCTGCAGAATGAATTTCAGCAATCCTGCCTGGACTGCTCTGCCACAGAAATAATGCTGGAGATTTCTCCCCACTAACAGACAGATCTTATTTAAGCAACTTGTTTATGCCTTGTCTAATGAATTGACATGTTTTTCAGATTCAAGATGTAGGAATTAATTGTATTCTTTGCTGGGTGCACTCATTAAAGCTGATTTAACCCATGGGTTGCTGTTAAGTTAGAGGCTAAGGCTCACTGTGGTTTGTGCTCAGGGACTGCCAGTTCGAAACCCATACAGTGGGGGAGGAATGCATGGCAGTGAGCCAACAGCACCAGTCAAGCATCACTGCAGATGAACAACTGCACAGAGTTCCCAAACTTTCTCTGATGCACAAATATTGTTAGTAATAAAAAAGTTAGTAAAGCTGATAAACTCATCACACTTATTCACAAAGCATTAGTGACTTACTGTGCTGTCACATCCTAGAGATTTGTGCAGCCAGCTGTTAATAAGGATTATTGGACTCAAAGCTGAACCTCTAGTTATCATTCATACCCAAATTCTCAGAGAAGAAATATCACAGCACTAAAGTACTGCCTAATCTCTGGAGCTTTATTCTATTTAGTCAAATGTTAACCTCACCTCTAACTTACTCTCTTTTGGCTATACCACGTAACATGGATTAAGCTTACTTAGTTAAAGCCTAAATGTGTCTTTTGCTCTGAATCACAGAAAGTTAGATAAAAACATTCAGTTTATGTTAATATTGTTAACATTTATATTTTCCTTAACAAAATGAGAAATAATGTGAACCTCAGCAAACATATCTAATAACTCAAACTCATAGAGCTTCCTGGGGAGTAACTTCTAACAAACAAGCGTAGCTGACAAATTTTTCCCAAACTGGCTGCAGTGAGGTTTATTCCTATTAAAATACATCAAGCGAAACTGACAAATCAGGCTGTTTGCTAGATTCGTGACTGATGGAAATATTTTCTGTTCTTATCCAGAGTAATTCTGCAAATTTCACTATGAGTGAAACTAAATTGTGCTTCAGTGGAGGCGGTAGGAAAGCTAAAGGTCAGTGTTTAAATTCAGCAGTTCCCTAATCTGTGGTGCATCTAGAAATCAGCCCACCTTGTGAAAGAAATGTGTCAGCAGACAAAAGGAAACAAAACTGCACGAAGCAGAACATCTGCATTAAGGGACACTTGAGAAGTATCTAGCAAGAGCATCACAGCCAGGCTGAATCAGAACGCAACAGCTGGAGAAGGAGTCTTTCCAGGTGGAAGGGCTCTTCACCCTCATTTCATCCCATTTCTTGCAAGTCATCATTGTGCTCAGGGGACAATCTGTGTAATAGGCAACTTCCAGATCTTAATGGATGCTTTTATGTTAGTGCTGTTTGGATGAAACTTTGCACACTGGTGCAAACTGTGCAAAGCCAGTAGGGACTGCAATATTTTGCCCAGGATACAAAGGGACATTTATACGAGATGTTTACTCACTGTAGTTTCATTACAAAACTAAACTAAGGGAATAGCACAAAAGTTAGACTGCTGTCACAGTCAGTCTTCAGATGCAGTTTTGAGCGTGAGAGTGGATGGTGGGACAGGAAGCATTACCAACTGCCTTCTGCAGGCTATGCCTTCGGTCGTGCAGAAAGTAGTGAAATCACTGGTCAGAAAAAGACGGAGGAATGCTGTAGTTAACATAGATACAGTAAGCAGAAATATTACTCTAATGAATTAATTTTTTAAAAGAAATGACTACTTCAAAAGGAAAGAATTAAGACATTTCCATTGTATGAGCTTTTGGACATATTTTGACACAACAGTGATAGAGGATGAATTTAATAAGCTCAGTGAAATGCGATAAAGAAAACAACAGATATTTAAAACTCAAAGAGTAAGTGTCACAATTGAGAAGAATGTGAGAGCTGGAAGAGCTTTCATTGCTGCACTGCCATTCTTGGCAACATTAACAACCAAACAAACAACCAAAGAGATTGAACAAGAACAGAGATGAAGTACCAAAACAGTGAGAAAAAGGTGCTAGAGCTTCTGAGGGAAGAAACCACATGGGGATGCTCTGTGGAGGACTCTCTACCAGAGTAGAGTGCCATGTCACAAAAAAATTAAATTATACAATAATTAGAGGAACTGAGGAGAGTCAGAGAAGAATAAATCTACACTACGTACAGATCAGAAAAGCTGGTAAGTATCTGAAAGAAATTAAGAAATGTTCAAGCATTGCAATTCTAACAGCATGATATAGTTAAGAAAGGCCAAATATTTAAAAGGGAAATGGAAATACACCATCCACAAGTATGTGCCATGGTTTAACCCCAGCTGGCAACTAAGCACCACACAGCCGCTTGCTCATCCTGCCCCCCAGTAGGATGGCAGAGAGAATCGGAAGGGTAAAAGTGAGAAAACTCATGGGCTGACATAAAGACAGTTTAGTAGGAAAAGCAAAAGCCACGCAAGCAAGCAAAGCAAACCAAGGAATTCATTCACCACTTCCCACCGGCAGGCAGGTGTTCAGCCATCTCCAGGACAGCAGGGCTCCATCACGCATAACAGTTACTTGGGAAGACAAACGCCATCATTCCGAACGTCCCCCACTTCCTTCTTCTTTCCCCAGCTCTATTTGCTGAGCATGACACCATATGGTGTGGGATATCCCTGTGGTCATTTGGGGTCAGCTGTCCCGGCCGTGTCCCCTCCCAACCTCTTGTGCCCCCCCAGCCTGCTCGCTGGTGGGGTGGGGGGAGAAGCAGAAAAGGCCTGGACTCTGTGTGAGCACTGCTCAGCAGTAACGACAACAGCCCTGGGTTACCAACACTGTTCTCAGCACAAACCCAAAACGTAGCCCCGTAGCAGCTACTATGAAGAAATTTAACTCTATCTCAGCTAAAACTAGCACAGTATGGAAACAATTCCCTCAGCTCAGACCTCCTCCGCTCTGTCCAGCAGTGACCCATTCAGGACGCAGAGACACACCAATGCTTCAGGTGTCAAGAGGTGCACCACGAGACACCAGATCTGCACATTTTGTGTGAACTTACTGGTTGTCCCCTGGTTTTGGTGAGCCACCTCCTGACTGGAGATTTTAGGTGAGCTCTGCCTGGTATGCCTGCTCATACCATGACCCTCAGCAAAATCTGTATGTTTCTGCTCATTCATTATTTACCTCTTATGTCCTTGTCATTACTGGCTGCAGTACTAGTACCAGCTGGGTTCACGAGGTCTTGCATGCCAGCAGGACAAGGCTTCACTGAAAAAAGAGCCCCCCACCTGTCAGATGAGGTCTGCTATGGTGCTGCACTATGGTAATCATACTAGAAAACTCCATAGCCTAGACACTGTGTGTGGCAGGCACCTTTTTATAACAAAAAAGCCTTTCTAAAGCACTCAGGAAGCAACCTGACAAGCAGCTAAAAATCATCCCCAGTTATGAGAGCTTGTAATGGAAGCGCCTGAAGCTTTTGACCCTTGGGCTACCCAAGAACTCAGAGCCCTGTTCACCATGAGAAAATATCTACAGAGACATCAGCTGTGAATTGCTCCATGCATGTAACTCGGGTTTGCACCTCTTTGGTACAAAACAGGCAGGGTAGCATTCTCTGGCAGTCAGAGCTGTTCGTTTGCCTTCAGGATGTGCCTGGCCTCGACCCTTGCTCTATGGCAAAAGCAAGACTGTAAAATAATCAAAGAAGCCCCGAGAAAATCTCCAAGAGGCATCTGTTCCTATTTTACCTCATCACTACAGTATGACCCACTGCTATAGGAGGTAAATGCCCAGTTGATTTAATTTTAGGGTACCCCCTTGTTATCTTGCAGATGCCTGTAAGCCACACCAGATTATTCCACCAACCAGGTGGCAGAAGATAGATTTTTTTCTCTCCCCAAAGTCCAACTTTTAAAAGTGATTCTTGCAGTTGTTTTCAGCTACCTCCATAGAGGGAAGACTCTGAGTGAAATAATTACAGACCTGTGAGCAGTCTGACCTCCCAGAGCACAGAAAATACAACACAGCATTCACTGATGTATCTGTACGAAGAGAAGCAACTGAGAATACATTCAGGCAAACCCTTTCTTATTTCCCCATCTATACTAACTTGGAGGAAGTTTTTTTCCTACTCTGTATTTTTCTACAGTTTGTGTTATCACTGCTAAATATATGGTGACCCAGTATTTACCTCAGTAAGTAGCTCTGAGACCTCTGTGATTTTTACAACTTCCCCGTAGGAATTTTATAGATCAAAACAGATTGGTCCAACTCCAGTGGTTTTCTGTTACATCAGAGGCCCATTGCATTCCTCCCTTGTGCTTGCAACCACTAATTTGGTTAACAAGAAATGCTCAGCCATAAAATAGCCTGAAGAATAACATTGTGCTTTTGCAAAAGTAGAGACTTGATGCCCTGTTTTGTGTAAAATAACTTCCCAATCAACAGCTTTAGTAAGAAAAAAACCATAGTTATCGGTGCCACTTATACCCTTCTGAAACGAAAGTTTGTATATGCCCATGTAAAATTCCTCAAAATTAGCTGATGACTCTTTGCACACCTTGTGTGACAGGTATATATACGAGTGGCTGTCCAACTTAGCAGTATGTGGGAGCTTCCCTAGACATCTTTCCACGATGGCCAAAAAGGGCATGTTTTTCCAGCCATGTTAGCTCTGTGAAGTTAGTTACTGCAGAATCAGTCCTAATCCTTATTAACAAGCTTGTTATAAAGATAGGATGCTTGACACCACGTTAGCTGGCCATAAAGGGCCTAGGTTTCCCTATATGCTTTACCTTGGCTTGCTAAGCATATCTTAAATCAGAGTGCCTATACACATCAGAGTCTCCAGACAAGCACAGAAACTTACATCCACCAGCCCTCTACCCCAGCATCGGCAGGGCCTCTTCCCTAAAGGTAAAAGTACATAAAGAATGTGGTTACATGGTGATTAAAATATAAAGTGCAATTATATTGCAGTTTTAGAGCTCTGTTGGACAAGGGTTCGATAACAATGTCATGTTGATGAAAACATAATTTTGCTGCCTTCCTGTCCTGGAAGGGCAGGAGGGGGACTTGAAATCAGAACTTTCCTGGTCAAGAGCATTACTGAGGATAAAGGCATCAGTGGCTTTTTGGCAGCATCCAGATCCTGATGGAAAAGCATGTAGTATTGCTGGGACTTGCAAAGCACCCAAGCTGCAGGAACGTGAGATGCAACAGCCACTGGCCCCTGCTGCGGTGGTCCTGGAATTCAGCCCTGTAAGCTAGCAGCCACGCAGGCCGTTTGCCAAACCTGCACTGTGGCATGTGAAACCATGAAAAACACATTAGCCTCACAGACATAGCTGCATGTGAGAAGACTTGCAGGCAAAAGGCTTTTGATACAGAAGATTTTAGGTTGGCATTAATTACAGAGACATTTTTTCTGCCTCTATTATATCCAGAGCTCGTATTACAAGAGATAATAGTTGCTTCTGAAGTGCATCTAGGCTGTAAAATTGTTATACTAAAAAGCAATGCAGTAATAAAATGCTTATTCTGGTACTCTGTACATTAATGCCTTTTTGAAAAAAAGGAATTGCTCTGTGCTCAGTGCTGATGTATAAAATTTTTTTTAGAAAAGGACTTAGTAACTGTTTCCCAAGGAGCTGTGATAATTTTCTGGTTTCTGCTGTGACCTTTCTATCATTCCACCAATTGAGTCTTCTCTCAGCAGTGGGACTATATTGTGTCCAAGCTGCACTGCAGGAAAAAGATAAGTAGTTGCTCTGGTTAATAAGAATGGAAATGCATGGAATTTTCTACTGACATAGAAGATTTGCTTTATCATCTTTTTCCAGACAAAAAAAATACCTTAGGAACATGACTCGTATTGCAGGCAAGGCGTGGTTTATGGCCTGTAGCTCCCCACCATTTACAGTGTTTTCCATTGTGGAACAAAGGACAAACACGAAACTGTCACTCCCAGTTTCTCAGAACAGTGCAAATGTGGCATTAGTTCTCAGTTGAGCCCTCAGTGGAACTTGGGCCTCAAGTCCAGTAATACATAAGAATAAATGTCACTTAAGCTGGGGAAATAAGAGAAGGAGAAGGAGGAGAATGAGAATGAGGAGGAGCAGAAGTAGCTATTTGTGTAGCCATTGAGGAATGTTACCATGATACAATTAATCAGATGCACCTCTCTGCACTTCAGCAGGAGGAGTATTTTAAAAGGAACTAAAAAATGCTGTAGAAGACATGGGGAGTAGGAAATGTGCTGCATATTTGATAAGAACAGGGAGTGTACTCAACCTAAAAACCCATCCAATCTTTTATTTTCCCTGAATAAGAACTAAAGCAGGCATATTATTTTGATCATTTTTTTGAACTCTTGTTAGCACTGAATAAATATGTATTTCTAAAGACTGTGAAGTAACTACAAAACTGGCATCTCCTATGAGGAATGACTTCAATGTCCAGGCACAGTCTTTTCTACCTCTCCTTCACCCACTGCTGCTCCATGCTAACCCCAGCCCTGCGACCCCCCTGAATGTGTTGTGCATACCTACCTTCTTATGCCAAAACACAGCATCCCACTGAGATGTTAGCACATACCAGGCCAGAAAAATTTTTTTCTGTAGGGGCTGATGATTAGCCCCAGCTAAACTGCCTAGCTTTGGAGGGTCCTGGCCATGTCTTTGGCTCTCGCAGTCCTGTGCAACCATTGCACGCTATTACCTGCAGTGTGTGCAGTTTTCTTTACTGCTGAACAGAGCCCATCCCCTGGCTCCTGCCCCCATTGCAGTGTCTTTGCCAGTTTTAGGGGCTGGTGTTTTCTTGTGTCAACTATGTTGGAGTTCCCAGACTGCTTACCATGCTGCTATGTATTTGCCAGAGCTGGAATAATTTCAGTCCCAGCTGACGCAAAAGCTTCACTGGAAACATCTCTGCTCCAGCTTGGTCCTCAGTGGAGAACATGCACAACAGGTAGAATTTCATAAGCAACTGATGTGAAGCTCCCACAGAAACCACAGGTACTTTCTGGGATACATTGTTGAGTCTGCTCAGTGAGGAAACGAGTGCTAAATATAACAACAAATTGCTGCTTAATGCATAAGACTTCATTTGTCAGAAAGGATTCCTCCACTGACCTCATTGGCATAAACACTCAAGGTGTAGGAAGCCTTGTAATGGAGAGATTGAGGATGGCAGGGCCGCAGAGCGGGATTGCAGGGGCGGTCTGGAAGTAAATAGTCTTAATTTAGTGTCAAGCAGACCCTTCAATATTTTCAGAACCTGAACAAGATCATGTATTTTCACACAAGGACAGTAAAATGCCTAAGCCTGAGACAGTCTTTTCAATGTGGCAAATGCAGCGGAATAAAATGTTTATTGCAAATGATTCCTATAGGAAATAAAAGCATTTCTATTGGAATAAAATTATATTGCAAATAATTCCTATGGGAAGACACATATAGAGCAACTGACTATGAATGGCATGATTTACTGAAGGAAAAAAAAAGGATGAAGATGTTTCCGGGAGATCTTGTGTTAGAAAGACTGAGTATCCTTGTGCATTTGGAAAATAAATTCTAAAGATGCTAAAGATGAGACGAAACCACTACTGCTGGTACTCATGATGCAGATGGCTGATGGCTTGGGAAATCTCAATTCTTGCAGGTTAAAGTGGAACTGGGGGTCAAATTTTCTCCTCAGTGGGGAAGTCTGTGCAGGGAAGGTGAAGTTAGAAGTCTGCGCTGCCCCACAGTGCCTGATGTTCTTGCAGACATCGATGTCCTTCCCTGCTCTCTCAGGAAGTTTGCTCTGTTTGCCTTTGGTTGGTATGTGATGCAAATTGGCAGTGCTCATTCCTGATTTGTGTGTAGTTACAGACTGAAATAATAGCATACAGGCCTGAAAAACAGGAAACCTAATTATTGGAATGTTGCAATTAATGTAATAGGGTGATTAAGAGGGCAACAGGTAAACAACTAGATAATGGGCCAATGAGGAGGATGTCTGGAGTCCATCAAAGGACTGAGGCCTCCACAAGACACCTGTGGTATTTTATGACAAAGACATCCAGATATAGTACTCGAAGATGTACAGCATGAACTGAACACACAGTGCTGCTAATGATGGGTGCTGGAGTGCATGCTTAGCATAAGGATAAAATAATTACCCAGTTAAAAGTGCGTGCTAAATGTACAATAGACGGTAACAATAAAAAGGCATGATGCAAAGTGTAAGGGATGGACTGAACAAAAATCCCGGGGAGCCAGTGATGTGGACTGCCTCCAAGGTTTTCACCTTCTTTACCAACACCCAGGTGCTGCAGGTTGCTCGGATGCTGCCAGCCACCAGCACCCCGTGCAGAGGTAGACAGCTCCCGGTGTCTCTGGTAGGCATGCACGAGCCCAACCAAAAAAAACTCAAAAAACCTCCAGCTTTGAGTCCCTCCTTCAGAAAGCACCTGGGGAGGAGAGGAGAGAGGAGGGGAGGGAGCCGCCATCCTGCCACCGAGCTAACACAATTAGTCACTGCCGTGACAGCTCATCTCTGCCAGTGGGTGTGAGAGGGACAAGAGACGAGAGCTTGAGAGGAGGCAGGGGAGGAGCGGACTGGGAAAACACACGAAGGCAGGGCTGTGCACAGCCAGACAGGGTTAATCCCAGCAGGGTTTACGCTTCTCCCCCAGAAACTTCAGAAAACTCGGACTGACCACATAAATGCACACGCATGATAAAGAGTTATTTATACACGTGAAGCAGGAGGGAGCTTGTGCAATGACACAAGGGCTGGTGTCAGAGCGAGAGCCAGCGGGCATGGCCGTGTTGCATCCATGGGAGCTGCAGCCTGCCCATGGAGTTTTTGCCAAAAACACGGGCCTGGGACATGCTAAAGCAGCAGGGCGTTTGCTGCCAGGACGTAACTTTTTCTTTTTTTTTTTTTTTTTAAAAAAAGATAAGTGAATGTATAGCTTGATTAACCCCAGAGCTGTCCGGGTGAAGAGCCTTGCCCCAGACCCTAGCAGACAGGCCGCTGGCCTTGGGGGCTGAAGGTCCAAATTCTTGCTCTGAGCGCATTAGGCTATTGCTTTCTTTCCTCCTGGAGATGCTTCTTGCTGCATGGATGATTCAATCCCTGCCAGATGGCAGCATGGCAGGTTGGGTAGATGGATGGCTGGGGGTGTTCACCCGAGGCATGAGCATCGAGTTGAAACCTGTGCCCCTGTTAACAGGTGCTGACTCAGAGTGAAACTGCTCCACTCCAGAGGCTGAGGGCGAAGCTCAGGTCCCTCACCCCGCAGCTGGGACAGAGGAGGGCTCTACACTGTGATCCACTCGCCCTTCCCTCCCTTTTCCCTGCTAAGCTTTAATGTTCAGTCGTCCATCCTCCTGCAGAGTGCGATGACGACCGGAAAGCTGGAAGAAATCTGCAGAATGTGAACAGCGTGTATTTTAGAGGATTAACATTCCAGTAGGGGAAATTTGCATTGGATACAAAAGTCTCAGTAAACTGCATTTCATAAAAGGAAGATAGTCGCCTTAAAATGCTTTCCGGATCAGTAAAATTAAGTAAGACAGAATTCAAGGAGCAGTGCTTAATTTTAAAACACAATACATTATACTTAGTCTGTCACCCCATTCTTTCTCACTGAAGGGTTAAAACACCTTTTATGAGAGGAAGAAGGTTAACATAATTTATATTAGAAATTAAGAATATTATGGCAGAGAAATCAGGGCAAGTATTTTTATTCATGCCCACGTTCTAGCAAAGACAATTTACTTTTCTAATGCCTGTGGGACCCCGCTGAAGAGCTGTAAATGATATTATCAGCCATGCCTCAGCAAATAGGTACCACACACACGCACAAATGGCATGCTGGCAGGGCAGCAGCACAGAGAGAGCCCGAGCAGGATAGCAGGAAGAGCCACCTTACATCCTACAGCCTTGTGCATTGCTTTTCCACCTGCAGGGTAGTTGTCAGCATGCTAAAGTTATTGAGGTTACATCATGAATTCAGCTGTTATCTGCATAACTTTTCAATAGCCTTGTTGTTGCTATCACTGTATTGCCACTTGAAGACACTCATGGCATATGGGATGTACTGAACACACAAATCGTTCAATTACTCACCAAATACTGTGAAACTTGTAGGTGGCTCAGTACTCAGGCAAACAGCATTTGCAGCTCCCAGTTACTAGCAGGATGCCATGTATGAGCCCACAGTGTACTTGAGAAATTAGTAGATAATTAGCGCGGATCAGGAGAGTTGAAACATTTCAGATTTTTTTATAGGTCTATTGCTAACAGATCTGAGCATGTAACAGCTAGTTCTGAGCATGTGTATAATACCAGGTCTTCAGCTCTTTAAGGCAAAGCCCATCCATTAGCATGGGCATAGATAGGTCCCAACCAAAGCAAGCTCCTGACACATATGGGCTCCCAAAAGTCTTTGTAATGTTTTGTATTGTATGTATTGTAATGGACATAAATTAATTCATAAAACACAAGCTTGTCTTGTCAGAGGCGGCTTTGTATAGAAATGTTAACCTCTGAATAAATAGTATGGTATATTGACTAAAAAAATGTCTAAGCAGAAGATTTCAAGTTGACAACTCACCTTTGGTAGGATATACAAAGAGGAATATAGTGTATGATAGAGCCCATGTCAAAGAATTATTTAGCAAGTCCTGAGGGGAAAAGAGATCATATGAGCAACTGGGAAAGTGTCATAGGAAAGCAAGGGAAATATCCTGCAATATAGGTTATGACAGCTGGGACTGAATAGATTATTTCAGATCTACTTAAATTGGCTCAAGATAGCTTTGCCTCAGACTGAACTAGAAAAATAAATTGGGAAGGAGCTGCTTCCCTGGCTCTGAAGAGGGTGGGGAAAGCCAGGTGGCTTGGGATGTGCAGAAGGTATTTTGGGAGTTACGGATTAAAAGAAGACAGAACTTTTGCTACTGTGTCATATTGCAGGGACAGTTGCCATAGCACCATTTGCTGCTAAGAATAGATTTCTATAGCCCAGCAGCAGGTCAAATTATTTCTAAGAGTTAGGATTTTTTTCAAGGCCCATTCAAACAAAATGCAGGACCCTGTACACAGCTGCTGAAAAGCACAAGAGGTAACTCACACATCCCAGCCCCAAACTAGAATGAGGTGGGGTAATTGGGCCACAGGTATTTGGTGTTTGACGTGAGCTTCCACAAAAATCAAAGTAGTCTGTGACACTTGGTCCATCTCGCCTGAACCTTGTATTGGGAGACAAAGAAATAGAGCTTGGATTGTGAGGCATCTCATTTTAAATCAGAAGATTTTGTAAAACGGGGATGGCTGAGACAGAACAATGACCAGAAATTATTTTTCTTCTCACTCACCAATTTTCCCTTTGTAGGGAACCTGGCAGCTCTCTGCACTCCATACGGTGCAAAAAAGAGATTTCCAAGTCCAAAGCAGGACTCTGTCCTCTCTGCAGTTGTCTCCAAAATGTGGCTGGCAATCCAGCTGCCCCTGTCAGAAGCAGGCCAAAGGCACCATGACAGAAATAACTTGCCCCAAAACAGAGGTTTGGAGGCAGTAGCTGGAAGTAGGTTGCCTAACTGAGCTTGTGTTGTGCATTGCTGCAGCATGGGAACCATTCTTGCTCCCCCAGCAATTATCAGGTAGAGTTAGAGATGTTGAGCAGCACAAAACAGTTCCCAAAACTGCAGTGAAACAGAATCTGATCAGGGAAACACACTGCTAATATTTGACCCCCTGCAATGCAATGAATCTACCTTCATTGCCTCACCTATGTGTGGCTGCACACCTGGACTGGACTGTCAGGGCAAACTGCACAAGCATCTCTCCTGATGTGGGGCAGGGTTGAAAGGTGGAATTCAGACTATTCTTCAGGAAGAAAAATAAAAGTTGATGACAGTCTCCATAAAAATTACCTTCTTGTCACTTAGGACACTTGTGACATAAGACGGTATCCATTTACGAGCACTGCAGTATCACCCCTCATCACACATTTGATTAAATCCAAGAGACTTACTGCAGAGAGAGGCAAGCTGTGGACAGAGGATGCTGACTCCTTTTTAGCAGTTCTGGGGGATTATTGTGCTTTATGGAAATGTAAAAGAATGGCAGAAAAGGGTGAGCAGGAAGGAAAAGACAACCACAAGAGTCTGTCAACTTTAGGGGATATCAATTAAGCACACTGACTCTCTGGAAAAATGATGATACACTCTCTGTCTCTGAGCACTACTGCAGAACAAGTAGCTTGTTCTGTGCAGGGCATCTGCTAATTGCTTATCTACAACTTTTACCAGAAGATCATCATTTTGAAACTTGGATGTATAAATTAAATGAGATGGGCAGCGGCTTAATACTGACAAAAACCCCAGGCAGTTCTTAGAAGTGACCAATGCACTAATAGCTTCCTCTTACTCTTTTCTGAAGTGCTTGAGCTACACTCAGAGTTTCCCCCAGCATTAACGAGATGAAACTTTTTTTTAGTTCCTCACTGTGACATTCATAAGACGACATTTGCTGACTTTATGTACTCGTTCCACGAACATCTGTATGGTGTCTTCTCTTTCTGTTTCACCCACACCTTTCTATACCAGCTTATCTTTGATTCAATTAGATCTCTTCATTTCAGAGGTGGTTATAAGCTGGACTGCAGTGCAAGTTGTCTATGTACATGAAGAATTTCCTGTAAGGGCGTGGAAGAGAAGCCAAAGTGGGATATGGACACGTCTTTAAGTATTTGTGTCTTAGTGCTTGTCTATTGAATGAGGGTCTCAGTAGGAAACCAGAACATGCTATTGGCAAAACATGCAGCATGCCTTCCTCTTAGCCACAGGATAACTTACCAGTCAAATAAAATGCACAACTCTGCTTGTGCTGACCTGTAGCTAGAATGATTCTGATAGCACAGCTCAAAAATAGAAGTCAGTCCATATAGTCAGTGTGGGGATTTCTTATTATTTGGAATGCCCCATAACAAGTTCATCTTTGAAGTTGTGTAGGAGGAGTGTGAAGAAACATGGATCCTCTTAGCATATGAAGTTCTTTGCACCTAGTATGAAGGTTTAGCAAGCTGGGAGCAAGCATACAGGAAGTGGGTAGGAGTAGAAAACCAAAAAAACCCCAAAATAGTAGAAATAGGATGAAACCAGTCAGGTCACTTCTCCCACCATGTTGTATATGGGCCAAAACCACTGCATTCTGTACAGCACACACCTGTAGGAGGAGGACTGCAGGCAGAGAGGAGACACCTGCTCACTGGAAGCAGGCATACAAGTCCTAAGAGAAAAATCGCTGCCTCAGCTGTACGTGACACAGGGTCGGGAACCGAGAAAGCCGCCTTGGCTGCTGTTACACTGGGCTGTTTGCAGTATGTCCCATGTACAGGTGTGCTAGGCATCTCCAGAGTACATCGCGCCACACAGTGCTGTGAGGCTTCAGAGTGGAGGCAGACAGCATCCCCTCAGCAAGCTGGTAAATCTGATTTACAGATTGATGCTAAACCTGCAGCCATTCTGCACCAATATACTTTTAAAGCGATTGCCCTGTCTTTCTAAGGGACATGAGACTTGCTCTATTGCCTGGGAACATACCTGCTCGCAGTGCTGCGGTGGGGTAGGGGCTGGGGGGCCCCATCCCCATCCCCGTCCCTTCTGACAGGGACATCCCAGCAGAGGGGTGGAGAGCATCCCCTGCATCCCTTCTGTTGGTGGGTTTATCTGTGGGCTTTTTGCTTCCCAGCTGGTAGTTCTACTCTGGATTAAAGGTAATTTTTAACTATATGACTAGGGTACTGTGAAATCTAATGCTCATGTTCTGGGAAATATAGTAATGATGCTACAAATCATCATTATACAGTCATTATAGAATGCATCACTATAGAAGTGACAGGATTTGGGTCAGAATAAGAGAGAGAAGCCTCTTTATCCACTAACACCTAGTATGAAATGAATATTTGTACTTGCAGAAAAAAACCACCATCTTCTAGATTAAGGACATAACACACCTCATTTCCCTGTAACTTTACCCCTTACTGGGGTGTCATACTCTCTACCTTGTCAATCTGTGCTATTGACTCCTCAACCAATTTTCTTTGTCACTTCTGTTCCTTGTTTCCCCTTCCACCTTCCCCACCTTTCACTTTCATCTCTTTCTCCACTGCTTAGAAATGTGTGAATTTAACAGCTCCATCCCTGCCACTTGTCACTGTTGCTTTTCTGAATCACCGTCCTAGTTTCTGTGTACACCTTACGCTGAACTAGTGGTGAGGGGAGACGCTAAGCTCAGAGGCAGCAGTGGGGAAGCAATTGAATTTCCAGCTATTGGCTTTGAAGACCAGACCTGCATGATGGATGTTCTCAACGCACACCACTGCTAGCAATCAGAGGAAAGAAAAGCACCTATTGTTTTCTTTTCATGCTCTAGGGTCTCCCAGTGATATTTTTGCTCACTCTGTTTTTCCTGCCTCAAATTACACAATTCACAGGAAGTCTCCTCATATAAGAGATTATTGAGAAAATAACTGTTTACACAAATCAGCTGCAGGCTTAAAGACGTTACACACTGGAAGAAGCCAGCTGCATCTTCTTGCCATATCCTGTTGGTTAAATTATGTTAAGATGCTGGGGCAGTGAGTCCACTGAAATCTTCATTGTCTTCTGTTTTAGCATCACTGGAATGTAACTGGTGGACAGAAGACTTGTCCTGCAGTTTTATAAAAGTAGCATTATTATTAACAACACTCAGAGCAACAAGCAAATACAGACTGCATGAAGAGTTTATGTTACTGTTTTTCTATACTAATGCAAATAGATAAAACATTAATGGTAAATTATTTTTGTGTGGTCTATGTAAAGCAATTAAAAAAAAAAATCCCAGAAGTCATGTTTGTGAAAGAGCACCTTGTACATTTCCTCTTTCAAGGACTCTACACAAACTACTTCTCTTCTTGACATCTCAAACTGTGAACCACTGGAAATGTGAAAGCAAAGCACCAGGAAAATAAAAATTTTATATGCACAAGCAACTCTTACCAGCTCTGGATGGCATTGCATTTGGATCTGGTGACTACGGCTTGGCAAACCGCTTAGTCAATTCTCAGCAAGCAGAGATTGGGAAATTCAAACAACCTGCAAATTTGGGAAGTCATGTCAGCCCTGCTTTAACAGAATTGTCAGGACAGTCACTTCTTAAACAGAGAAATTTCATTTTTAAATGCAGTGTTTCCACATTTTTTACTCAGACAGAAGTTTTGATTCTTTTTTCCCAGATTTGGCTGACCCAGCTTCCACCTAAGTGCCTGAGGTCCTCCCGGAGAAAAGGGGTTAGCACAGCTGCCCAAACCACAGGAGCTGACTTGGTAGCAACCAAGCCAGACAGGCAGGCAGGAGTTTGCCATCCAGGTCAAGATCAATCTAGGTTAGCAAGTGTACTTCTCAAATCACACAAAATGATGCTGGTTTTGCTCCTTTGCAAAAGGCACAGGAGGTCTGCTACAGCGGGGTACTAAAACTGTCTGCCAAAGCTGGCATTTCCAGTCAAAAGTATACTCTTAAATTTTTGATTCTGTGAGGGGAAAGTTTCACTTAGGGAAAGACATGAAAACAGGGACGTGTGTTTCAGTTTGGTTTCAGCCTCTCTTCCCACCATAATGCATGACTGAGCAGCTCCAGAGACATTGTGCTGGATCAGGCTGACACAGTACCTGCTTTTAATCTTGATTACTCAACTCCTAAAGAGAGACCTAAATACAAGTTTTGAGAGTTTTTCACTAACAACAACAACAAAAAAGGTGTAATACAATAAGACAAAAATACATATAATATAACCACTTCTTTATAACTTCTAGAAATGCATATATTAGAAAGCAGGGGAGGATGGTACTTTTCTTAGAGCATTGCATAGCATGGTGTGATGGGTTGACCCTGGCTGGACGCCAGGTGCCCACCAAAGCCGTTCTATCACTCCCCCATCCTCAGCTGGACAGGGGAGAGAAATATATAACATAAAGCTTGCGGGTCGAGATAAGGACAGGAGAGATCATTCACTAATTACCGTCACGGGCAAAACAGACTCAGCTTAGGGAAAATTAGCTCAATTTATTACAAATCAGCCAGAGTAAGGTAATGAGAAATAAAACGAAATCTCAGAACACCTTCCCACCACCCCTCCCTTCTTCCCGGGCACAACTTCACTCCCGGATTTCTCCACCAAGCCCCCCCAGCGGCACAGGGGGGACAGGGATGGGGTTTACAGTCATCACACGTTATTTTCTGCCGCTTCACCTCCTCAGGGCGAGGTCTTATCACACTCTTCCCCCGCTCCAGCGTGGGGACCCACCCACGGGAGACAGTCCTCCACGAATGTCTCCAACGTGGGCCATTCCCACGGCCTGCAGCTCTTCACGAACTGCTCCAGCGTGGGTCCTTTCCACGGTGTGCAGTCCTTCAGGAGCACACTGCTCCAGCACGGGTCCCCCACGGGGTCACAAGTCCTGCCAGAAAACCTGCTCCACGGGCTCCTCTCTCCACAGATCCGCAGGTCCTGCCAGGAACCTGCTCCAGCGCGGGGTTCCCACGGGGTCACAGCCTCCTTTGGGCATCCACCTGCTCCGGCGTGGGGTCCTCCACGGGCTGCAGGTGGAGATCTGCTCCACTGTGGACCTCCCTGGACTGCAGGGGGACAGCCTGCCTCACCATGGTCTTCACCACGGGCTGCAGGGGAATCTCTGCTCCGGCGCCTGGAGCATCTCCTCCCCCTCCTTCTTCACTGACCTTGGTGTCCGCAGGCTTGTTTCTCTTACATGTTCTCACTCTTCTCTCCCGCGGCTGTTTCTCACTCTCCCAACTGTTTTTCCTTCTTAAAAATGTTATCACAGAGGCGTTACCACTATCACTGATTGGCTCAACCTTGGCCGGCGGTGGGTCCGTCTTAGAGCCGGCTGGTATGGGCTTGCTCTCTCTCGAACACAGGGGAAGCTTCCAGCAGCTTCTTACAGAAGCCACCCCTGTAACCCCCCCCCGCTACCAAAACCTTGCCACATAAAACCTATACACATGGTTTTGACAGTACAAACAAAACACCTTATTAAAGCCCAGTGGAAACAGCATAGACATGTGCTGCCTTTATGCTTTTGCTCCACAAGCGTGTAAACCAAAGAAGAGCTGCAGCACTTTTCACAGCATGCCTTTCCACAGGTGCTCAGCCGAGAGGCCTCCAGCACCACAGGCAGACGCTCTGCTCTGAGTGCCCTGGAAGGCATCAAGTCGGACCCAGGCAGCTCCGTGGGCTGACATGGCCATCATGTCTTGAACAGCCACTCACACACAACCTGAGGCATTGCAGTCCCATTTACTGAAGCATCCTGAAGGTCATCCTCTATGATTACAAATGTATCTAGAATTTTTTATATTTGTATTTAACTTCCCAGCCGGATCAGCACCAGCCACTTCCATGTCATGTGTCACCCCAGTGACAGCACCACCGAGGAGCCCACCAAGCCTTTTGCATGCGTGATCCCACCACGCCGGGGAGCCTTGGCCATCCCTGATTTAGCTGGGGCTGCTGGCAGAGAGCACAGCTACCACACCTGCATGAGTCCTCCTGGGACTTACTCTCCGGGGACCATGGGCAGAGGTCCTGTTGGTGGCCACCTGGAGAGGAAGCAACTGTCCAGTGCAGGCTTCTGCTTTGCAATGCGGTTGGGGAAGAAGCCTGGTTTTGGCTGCCGGGGTCCCCAGCTTATCTGTGGGCGCACTTGCTGTAGATGGCAGCCATCATGACAGCACTGATCATAAACCTATTTTCAAGATGGGATTTGGCCCCACTGAAGCTCAGATACTAAAGCCGTGGATGATCTCAGCTAAGGATTCGCAGAAAGAAGGGCAGCCTTAATCTCCCTCAGGAACACAGCCAGAGTCATGCAGTTGGAAATAGCAGTGTGGATGCAGTAAACAAGCGCAGCATTAGCTGCCCTCCCTCTACGTGTCAGCACTACCTACCCAGCAGAAGGGGCATCTCAGGCTCCTGACATCCACCCACATGGGCCCTAGGCACTCAGCTTCCCCAGTGAGAACTGGTTTATTCTCAGTAAACCCAGGTTCATAAAAGCTGACCCGAGGGGAGGAAAGCGAGCAAGTGCTGGTTTGCTGCTGCAAACAAGAGCACTGTGCGCTGCTGTCATGTCTTTGCTGCATGCTTGCTGTGTTTCCATGCAGAACATGACCTTGGCTATCACCGTTAGTGAAAAGTATTGTAGCAGCATATGGTCTATACCGGCAGCTAGCAACTTGGGAAAGCTGAAATCACCCACAGCAATCAATCAGCCAATGTTCCAGGGAGCAGAACACACTGTCCGGAATCTGACCAGGAGTTCAGCTGAGCTCTTAATGGTCAACATACTCTCACAGATGCTTTCATTGCTTTCTGAAATAACCATCAAAACCTGGTTTTGCTGTCTTAGCATAGCAACTGAGTATCTTAAGAGAAGGTGCCTTTTTTGCAAGGTAAATTTGTTTTTAATCCTTTAAATTGCATTAAGGAGCACCAAAGGAATGAGATTATCACCAGCTCAGGCAGAGGTCTGCTGCTGGCTGGGCTTTTGCACAAGCTGTGTCAGACCAGGCTTCCCCAGCCTGTCCTGTCAGTGCACTTTGCTCGTGAGACATTGGTGCAGATCTGCTGCTGGTCATGAACAAGTCAGCATTAACCTGAAGCAAAGCCGATGTGAGCTGCTGGGATGGCTTGTGCGACCTGGACAGGGGACATCTGTAGTGTTCACAGAGTGCTACATGTATCAGCAGAAGGAAGCTGCTGTGCTAGGCACTGGTGGGAGAAAAGAACAAGCCAACCTATGCAACTCAAACCCATGCATTGCATACAGCCAAGGAGGCACTAGCGCATACAGCTGTCTCCATTCTGAATCACAGAATCACAGAATGGTTCAGGTTGGAAGAGACCATCTAGTCCAACCCCCCTGCCATACGCAGGGACATCTTCCACTAGATGAGGTTGCTTAAAGCCCCATCCAACTTTGAACACTTCCTGCTGATTCGTCCGTGACTTTGAACACTTCCAGGGATGGGGCATCCCCATCTTCTGTGGGCAACCTGTTTCAGGGTCTCACCACCCTTATTGTAAAAAGCTTCTTCTTTATGTCCAATCTAGACCCACTCTCTTTCAGCTTAAAACCATTGCTCGTTGTCCTGTCACTACAGGCCCTGGCAAAAAGTCTCTCCCCATCTTTCTTATAAGCCCCCTTTAAGTACTGAAAGGCTGCTATAAGGTCTCCCCAGAGCCTTCTCTTCTCCAGGCTGAACAACCCCAACTCTCTCAGCCTTTCCTGATAGGAGAGGTGCTCCAGCCCTCTGATCATCTTCGTGGCCCTCCTCTGGACTTGCTCAAACCGGTCCATGTCCTTCTTATGCTGGGGCCCCCAGAGCTGGATGCAGTACTCCAGGTAGGGTCTCATGAGAGCCGAGTAGAAGGGGAGAACCACCTCCCCTGACCTGCTGGTTGCGCTTCTTTTGATGCAGCCCAGATGCAGTTGGCTTTCTGGGCTTCATCCCCCAGCCTGTATTGATATGAGGGATTGCCCCGACCCATGTGCAGGACCTTGCACTTGGCCTTGTTGAACTTCATGAAGTTCACATGGGCCCACTCCTCAAGCCTGTCAGGGTCCCTCTGGATGATACTTCCTTGTTAAGGTGAGTGTGAATAGAGAGCTGATTCTGCATTTGCTTCTGCACCGGTGAGGTTTTAAACCTAGCAGCTTGCGTGAGAGAAGAGTCAGTCCTCAGAGCCAACTCTGCAAGCTGGGCACCCCATGCCGTTCCGTGACATGTCGTCCCCTCTCCGGCTTCACAGACACTCTCTGGCGCCCAGCTGACAGCGACAGCTCCGCGCAGCACGTGGCAGGCTCCCAGGAGGGGAACAGAGCAGCTTTGTCTCCTCTGGTAGGCTCTGGCGGATGCCAGCCCCACGGGACTGACGCTGCTGCCCTGCCACATCCATACCTGGAGGAGCTGGGCTGCCTGGCTGGGCACTGGGGGAGAGGTGCCTGCGCAGAAGAGGCTTGGAGGAGCAATGCTGGGAGCTTGCCGGAGGGGACTGCAACATCCTGCTCCATCACAGGAGGGTCAGACAGCAGCAATAATGCAGGAGGGTCAACCCCCGCTCCCCCTAGCTCTGTGCTGAGCAGCATTGATGGAGACAGGCTTCGAGCCTGGGTCAGCTCTCCTCCGCTCAGCGAAGAGCCTTTCTGCTGAGGCCACCAGCCAGTGGTGGCAGCTTGTGACATGAAATGCAAGTGCTCTGTTGAGGCTTAAATTGAACCGTCATTAAATTATCCCTCATTAGCAATTAAGTGATTTCACAGAAGTCCGTGGCTATGCTTTGAAAGGGATAAAGCACTGATAAGTGTTAACCATAGCAGGTAGTGGCGCAGAGGTGGAAGTCGTGGGCTGGCACTGCCACTGCCCCCATGTCCCCCACAGGCGACAGAGCCATTTCACACTCATGGTCCTTACTGCTCTTTAATATCTGTTTGTCAAGATACATTAAGTAATCCTGGGGCAGCCACTGTACAAGTTACACTGATTCAGATATGAAGCCTATTGCTGAAATTGTTCTCATTTTTGATTATTTAGGTTTTTGACACTGGCTCAGCCAATTAAAGAGAACAGAAAAGAAGGATGTTTGATGTCAGCTTAACAACACCAGTGTCTTTTCTCCATCCTCCTATTATTCCATTGCTTTTCCCTTTCTAACGCATACAAATAGGCATTAATTTGTGAACAGAAATGCTACATTTCATCAGTCATGCTGTGAGGTTTTTTTATTGAAGTCCTTTACGGTTGCTTGCCATGAAAAACCTCTTGCCTTACTATAATGTGAAACTACAGACCAAACTATGTACCTTTCTAGTGCTTTTTCTTTTTTATCTCATTGCCTACAAACCCCTTTGTAGGAAATAAGTCTCTTCCTTGAGGTAAAATGCTCTCTGTGGCAGTTTCACAACAGTGTAAACAACCTTTCTGAGCTGCAGTTCCTAGCACAACTGGTGTCACACACGAGACTAAGTTCACCTTTTGTATGTTCAGTGACTTCCCTAAAGCTAAAGTTTTTTCTTTCATATAGATAATGATGTGCTGCATGTGTCTAGATATGTTCTGTATTATACCCACATACACTCAATACAAGTGTACTACAACTCAGCTTTCCCATTCCATACATTTGAGATGATCGCTTTGTTCAGACCGTGAACAGAAAAGAAGTCTACATGCACCCATCGCTCTGCATCCTGTTAGTCACACAGACAAAAGCCTTCTTACTGCTTGAACACATCAGCTGTCCTCTGGCCATCTCCCAGGAAAAACTACTGAAACATGTACAACCTAAATTGGCTTCAGATGATGAGAAACCAGAGGGAAAAGTCAACCATAAAGCAATAACAGGTACAGAAATGTACCCGAGTTCTTGGGGGAAAGGTGGGGAGGAAAGAAAACATACTTTCAGACTTGCATCCCTTGATTTTGAAGTTGGAGTTTAGAAGTGAAAAGAGGACTTTTAAAGGGCTTTCTTGGGTACAGGATGCCACGGCAACATCGTCAACTGTGGCTGGAGAAAGCTTTGATCCTCACCGAGGGCCCAGACTTCCCTCTGCCGGGGGAGTACAACTGCCACCATCACCAGTGCTCTACAGGTGACAACACTGTCACAGTGACCACACCACCTCTCCAGCTGTAGCCCAGTGGTAGTATCCCTTGGGAGGTCTCTTGTGAGTAGCTGAGGTACCACAACAAGTATGCAAAAGTACAGCACTTTGAAGGAGAAAGGCATGACATTTTTCCAGCTGTTTTTTTTTTATTGCTGGTTAGTTTAAATCCATGTTTTTATGAGTTTCAACGGGCTCATAAGGGAGGGAGCAGTGGATAGGGGAGAGCTAAGTTAGTTAGAAGTGCATAGCAAGTCCCTGCAGTACGTGCTGGAATAGCCCTTCCATGTGGGTGTATTAGCTATACTTGACCACATCTCTGCAAGTATATTCATGCTAGTAAGGAAATGATACATAAGGCTCAATAGCAGATGTAAATCTATGCTCAGCAGTATTTTGCATGCTAGATGGATTATTAATCTTAGCATGCTTCAGTGTGCATGCAGGTGAGGAATGGCTTTTTTTAAAAATCTAAATTATAATCGAGTTCTAGGTAGGAAGGGGGCATATTTTTTTCCCTTCCATTAAAAAAAGCATTTTGGAGATAGATCTGATGAAGACCTTGATCTCCCATTTTGAGAAAGTTTTTGTTTGGGTAAGAACTAGCCTGCTTTAAGTGCCATCTCCATTAAACTCTACCCCAAACTTAATCAAACATAGATGTGCTGTTTGCAAAATAATAGCACAGTCATAACATTTGAAGTGCAGCAGTATATCTGCATGAAGTAAGTCTGGGGCAGGAAAATGCTAGTCATAAAAGGAAGCAATTAGAAAGACCTGAGAAGGGTAGTGCAGACAGCATTGTGGGGAGGATCAGAAGAAGCTTAGGATGATTTTTACAGTTTCTCATGCAGGTAGCTTCATTGGGGGCCATGTTAGAGGAGGTCTTACACAGATCACAGCTCTCTGAAAACTGCTGAAGTAAAATTACAGTAATTTCCATGAGACGGACAGGGAAAATGCAAGATTTTGGCATTCAGAAGGGTCAACATGACTTTATTTACTTATTTATTCATTTAGAGGCAAGTTTATTTGCGATGTCAAGTTGAGGACTGAAAAGGCCCATCCTGGGAGCTGGCAATACTGTGAGATATTTTTAAACAGAGCAGAAAGAACTGTGCAGTGACCTTGCCTCACACAAGCACTGCATTTGCAGAAGCTTAGGAAAGTATTTTTGCCCTTGGAAAGGTGCATGCATATTTTAGTCGTTATTTCCAATATTAGAAATCTTCTTTTCCTGTAAAAGTGCTTTGAAGTAATAGCAAGCAGATATAGTATCTCAGAGTCAAACTTGGTTTCCATAAAGAAGCTGCAGCTGACAGCACACTGCCTGAGACCCCAAGAGACCCCAGGCTTCCTTCCTCCCTCTGCTAAAAGTTTCCTGTGTCATCTTGCCAGTGGACTATTTTTGTGTTCTGTTTCTTTGCCTATCAGTAAAATGACAGGGCGTCTCTCGGGAATGTTTTGTGACTTAAATCATTTGCTTTAAGGCCCTAGGATGAAAGGCTCCATAAAAGTCCAGTGATAAATACAGCCAAGATTGCAATTTAATTAAAGTGCTCCAATTATTTAGGGAAAGAGGAAATGTAAACCAGAAACTGCCAGATGTTCTTTGCACTCCTTTTGAAGCTTCCCTATCAATAACTTAGCGGGATTTTGTGCTCCTGGGAAGTTTTCTTCAGCTTTCAGTCTCTTCTTGCATCCCCTGTTGGAAAGAAATCCAGACCAGCAGTACTTATTTACCAGCTGTGTGAATCATTTTCTACAGACCCATGGCTTTACACAATAGATATTGACGCAAACAAACAAAAATATCTATTGATGTTTACTCTGGAATAGACATCACCATTAACTTGTTATTCAGCACATATCACATGGCAAGAAGCATTTACACCCCCTCCTTTAAAATGCAGTCCAGTCATGGAGAAGAGTGTGCATCACAGGGACAGGAGGGAGAATCTATCCCATCCAAGTTGGAAGGATTAAAATAAATATCCTGAATAGCTGTGCAGTCAGTGTCATATCTGTTCTCCTAAATCTGTTGTTCTGTATGAGTTGCTATGGAATTATAACTCAGAAGATCGTGGTAAGGCGCAGCGCTGGTTGCAGTGCAGGGCAAAGCTGTGCCCCCACATCCAGTGTTGTACAATATATACGCCGCACTGCCTGGTACTAATGAGGGAGCAAGGAGCTGCTTTTGGGTCATGGTAAATCCATGGGCACAATGACTCATCTGACATTTATCAGGTTCATCATTCTACTTGTTGATGAACAGCTGAAAAATAAACAAAACAGGGTCGAGATCAGAAGTTGCACCCCCAGTCCCAGCAAACAGGTTATGCAGCCTGCATTGCTAACAACAGCTGCCATGTGCTGGCTGCCTGCTGCAATCTGTGCTTCTCCCCTTTAGAAATAATGATGATGTCTGAGATTAGGGAGGAATGACCAAAAGTCCCCATAGTGACCTCCCTTCAAAGACAGCCCTACAGAGTACTGGCTTACATAAAAAGAACAGTTGGTTGTTTTCCCTCAAAAAATGTCTTTGAAGAGAAGCAAAGGCATGTAGCCAGGAGACAGCCATGTTTCACTTTGAGAGGTCTTCCTAGTTAGCTTAGATGTTACAGATAATAACAAAGAGGCTGGGAGTAGACTGCGAGGCCACATGCAAACTTCTGATTATAAATCAATCCCTACCTATTACTGATTGTTTAATTTATTTTGATGAGGCTCTTGGCTTTCTTTGGGAAGTCCTAAATAGTTAGAGCAGGCCACAGACTCTGCAGTACCCTGTGCAGCATGTACTGCTGGTCCAAGGGTGCAAGGATGTGTGCAAGGCCAAAAGCCTCCTTTATCCCAACAGCTCCCACCCCAGGAGCTGTTGATTTCAAGCTGGGAAACAAAGATAGTACTAGTAGGGTGTTTTTTCCTCTTTAAACTAATTCAGCTGGATCAACAATGAGTTGATCATACCTGCTACTTAAAAACCCTTCATGATCATCCATGTCACCCTGTTACTGCTGAGTTTTTGTACTTCCTTCTTGTAGTAAGGATGTTTTTACAGCAACCAACCTTCTAGCAGCTCCAGGACCCTGCATATTCCAGGTTTCACATGGGGAGACCCTCCCATCACTATAAATCACCTCTGGTCTGCAGGGTCCCATCACCTCCATATTCACGTCATAAAATCAATCAAGGTCCTCATCTGCAAAGCTTAACATGCAGTTTGGTACTTGAAGCTCAGCTCATTTCTTCACAGCAGCCCTTGCCAGCCACAGTTCAGGCCCTAAACACCCACAGACACCCAAGTTTCTGTTCTCAAAGGGCTGGAGAAGAAACAGTCCTGAGAACAGAACCCAAACTTTGGATTTCCTTCCAAGGAAGACCTGCTTGTGTCCTAGTGTGACTGCCATCAGGTCAAAGTGAATCACATGGCCCTTCAGTAAGGCCAAATGATACTCAGAAAAATCCACATACAGACCCATATACACGTTACTAAGGGGGAACATTTTAAAAACCCCTCCATTTCCTCACAGACTCCTCCTTCACAATTCCCAGTGGTACTTCAGTTGGCAGAGATGAACACCTTGAAATGGGGGGCAGGGGAGAGCTTTTTTATGGAACCAGGCAAGGATGATTTTCCCTTGCCCTTTATTCAGCACTTTTACTGTCAGATTTTTAAAGGCGGGCATAATCCTCCCCTGTATTGATTTGAAATTTCATGCAGAATGTTTATTTACTTTTTCAGTTACACCAGTTTCCAAACCTTTCCCCATTAATGCGCTGGGTCTAGAAGGGGACAGCTGAAGGTCACCTTCCACAGGTCACTGCAGTTTCCTTTCCTTACTGCCTTGTAGCTCTTTACACTGAATTTTGTTAGTACCTACTAACTCCATACGCATGATCTAAGTAGGTCGTTCTGAATTTGGTTACTGCCCTCCTTTTGTATAAACCCAACCTCGTTACATGTCTGCAGGTGGGCTGAGCTGCACTCGCCAGGGGAGGATCACTGTAGGATCTAAACCTTCCACCCAAGATCACCGTCAACGTAAGGAGGGTGAGGTCAATCTCACTGACCTCACAGCATGCTACAGCCACTGTCAAAAAGGCCTTAAAATCGACACGAACAGCAGGTAAAAGAAAGGTGATCTTTATTGCACCAACATGAAAAGGAAGGACTAAGAGAGGATGCATCCTTCCCAAGCCTGTGGCGGAAGACAGTACACCAGGTCTGCTCTGGCACTGTATTAGTTTTACCACTTATCGTCAGTATCATTTTCTAACACAGATTTTGATTTCCCAGGCAAATCTCCAGCCAGCAGATCGGTACTTGAAACTTATTTGGTCCTTCTGTGCAGAACGATCACATATTTTTACACTCAGGCTTTTGCAGGCCCCCTCAGAAATTTGACGGGTTTGACTTCCTGCTCCGCCAGCAACATACAACCAATGTATTCTAGCCCAACTGGTGGTTACACCACCTTCTGTATAGACCTCAGGTGGGACTGAAACATCACATAGCAGGCAGTCTCGAAGTACCTGTGTAAATGACAATCAGGGAGACGACAGCCCCGGTGGGACAGACTGCTTCAGACTGGAAAACCAGACCAGCTCTTCCAGGAGCAGAAGAGTTTGCAGGCATCAGCTTTCCAAGATGTCTCTTAAGCCAGTGGCTCAACAGTTTTTTGATTGCATACCCATATCAGTAAAAAATTTTTAAGCATGCACACCCAATATAGGTGTATTTATTTATTTATAAATAATATACATATACTACTGTACTGATATACTAGGCACATTATAAAACATTTACAAAAATAGAAATTAGAAAGGGAGGAGGTAAAGTTGAAATAAACACTATTTTTTAAAGCTAATTTTGTCTTATTTATTAGTGGGACAAAAAACATTTTCTGTCTGCATCCCAGTGGGTTGTCCTGCACACCCCCTGGGGTGCATGCCCCCCAACTTTGCAGATCACTGTCGTAAGCTACCAAACCAATGCTAAGGTGCGATACACACAGCAAGCTGTCGAAAGCTGGTAAGAAGGGGAAAGGGACCAAAATAGCACTGTTAATGAACATCATGCTTATGTACTACGTGTCTCTGGCTATTCTAGGGATGAGAGGAATCATAGAGTGCTTTGGGTTGGAAGGGACCTTGAAGGTCCTCTAGTTCCAACCCCCCTGCCATGGGCAGGGACACCTTCCACTACCCCAGGTTGCTCAAAGCCCCATCCAACCTGGCCTTGAACACTTCCAGGGAGGGGGCATCCACAGCCCCTCTGGGCAACCCGTTCCAGTGCCTCACCACCCTCACAGTCAAGAACTTCTTCCTTACATCCAATCTAAATCTACCCTCTTGCAGTTTAAAGCCGTGACGCCTTGTCCTATCACTACATGTCCTTGTAAAAAGTCCCTCTTGGGCTTTCTTGTAGGTCCCTTTTAGGTACTGGAAGGCTGCTGTAAGGTCTCCCTGGAGCCTCTCCAGGCTGAACAACCCCAACTCTCTCAGCCTGTCTTCATAGGAGAGATTCCCCAGCCCTCTGATCATCTTCATGGCCCTCCTCTGGACTTGCTCCAACAGGTCCATGTCGTTCTTATATTGGGGCCCCCAGAGCTGGACGCAGTACTCCAGGTGGGGTCTCATGAGAGCCGAGTAGAGGGGGAGAACCACCTCCCTCGACCTGCTGATCAAGAATCATCATTCTTTTGATGCAGTCCAGGATATGGTTGGCTTTCTGGGCTGCAAGCGCACATTGCTGGGTCATGTTGAGCTTCTCGTCAACCAACACCCCCAAGTCCTTCTCGTTAGGGCTGCTCTCAAGCCAGTCATCATCCAGCCTGTATTTCTGCTGAGCACAACCACTGAAACAAGAACTTCATTAACTGCTCTTCTCAGGGCTCGTTATCCACAGATGTTATCGGCACATTTCAGTGCCAACCCAGACAGCTGCAAACTATTTTCAAAGAGCTGCAGCAGGAAGAAATTGTGCAAGCCCATGGAGGATGAGCAGAGGGATTTTCCTGGTCCTGGTTTTACAAAAAGGAATGTAGGGGGAAAAAGCCTGTTTTTAGGCATTTAAGCAAGCACTGTATAGAGACACATGGGTCAGACCCTGCCAGACCCCTGCCATACCTCTGCTGTCTGGCAGAAGGACCCAATTGTGGTAGTGTCAGGATCCTTGATGCAAAAGGCAAAGCTGCAGAGATGACTGCGTGCACTCAGCAGTACAAGACAAAATGAAGCAAAACAGAGGAACAGCTTGCTACATGAGTCCAGTCTAGTCCCATATTTCAGTCAGACATCAACCGGCAATAATTGCTTAAGGCAAGAGCATAAAGCACAAAGCAAGTACAAAGCAAACCTTTCCCTAGCATGCACTCTGGAAATCAACAGTTTAGGGGCTCAAGTGCATGCAGACCATGCAGCGTTTCCTTGAATTTTCAGTTTAACATGCCTAATCCCTTTCTAGACCTACGGGTACTTTTAGCCACCTCAATCCTGTGGCAAAGTAGCAATTAACAGTGCAAACTGCAGGTGAAGTAGCACAGGCAGCACTGACAGCATCAGTGCTGCTTACCCTGGGGTCTTACTGGTCAGTTCCTAGTGATGGTGTAGCTTCAGCAACACCCTTTAGCATCCCCTCCTCTCTAGCCTGTGCAGGGGCTCCAGTCACCTTTATCTGAGTGTCAGCAAGGAAATTCTGCTCTTCAACACATTATACAGCAGAAGCATACGTTTTCCTGGAGAGTTTCCAACTCTCAGCTCTTCTGAAATAGGTAATAGTCTTTCATACTGAACCAGTATATTTATACGAACATCTTTCAATAACGTAGACCCCAGATTCAATTTTGTTTGATCATTTTGAAGCCCCTAAACACAGAAATTGCTTAATTTAGTTTGAAGTAATACTTCTGGTTTACAGCCAGTTGGTGTTAAATAGAAAAAAAAAAAAAATCCAGCTAACAGTCCTCTCGGAGTTCCTGGTTTCTTTCTTTCTTTGTTTGTCTTCTTTTAACCAAGATGATAAATTAATTTCTAAAAGGTGACAAAGAAGTGCCATACTTGCAAGTATTGTGTTCTGTTCTTGTTGTTTCACGCTGCAATGGCTGTATTCAGAAGCTTTCTTGGTAGAAGTGTAACAACATGCCTTGGTATTTCAGCTGTTTTCATACATCAGGTGGTTTCTGTGCCTGGTCTAAAACCATGATTGCTGCTACCAAGGCCACCTTTCTCTGGGTTAAAACAGGTCCACACCACTCATTTCCACCTGAGGACAGAGTGGAAAATTTTGACCTGAAAAGCAAACCCTTTAGTTTCTATGAGATCTCAGCTTGCTTAAAGTTTAAGAAATGCTTCAGGAAAGGTTTTACGGTGCAATGTTTTATCCAGTTAAACAAGAAATTAACCAAGTAATTCCCTAGAATACTCTTTAGGAAAATGAACTGGATTCCTCAGAAGTGAATCCACAAGTGGAAAATCCTCTACACCGCAGAGTTACAGCGAAAACAGAAGGACTGACCCCAAATATGCATTAGTTCCTTTCTGTTTTACTTTCAGCTTCTTCTGTAACACCCTTGCAGACACATTACACAAGAGCAGTAACCAGATTTCCCTCCCGGCGAGACACTGCACTTAAAACAACTGGTATCTGATAGAATTATATTAATACCTCCTCTGTCTATGAGCAATCACATCTGGCACTGCGCGAAGGGACGTCAGCCTGCTTTGGGAGGCCGTCACAGACCCCCGCACCCTGACTGCCCCACGGCAGAGCATGGCTGCTCCTGCCCTGCCTTGCAGGGGTGTTTGCTGGTGGCAAACGCATTGCAGTGCAGTCCCCAGGCGCTGCCATCCCCAGCCTTGCCTCCCCTGGCACAGGCACATGGTATGGATCAGACGCTGCTGCAGCTGAGGGAATCAGAGCTGATTCGAGGCACCCAACATACCAGCAAGCAGCAAGCATCCCCAGCAGGGCAGAATAATTAGTTGCCTGGCTTCTCGGCTGCAGTTGGGCACTCAAAGCTAAACCTCCGGCTGCAGCAAAGGGCCCACATGCTTCCTGCCGGGTCCCCCAGCCCACGTGAGCTCCGGCTGCTGCCCCTCGCAGAGCACGCAGTGGGGAAACAAGGAACGGGGGAAAGCCACCAACTTTCTCATGCCAGCGCTCACTTGGCAGAAAGTGGAAGAGGGACAAACCTAGGGAAAACAGTCAAGGTCTGCAGTGGTTGAGTGTTTTGTTGTGTCTTGCCTAGGTGTGTCTTATCCCATACAGTCCAGCACCTGCTACAAATAGGTGATGGCACCTCTACGTAAGCTATTAAAGCCACACAGATACAGATGTGCTTCCAAGCCTTCGTAACATTTCACACAGCAGTCTTTGCTCCCTTGCTACACTTAGCAGAACATCATACGTGCGTTAATGGCAGGATTCTTCCTTTCAAAGAAAGCTTTAACGAGCTGAAGAAATCACCTGTTTTCTCATCTGGTGCTCAGCATTATTCCCTGCAAGAACATCCAACAAATGCTTCTACTAAAGAAATGCAAAGAGATTTGCAAGGAATCGTCAAGAAAAGATCATGTCAAATTTAAAATATACAAGTCCAGCACCATTTTGATTCCATCTGCAACAAACATTGAACCATATTTATTTTAAAAGACTTTTATTTCTGTTTATGAAGAACTGTGACCCCAAGGATTATTAATCCCTCAGCATTATTAATCAAATAAAGAATAACATCAAGAGTAAGCAAAGTGAACCCTAGAATTTTTTTAACCACTAATATCTTCAAGTTTTTGCAAGGCATCATTCTCAGGGATCTCCTTTTTTCTTCTGCCCAGCTTGCGATGCCTGAGGCTCTATTTGCACAGCTGTTGAACAACCTGAGTTCCTACTGCTGCCTACTGAGGGCTTCACTCTTCCAAACTGGGGATGCATAAACTGAGACACACTAAATAAGTAGATGCATTTGAAATTAATGGACTTACTAGAAGTTGGTGCATCCTGGTGCTAGCAAGATAACCCACTCTGCCTCTCAGGTGTTTCAGTAAAGATAATTGTAGATGTAAATGATATTTTCAGAAGGTGGGTGGTTCCCTCCTATGGCCTCAGCACTTCGTGTTGCACTAAATCAGCAGTTTTCAGATCACAGCCCTGTGAGAGATGGCCAGGAGGGCAGCTGGGACCACGAGCTCCCACCTTCACTTTTAGAGGCGAGAGACTGTGTGCTGTACAGATACTGCAGTACCCATATGCACATTGCTTGGCCACATCCTCCCAGCTGAGCTGCCACCACTATGAAGGTGCCATTTCTGTGTGCATTTTGTTCCTCTCCATCACCGGGCAGTGGACAAGCCTCGACACCGTACCAGCCACGTCAGCAGGCACCGGTGGGGACTCACAGGTGGGGGTCCTGCTGTCACTTGGCATCTCCCACCACAGGTCAGCTGCCAGAGGAGCATGTCAGCGCTTTCATCCATCCACATCTCCCCCAAACAAACAACACCACCCCCCAAAAAAGCCCCAGCTGAGCAGTCTGGTCCACCAGACCTGTCTGCTGAGCGGGTGGCAGGCAGGAGACATCCAGACCAAGTCATTTCAGTCAATGCTGCTGGTCAGCCACCAGTCTATAGCAGCAGATGGCTTGGGAAATAAATTCCCTTTACAGACACCCCGACCTCCCACCTCATGACAGAGTAGGGCTTCTTAGGGTCTCCCTGGACAACATTAACTATGCACAGGTGCACACGTGTCCTCTGGGGCTTGTCGTGCCATCAGCAGCATGTGCCTGTCCCAGAGCAAAAGGGACATGTGCTCTTTCCCTAGCCATGCTGCACCCTTGTTCCCGAAGGCTTGTAAAACTAATGGAATTTGAAAGGGTGAGAGAGAGGGGCAAGAGAAGGGGACAGAGAAAAAAACATTTACATGTTCTGTGTTTGTTGCAGTTGGTTGCATTACTGTCCTGGTTTCAGCTGGGATAGAGTTAAGTGTCTTCCTAGTAGCTGGTACAGTGCTATGTTTTGAGTTCAGTATGTGAAGAATGTTGATAACACTGATGTTTTCAGTTGTTGCTCAGTAGTGTTTAGACTATAGTCAAGGATTTTTCAGCTTCTCATGCCCAGCCAGGGCACCTGACCCAAACTGGCCAATGGTGTATTCCATACCATGGGACGTCCCATCTAGTTTAGGAACTGGGAAGTGGGGACAGGGAATCGCTGCTCGGGGACTGGTGGGGTGTCGGTCGGCGGGTGGTGAGCAATTGCCCTGCACATCATTTGTACATTCCAATCCTTTTATTACTACTGCTGTCATTTTATTAGTGTTATCATTATCATTATTAGTTTCTTCTTTTCTGTTCTATTAAACCGTTCTTATCTCAACCCACGAGTTTTACTTCTTTTCCCAATTTCTTCCCCCATCCCACTGGATGGGGGGGGGAGTGAGTGAGCGGCTGCGTGGTGCTTAGTTGCTGGCTGGGGTTAAACCACGACAATTACTTTCCTCCTGAGGATTTTGTGAGCATCAGTTCAGTCGTGACCAGGCAAATGAACTGCAACATGACCTGCAGAGATTAGAGCTGAGTGGGCTGCTGGCAGTATGAAGATATTTGGTATTAACAAATGTATAGACCCATAAACCATCGTTGTGGTAGGTGGGAGAGGCAGGTGACATAACCAAGCAGCTGCACTGTCAGAAGAAGTTTAAATTAATCTTTGATCCCTTATACTGTCCCACGAATGTTAGTCCCCCTCACCAAGTAGTGACTGTGCTGCTGGGAGATGGGCTGAGCTGTAAGAAATACATTTTAGGAACTGGTCTTAAAACAATATGGAAATGCAGTGAATGCAAGATAAACAGTTGTCTGTCTAACAAATTAATCCTTCTGGAGTTTTCTTATAAAACTGCTATGTCAGTTCCAATTAATATCTCCTATGAAACCAGTGTTCCTTAGAAACGAAACAGGCATTGCTTCCTCACAAGCTTTTGGCCAAGATTAGCATCACACTCATTTCACATCAGTCACGCACTTCACTGGGGGCACATGTCTTGCCACTGATCAGGGGCAGAGGGGAGCATCAAGTAAATATTCTCCATTCAAATGTCTCCATGCTCAAGTAACTTATATTTTAGCAAATGCAGACACGCTAAAACATGCTATGGCAACACTGAGGTTGTGACATAGAGGAAGTGAAGCAGAAAATTCAGCGTGAAGGATTACACACTGGCCGCCCCTCCTGTTACAAAAGAAAACCATGGGGCCATGACTGGGCATACCGTCAGTCCCAACACCCAGCCTTCCCACTCGTGCCAATTCATTTTACTACGTAAGTGCTGTTTAGTGGCTCCATAATGCTTTTTCATCTGGTTTCCTAGGATAATTTTCAATGTTACTGTTTCCTCTCTCCTGTTATTCACATAGCCTGAGGCCAGATCATACCCTGAGGTAGCTAAATCCTATCAGAACAGCAGAGCTAGATATTTGTGTTGTGCAGACCTTACACTTCTCAGCTAGTTTGCTTGCTAGAAGCATTAACAAGTCTTGTATCAACAAAAGCAAGGGCATGCCCTTGTCTGGGTTACAGCATGCCAGAGCACTCTGCAGCCTCTGGTTTCCCAGGGAGGCAGCTCCTCTACGGAGAGCAAAGGGCAGGAGAGTGCTTCTGTGTCTCTTCCCGTGATTTGGCACTGAGCTCCGCTGCTGATTAGCTAGCTACAAGCTTTACTGATCATGAAGGTATTTGTAGGATACAGGCAAAACTGTAACTACATCCTCTATGTGCTGCCCCAACCTACAGACAGACCTCTCTAATGTCTTGGGCAGAGGTTGTGGAGATACTTATTTTAGGGTAGATGTCCCATAATGCTCTACAAGAAGTTGAAAAAAAAGATTTATATTCTTATTGACAAATGACCCACTTGTTTGCTTCACTAACTAAATTTCATGTGACTGGCTGGAATGGTTAAGTATGACAGAGGCTGAGGCTGAGCTCACTCAGAAACAACTGGGTGAGGCCACCTAGTTCATTTTGGTTTCAGTCATAGAGGTGTGCACTATCGTATTTCACATACACCCAGCCTCTAACAGATACTGTCCCTTTCTTCCTCAAACACTTTTTTTGCTAGTTTGGTTGCCTCCACTTTTTGCAACAAAAATTCGCTTTCTAGCAGTGTTCAGATAAGAGTCATTTTTATGCTCAATTTACCACATTTGAATATGGACTTTTGTAACTATTAATCCATTTTCACGCTAACTAGCTAAACTGACAATACTGTATATGATTTAAAAACAACAACTTTACTCTAAGCCTGCATGCCTGCTTTTTAATTAATACTTGAAACCATTGCCATAGCTGGGCATCAGCCCCCAGCATTTTTCTGTGCATAAAGCCCCACAGCTCCTGTCAGTGCTAATTCATGGTACAGTGATTCAACACCAGAGAGACCGACTGTACCGAGAAGCATTGCTAAGACTGTATTTTCCTGGTGCAGTGCAGGTTGCTTAGTGACCTGTCACCAAAACAAATGTGGTCACTTGGATATTTAAAGAGCAGTCTTTCCCGAAGCGTCCAGCGTTATGCAGGGACACCTGTTACTTGCATGCTTGAAATTTCTGTCCTGAAATGACAGGCTTGATGTCATACCTTAGCTGGTTAACACTTTTTATAAGGAAGTCATGCAACATGTGAGCAATCCTCTCTGACTCGGTTCACTCTGGCATTGCTTAAATCACACTTCAACGTGCACGTTGTCAGACCGACCACAGGAGCAAGAGTCAATAAAGCACTACCCTTTCCCACACACATGGCAGTTTATACATTTGCTTCCTATTTCTCCATCCTCAGTGGAAACTGAAGGTAAACAGCATGCTTCCTATCAAAATACACCATTCAGTCACATGTGAACAGGGATGCAGGGCGGTATCTGAAGGGAGAGGGTTTCCCACCAGCTGGGACACAAATTGTGCTGCGATGTCAGATCATCCCACACACCCGCGGCAGAGCTGAGCGCTGAAGTCCTCCTCAAGTGCTGGAAGGGCTCTGCCCTATAAAGGTCACATCTCATATTTCATGGCTGGAGGTTAAGCAATGGACTCAAGGGTTGTGCTGGGAGGTTGGAGGTGCGTGGCAGCCAGTGCAAGCTCCGGTAAAAGAAGGTTCCAGGTGTACTGGCTTGTGTCTCCTTACATTCAACTCCAAAATTAGCTGAAGTCTCAGTAAATACTGAGTAATAGATTTACGTAATAAGGCTTTAAGTATCTGTAACAACAGAGTGAATGACACCAAAAGGATGGCAACTTAAGAGTCACTGGTACACATGCTCATATCTCGTCCTTCTCGCCTCAGCCTGTCCCCCCCAAAACCAAAAAAGCTCCAAGCCTAACAAAATATATTATATTTGTGAAGGCAGACACTTTATTTAGAAAATTCCAAACCCAAAGGTTTCGCAGCAAACTTTACTTCAGCCCTTCTGTTTCCACACTTGACACCGGCACAGCTGACAACTACTTTTGCAAGACTGCCTTTGCAGGACTGGGACTATGAAAACAATTAATTTCTGGTCCAGCTGTTGAAAGCAAGAAGGCGGAAGGGCAGAAAGGAGGCCCATCCCCAGGAGAGGAGTGCCTGGGGATACCATGGTGTTACCAGCTCCTGCATGAAACAGCAGTCATCGCTTCTCCTCATGGTAAAGCCAGTCTTTTGCCTGGCTCATTTCAGAGCAGTGCGTGGGGCAGTACACCTGCAGCGTGTCCAGGACATCAGGGACCAGCCTCATGAACAACAAGCAGTGTTTGCTTTCTCCAGCGGCTTGGTGTCAGCCGGGGCTGGAAGAGGCTGGGGCACCAGCACCACCATCAGCATCCCTGCCCAACGCACATAACCCATCCCTCTGTAACTACTGCAGGTAATTCCCAGCCTCCCAGCTTAACAGTCCCTGCTTTGAACAAAGCTCTTATTAATCACAATTTCCTTTTATTCCCTTCATTCACAGCATGACCTTTAACGGACACCTCTCAGTCTAGCATCAGCTGTCAGAGAGGTTTCCTCCTGAGAGTGTTCATGGAGCTCCCACTGTGAATGCTTCACGTGCACAAATGAATTGACTCCTCTTAGCACACCCTTCATATCTGATCCTGGCCTTCTTTTCATTTTAGAGCTTGAGAAACATTCCTAATGCTGTCTTAAACAAGCTGTGCCTTCTTTCAGGTTTTTGATGTCTTATTTGAAACATGAAGGAGCCAATTTTTTAAGAATACAGAAACAGGCAGCTTTTTCATATTTTTTTACACATTTAAAGCAAATCTTTCCTATTGACTTCAGTTACATCTGTGAAGACACAGAGTTTCTGACACCAGGTATCAAGTGTTGAGCACCTGGCAAGTGTGAAATGCTCGGTGTAACCACCCGTGAGAATTTAGGTGGAAGCCACTTGTTTTGGACCACCAAAACCCTATACCAGAGTCAGGTGGCATCTAACTGGCCACTGCAGCAACCAGTCCCCTCAACCTCAAGGCTATCCTTTTGCTTTTCCTGCAATTGTCAGGCCCTTTTGCTACAAATGCTTCAGCTCCTGCAACAGCAAACAGCTTCCTTCAATACACAGCCCTGACTCACACCCAGGATCACATCCTGTCCAAGGAATGAGGAAGGGTTTTGTGAATAAAATAACTTGATCATGTAATTATCAGCAGCTTGATCAGCCATGTGCATGTGGGAATGCAAAATGAGATTGCTGGCTGTCCTTACTGAATTTTTAATTGTTTGACGATAGCATTGTATTTTCCCTTTAACTTTGCTCTTCTGCATGATTATACACACACATGTCTATCCACATGAAGAAGCTGTTCAGAAAGACTAGATGATGCTGGAAGAAGTGTGGGATCACAGAGGTGAAGGCAATGGGTGGCTGAAGAATAATCAGAGACAAGGAAGCATAAAGGAGAAGTAAGACAACTATGGACAATAACAAAATGCTGAGGAAGGAAACCTGCAGTTTGCTGATCTAGTAAATTAATATTAGGGGAAGAAAAGCACAAATCCAAATACACAAATGTATCTCAAACAATGCATGCAACTTACAGATTATGTGTTCATGGAGCTTACTCTCCAGAGGCTGGTTCCTTGAGCTAGCCAGGACACAAAGAAATACCCCATCCCTTGGTCTGGTAAAACATGTGCATAGTTCTACACTGAAAAGCATAAATGACAAACCTTTCTCTCCAAATGCTCAGCAGAGAAGCTAGATGATTCTATAAGAAACACTTACCATCCAGATTTTCAAGATTCAACTGGAAAAAGCCCTGAGGCAACCTGGCCTGGCTTCATAGCTGGCCATGCTTTCCGCTGGAGGTTGGATGAGAGACATCCTGAGTTCCCATCCAACCTGGATTATCCTATGAAAGACTAACTAATGGCACCAACAGCTAGAAAACACACAGTGTTTCATGCATACTTAACATTTGGCTGAGAGTAAAGTACATTTCCAGTCTCCTTGACAGCAGTGAAGCTACTCACAGAAGTTGAGCAGAAGCACGTTCTTAGTTATCAACCTGATTTGATGGGCTGTGATACTATAAAATACACTGTTCCAAAACCACTCTGATCTGTAAGTTTCCAACAGCATAACAAGAATGAAAGTTGGCTGGAAAGCATGAGACCATCAAAACCATAAATTTGCCAAGGCATGTTGAAAATACATGTCTGAAGGGGTTTTATGTGTTTGAAAACACAACTACAGTTAGCTTAATCAGAAGTTCCCTGTAGCCTATGGCAACCTAGATTTTATATTATTACATGGCTTAACACGCCTGGCAAAATTCCACTTTGCACAGCAGTGTACACAGGGTATTCCTATCTCTGTATGAACAATTTAATCCTATTTTAAAATATTGTGGCTTGATAAGAAGTGAGCACACCAATAACGCAGAATCTTGTAGCTGCAAAATCCTCCCCCCAGACGAAGAGAGGAGCAAGGTCTATTTAAGACTGCTGGCACAAGGGTCCTCCCTGATTTATGAAGCCTTAATCCCACTGATAGAAGGCAGAAGGATTCCCTGCTGCTGAGCCACTGCCTCTCTTTCCTCCCCCTGCCCTTCACTAGTCTGGCTGCATCATTACAGTCTTGCATGCTGTCCGTAGTCTAGTTGGCAAAATCTAGAGAATCTGACTCCAGAGTGCTCGGAAACATTAAGAAATGCCTTGAATTCCTGGAGGACAGGGAGAGTCCCAGTAGCCTGCCATTATAGCGCTGTGTTTGCACAAGTGTTTTGATGGCACAAACTTCCCTGTGTTGGCAAGACCTTATGCAACATAGACTTCCTCCTAGAGAAGAGTCTTGACCTCAGAGGGCAGCAAAATGGCTATTTCAGCTGGCAGAATACATCGCCACCAGTGAATTGGTGACTTCTGTAGCAGGGAAAGAAGAAAGAAGCACAGGTACCCTTCCAAGGGAGGTGTTACCCTCACAACTCATCTTCAGTGGTGCAAGCTGAAGGAAGTCCCCAGGAGCACTGTAGAGGGATTGCATGTGTGCCAAGTGCAGATTCCTGCAGGAATGGCATCTGGGCATGCCCACAGCACCAGGTGGGAGACAGCAGGAATCAGGAGAAACAAGGAATGTGATGGCACCCTCCTAAGATTCGCTAAGTCTTGGAAGCCAGTGCAACACTATTAATAATCCTGACATTACTTTGCCTTTCCTAGAAGCTTTAGCTGGCATTTGCATAGTTAATAATGCTGCTGTATCATTGTGAGCTTTCACCATCGTCATCCTGGAGACATGGCTGGGAAACAACTCGCTTCTGAATGCCAAAGCTTCAGGCTGTCTGCAGTCATGAGATCTCTACCACTTATTCACTCCTGAATACTAACGTCACAGCCACAGACACTAATGTCTTCATTTAATTTTAAAAAACACAAGTCTGAAATTAAGGAGCAGACAAAGGGGATGGATGTTAGTTCTGCAAGCTGCTGTCTCTGTCCTTTCCTGTTGTTGATACTCACACATGTTCTGCACCACAAACCATAGCTAGGGACATATTTTAGTAATAGTAATTACATACTGACATGCATGCTAACTAAACCACGCTCTCTCTACTGCAGCATTTCACTGGGCATGATGGAGAATTACTATGCTTTGAACTCTCTCAGACACTGGAGACAAGCCAAAGAGATTTCTAGTCTTCATTTCTGTGAAGAATTAGACAAGTTCTCAGTTGAGTAGTTTTGCAAGTGAGCTATTTAAGCAAACTGCACTTCCACTTTGGAGATAGTATGATCATTTTGAGGTAAAACACAGTCATTTCGTTGCAGTTCACTTTTACATACAGTTATTCCATTTGGGGGAAAAAAAGCCAACCCACAAAAGCTTGTAAGAAAAAAAAGTCCTCCAGAACTTGAGTCTGTAGGTGTTCCTTTCAAAAATGTCATATCTTTACCAATATTGGAAAACATTCTTCTTCCTCTTTCCATTCAATAAGCAGCCTCAGTGGAGATGTTCTGTGAATACCTGCCAGATTTCATCCAAGAGGTATCTGCAGGGTGTGCTGGTTTTGGCTGGGATAGAGTTAATTCTCTTCATAGTAGCTGGTACGGGGCTACGTTTTGGGTTTGTGCTGAGAACAGTGTTGGTAACCCAGGGCTGTTGTCGTTACTGCTGAGCAGTGCTCACACAGAGTCCAGGCCTTTTCTGCTTCTCCCCCCACCCCACCAGCGAGCAGGCTGGGGGGGGCACAAGAAGTTGGGAGGGGACACGGCCGGGACAGCTGACCCCAAATGACCACAGGGATATTCCACACCATATGGTGTCATGCTCAGCAAATAGAGCTGGGGGAAGAAGAAGGAAGTGGGGGACGTTCGGAATGATGGCGTTTGTCTTCCCAAGTAACTGTTATGCGTGATGGAGCCCTGCTGTCCTGGAGATGGCTGAACACCTGCCTGCCGGTGGGAAGTGGTGAATGAATTCCTTGGTTTGCTTTGCTTGTGTGCGTGGCTTTTGCTTTACCTACTAAACTGTCTTCATCTCAACCCACAGGTTTTCTCACTTTTACTTTTCCAATTATCTCCCTCATCCCCTCGGGGAGGGGGAGGGGAGGGCAGAGCAGTGAGCAAGCAGCTGTGGGGCTTAGTTGCCAGCTGGGGTTAAACCACGACACAGGGGCAGCAGGGCAAAAGTACATGTGGTGGTTTGCAATCGATTGTAAAATGCTCACAGCAGGAAAGGAAACGAGGCAATTTTGGATTTCTTTTCCCTCCTACACTAGGTTGTCACAAATTTTTCTAACCATGCCAAACCAGAAAAATAGTGTCGACTTATGCATGTATGCAATTGCATCATATGACATTAAATACACAAAATCTAGTAATCTCTATGAAAATCAGTTTTCTGCTTGGTGAATATATTTGTCCAAGTACACATTTTTCTCTGTGGCCAGTATCAAACAACCACACAGGCTGTAAAACAGTGATGGTTAGCACTTCTGGCTCTCTTAGTGCCTCAGTTTAGCTATCTAGTATCTCTGCAGTTGGTTCAATGACTTTAAGTCACCCCACTTTGCCTTTGCTACTTTAGGCTAATGAAAAGAGAAGAGATGATAAAAGCAGGGTTAATTACCAAGGGAGGTTCACAGCTCTTGCAGCACAAAGAGCTTGCTTGTCTATTTGTAAATATGTGCATGCCTATGCACACAGTGTTCTGCTACACAGGCACATGCATATTTATGCCATGAGCTATACACACATATTTTGATGTAATACAGGCGCGCTTGCTGGGCTCTGCCTGGTTAACAGCGATGGAATGTCTTAAGCCTCTTTCAAGCTGTTGTTCAGCACCCGTATGTGCTCAACCCCAGGTGCCAAGACTAGGAGCTTCAGGACACCTTTCAGCAGTCTATCGTTTAAATGCTCAGGCTGGAGACAAAGACTACAAATTCTAGGAAGGTTTTTGATTTGTAAGTCTTTGATATCCTTGATTAACTAAAAACCCCACTTCTGTACAAAAGCAGATGATTTCCCTCATTTAAATAACAGCAACATTCCCAGAACTGAGCCATCTGACTGAACTGTCTCCCACTGTGAGCTAAGAAGTGCTTTCTTGGAAGAAGCATCATCGGCCATCTTCCCAAGAACACATAATATAAGATTTGGACAACTTCACTTAACTTTTTTGTTATAGAGGTCTTTATCCAGTTTTTAGAAATAAAGGAAATAGGTTGTTCCATCTGTCCTCTGAGGTCCAGACAGACTTCCTGAATTAAGGAAAGGATGTATATTCCTCCCCACCTTCTGAAATTCCTCTTTTGAACAAGAACTTATTCAGGACTGAGTTGCTTTTTAGTTTTCTGAGGCTGTTGCACAATACTTCGAACATTTTTGTCGCTGTCCCTGATGGAGTATTTCTTCATTTCAAGAGTGCTCTTTTATCTGAGTAGATTGCTGAAGAGTTGACTGTGTAGATGAACTCTGCCTAGAAGGTACAAAGTTTGTGCTGTGAGGCCCTTTGCAGAAGGCACTGCAGTAATTTCACATCAGTCACGGTGGAGATCGCAGGAATTTTTAGCTTCGTGTCAGAGAATGGTTCGATGACTATGGATAAAATCCTAGCTGCTTAGAAAAAACACAAAGCTACATTTCTACTTGTTTCTTTTTCTGGGATCAAAACTTGATAAATTACTGAGGTGATATTTCAGATTTCTTTTCCAGCCCAAAAGTTCACAATATGTGAGCACAGATTCTGATCTATCTATAGTGGCTGCCTTGCACCGATTTTTGCCGTTAGTACAATAACAATACTCATTTTCCCACTGGGTGTTCTTCCAGCATCTTCTGACCCCCCAAACAAAAATTACTGTTGCCTGCTAAATCAGCTTGGCTTTGCAGTAGCTGCATGCCCTTCTTCCACTTTTTGTCTTGGCTGTTTTCTGCTGGTATAAGACCGACATCACACATTTGAAGACTAAATGAAGCAGGGTTTGAGGGTTTATTAGGGAAGAGTGGCACCCCACCAGCTCATCTCCATACCACTTGCAGTCACATCAATATGTTCAGATACCTTGACTTGTATTTTATCCTAGTTCCAGATCATGGTGCAACTCAAAGTAAGGTGCTTCCTAGATCAACACACTGCTTATGCAGTCCCTATTTTGGAGAACAGGAGGACAATGGCTACTGCGTACAGGGAACAGAAGGGGACTTCTAGTAGCAGCCATTGCTATCCCTGTTGCTGCTGGCCACAACAGCAAGAGCGGAAGGTGTGCTCTTCAGCCTCATGCCTTGCACTTGCTGCAGCAGGAATAAGCTCAGACCTTTCCCTAACACCATGAAAGGTGCAAGATGGTCAGGAGAGACTGCTGTGAGGAGCTGGTGAATGCGGGGGTTGATGACAGACATCCATCCATAGCACCCCTAAGTTACCTATAGCCTGTTGAAGTCCAACTGACCATCACGTCTTCCTCCTTCTATAAGACACTTTCTGGCATTTCTTCCCTCTTCTGTTGCAAAACACAATCCCCTGCCGGTGCAATATTTTATTTTCTTTTGCCTACTTTGCAGAGAAGACTTTGGCCAGCTCTGTGCAGTTAGCATTATTTGCTCTAAGTTCACAGAGGTCTAATTATCCAGCCATGGTGAAGTTAGCAGTAGCAGGGTACGAACAGGGTCATAAGTGAATTTACTTGCTTCTCCAGTCCCACCAATAGGTGCCTGTCCCAAGGTGCAACCGTAACCTGTTTGGTGTTTCACCTTCTAGAATTATGTCCAGATTCCTCTTATTTTCTCCTTTTTGGATTTAAGAAAATAGTTCCATATTCAATTCAGGTTATTAAACTATATTTCTACAGTAGTCATTTACAAATTTTCATTATCACCTATTTTAAAATGGTTTTTTAAGCCTACTAGAATTTATCCTCTGAGGTAGATGATCCTTGCCTTGTTAATGGCAAGACAGTGTCAGACAGAACACACAGTAAGAGGCAATTTTAATGCACTTCCCACATTTGTGGTGTCAACAAACATCTTGAGAAGAAACACATGATATATCACATTCCTAATATTAGCACTTATTTCCACAGCACAGAAGGGCAAAATGGGGTCATGAAGCGGCAACCTGGTAGACAAACTAGTGGGAGTTGGAAAGACACTGAGACAATGACACATTTTTAAGGCAGATTTTCAGAAGCCACAAACTGCAAAATCATCAAGTGTGAAAACATAGAGCAGGTGTTTAAACAGGGGCAAAGCTTTTTAAGTACCTTCTGCATGGGAGGAAATCCAGTATTACTGATTCCAGAATGAGATTTGCTTATGGAATCATAACAGCTTACACCAGTAATACCTGCACAGAGTGCATTTGCAACCTCATGTGAGACAAAATACATTGTACAGAGTGATTAATGGGGCCCGCACTTCACACTGATGAGGAGACTAAGTATACGCTTACCTTGCTTAAGAACTAGGCAGATGAAGAAAGGATAAGCAAGCTGAATCCTGCATTTCTTCCAGCCCTCCCACTTCCTAACTGACACAGCTTAGAAACAGCACAAGCTGCTTAAGGCATGGCAAGGGCCAAATCTCCCGAAGCACTTCCCATTTCAACACAGGCTTGAGTGAGCCACAATCGGAAGAATGGGAAATGGGAAACTCCCCAGAGCAACTGGGAACAGTAAAGAGTAGACAGAGAACACAACAAGAAGCAACGATGGCACGGCTGGAAAAGGGTCACGAAGGATGGAGGGAAATCTGAGCTTTTAGGTTTTTTTTATTTTTGAATAGCCACCATTCCTCATTCTCTGCACCAGACTTCCCCAGACATCACTGTCAGAGAGAGGCTGACTGGTTTGGCAGCTGGCTCCCAGCAGCAGCACAGGGCAAGGGCAGCTGGGGCCAGGCAGAGTGCATGGCCACGTTCAGCAGGGCGTGAAGGCAAGGCATCGCAGCTGGAGAAACACTGCTGCACAAAGAGAACCCAAAAGAGCTGGAAAACCACCCCAGACGTTGACAGAGGTGAGGATCTCAGGAAAATTCCTGCTGGAGACTCAGGAGACAGCAACCTCATCAGGCAGATTTTCAGAAGTGCCAGATCCCTTTTCCCACAGAACTGTTTCCACCAGATGTGCATTTCCTTTTCCAGCATTCATTTCACATCACTTTAAGCTTTTTAACACAACAGTTGCCATCTTGGAGAACTGAAATGTGGGATTTTGCAAGATGGTGATTATGGAGTCTGGTCTTGCTCCTAAGTTGCACTGAGGTCAAGAGAAACCAGGATGCAAACAAGGTCAGAACCATTATAGCTGAGACAGCAGCCACTGTTTCCCCCAACCCTCTTAGCAGGCAATCCTAACTTCTCAACAAAATTAACTGTAAAACATTTTGGCATGTATGCTAAATGGATTTAATTTAGTGCACTAGTCAGTATATATACAGCCATAGATGGTCCTAGAGTTTCTTGTTCTGTGCAGCTTAGGCAATTTTCATTTACATTCTGTGCCATTACAGCTAACTACTACTCAGGACACTGACTAACTAATGAGGGAGATTAGACTGTACAAACCAGGATAATGCATGGGTCAGACGCTACCACCTTGATGAGCAGGTGCAGGAACTGTATGATATACGATGTAATGAATGTATGACATGTCCTGACTGGTGACTGGATCTGCTGCTCTCTAGTAAAGCCTGGGCTGCAGTCAAAGCCTCTTCTGTGGTCCTAAGTATTTTAATCCCTGTGTGGATTCTCTCACGCCTAGTAAGAGTCAAGCTCATGCTGAATCTTCTTCTTCAGAGGGAACTGTTAGTAGGGACTCTGCCTCCTGCCCTGTCTGCTGTTCTCAAGGAAGCTACAGACATGCATAGGCTGTTCTATTTCTGTTGAATTCATTAAACTGGCCCACCATGTTCAAAAATTACTGAGGGAGAGGAAGCATAGACACATAGAGTAAGACTGTGGAATGACATTACCCTAATTTCCCTAAGAAATTCTTGGTGGTACTTTTTTGTTTTAGAGCAGACTCTTCATCTATGAAATTACTAATGGCAACCCATACCTGGAGCAAAGAGTCTGAAAATTAGTCCCTGGAGCCAGATGACCTGAACCCTGTTCCTTGCTACAGCACAAAACTTCCTATGGTCATTTGAAGAGATCACTGAGTCTGTGCCTTAGTTTCTCCATTTGTATAATGGAGCAAATATTTCTTTATACCACATCAACAGCATTTTGTACTAAGGTCAGTCATGCTGTCAGGAGGAAGCATCACGTACAGCATGGCTAATTCATTTTCCAGCAGCTAATGATGTGGTAGACCCAATGATGTGGTAGACCCAATGATGTGGTAGACCCACCTTAGCATTGAACTACATTATCTCATTTTAATTTTCCAGCTCAAAGCATAACATGGATTATGGGATGTTACATTGGATAGGCAGTAACCACTCAAAGGCAAGAGAAAAAAAATCAACCAGCATATGTGTCAACTTATGTCTAACATAAGAAGAGAAACAGAAAACTATGGCCACACCTGTATTAGCAAGGAGCAGATCTGTAGCATGGAGGAGCTGGTGCCAAGGATCAGAAGTCTGTGACACTTTGAGGGGGTGGAGTGAAGGGAACAGGAGAGAAAAAAGGGTTATTTCAGAACAACTTACAGTCTTCTCCCATGAACTGAACACCCATTAGTGGTCAGAGCCAGTTAGGTGAGCTTTTGGAGCATGACTTTCAGCTCAGTTTCACTCAAAAGGAATCCAGGTCAGGGACTGAGACAACTCTGTGATGTGAACCCAAACACACAAAGTGAGAACAATCGGGAGACTTGCTTCAAAAAGCACACTCCTGATCTAAACTAAAACACTGGGGTGGGTGCAGACTGCACAGACCAGCCTTGTTACAGGACAATCTGCTCTTTGGCTCTAAGGTTAACACAAGGTGGGACTGAAAGTGAGCCATGTGCACTCCCCATTTACCAACTCTCTGGGCATTTCCCTCACAGAGCATATTCTGTTATTTTACAGTAGGCCATTTTTTGGTTTGTGGTTGTTTTGGGGGAGGCTGGGGGGGGGGGTGTTGCAGCTCCCTGGAGTTCCCACTTTATGAGTGAGGGGACAAAAAACATGATAAAGAAGGTGACATATTTCCCTCAACCAGCAAAGCCAGAAAAACAGAGAAAGAGCACAGACAGGTTAGAAGGACTCCATCTCACAGTCTAGCATATAAAAGTATAGTGCGAGCCTGGTAGCTACACAAGCAAAAAGAAAGAAAAGGAGAAAAAGCAAGTTTACTATTCTGAAACTATGGGATGGAAATAAAAAATAATCCAAGCTGGCTCACTGACTGAACATTTTGCCTCACATTCCAGTTAGAATGTTGCTGTGTGTGAATAGAACAAAATGGCATCTAACAAAAATTAGAATAGGACAATACAAGCTAAAGTATCTGAAAACAATTGACCCTGTTCACTGTAAAAAAAACCCTCCCATTGTAACAAGGAAAGAATTGCAAAGTTAAATTGCAGGTTCATCAGCATAAAATGTTTAGTGAATCAGTGAATCTTTTTTTTTTTTTTGGTAACATACAAGCAAGAGAGGGGAAAAGAGAGGACTGAACCATTAGGTCAGCTTACTCACCTTTGGATTATTCTCTGTTCTTTGCTCACCCTTACAGCTTGGGTTTCTTTTGTTTAGTTGGTTTAGCCTAACCACACGAACATTAAGAGAGGATAACTCTCTCTGAAGGACAGACAAGTGCTGAAACTATGAAAAGATCAAACACAAAACTGTGAAAAAACAAATATCAAATAGGAATTAAGTTCCTAATTATTGAAGGACTGGAGTTCTGAATAGCCTTCTGAAAAGAATTTGGCACGGAACTTGTAACTTGATAAATCTTCAGGAGATATGATAAAAGCAACCCTTTGAACTTCAAATAGGAACCCACATGTCTTATGATCTGATGGGAGACGTGGTTGCCATTTGCATCATAGCCTCACACTCACTGGCTTCTGATGGGCACCTGCAGGCATCGAAAAGCAATTCTTTTTCCTCCTTTGTGCATAATTCAACATCATTGTCTATAACTTCTTTCCGATTTTAGAAACTCTCTCCTCTCAATTTTTCTGAATGTTGGAGACCAACTGCAAGGCTTTGACTTTGTGGGAGGGGGAAGGGCTTTCTGCTTTTCACTGTGGATGGCATATGGCCCTCTGAATATTACGTGGGAAACAAACACTTGCCTTTGCCAGAGTAACATACCATACACTTGGCCTCTTTTGCCCTCTTCCTGTGCTACCTTATACACTGAATTTTGGTCTTCAACTGATAGCCAGCATTTGCTACTGCCAAGAAGCATTTTTGCATGGGTATACAGCTCAGGTAACCAGCAGACACTTCTAGATGAAAACATCTTTCATCATCTGCAACTGCAGAGGGATGAACAATGATGTAAGTGATCCTTTCCGGTTCTTCCCTTTCCTAATTAAGAGAATCTATATTCAATTCATTAAAGCCATTGGTGTGACAATTATCTTAGTGTGAAAGCTCTGGATCAGTTTTCCTCGTCCAGAACCTCATCTTTTTTGATGCTGTTTGTTACTGATTAGGCCTAAATCTAACATTTCAGCTCTCTGTAGTGTATGTTACCTTTAAGTATAGGATTGTGACTGCTGTGCCTAACTATAAAGATCTTTTAAAATTACAACGGCAATGTTCTTCCAAGTCTTCCATTTGCTAGCTGCCTTTAATAAGGATCTTCTAATACTTGTTCTCTCACCCTTGGCGTATTCGATTCCTCTATTTTTTTAAATTGTCCACACAATAGGGAAGAGACTTCAAAAGCTTTAAGGAGAGAATTAATTTGTGCACCTTTCTTGAAAAAGTGTCTGTTGCTTAATTCTTAGAACGTCTTGCTAACTACTTTGAAGCTATAAACTAAAACTGCTGTGTTTTCACAAAGTTAATAGCACAGCTAACTGCGTTTGCTAGAAACTGGGAAAATAATGTCTCCTCTATCATCCGGTTTAAGACTTTTCTTTACTATTACCCACTACCAGAATTTAAAGGCTTGGCTGGACCACCAATTCACAGAAAGAAAGAGGATGAAACATGACATTTTGTGTAAGGTACAATTCTTAATGACATGAAGATGGAAGTCTAAAGCTGCAGCATTCACATTTAACTATTTACACTCAAAAGAAAAAGCTGCTTACCAACCAGTATTGCAGTAACCCTAAAGAAAACAGATAGATAGACTCAGACAGGTGTTCTCCAAAACATATTTTTAATGTAATCTGCATTTCGAGCCTAAGGAGAGTAAGAGCAGAGAAATATGCTTGTTATTCCTTTTTTACATTACTGTTAAAGCTAAATTACTTCACGTAAAAAAGAAACTGCAGTATTTCCATACACGGAGCTAGCCCTGCATAGGAAGTCTTTGTGACAGAATGGAACACAAATACAATGTTAGTTAAAACCAAACCAACAACAGCTTTTCATTTTGCCCTCACTGAGGGTTCAACAGTTACTGTCACACTCAAAGCCAAGAGACATGAGCAGTCTAGTGCGTCTCCCATCAATTTTCCCAAAATTACTTTGAAGCATTAAATACCAGTTGTAGTCACATTGTAGTCACAGAAGACAGGAATTAGTGTTTAGTCTACTTACATTTGTCAACATTTTAGAGTATAACAAGCATTCCACTCTGTATTTCAAAGCATGAGGAAGCTATTTCAAGAGCAGTCATATCCTGCCACTGTCACCTTGCAGTTGATATAAAACTGAGGAGAGGCACATTTTTTCCTCATAAGGTTTTTACCTTTTTATAAATCCTCCTCTAAAGATTTTGCTATAGCACTCTATACCTTTTCTAAAGTAGTGTTTTGTAAAAATGGAAAGAGGTTAATTTTAACCAGTTGCAAAGCAGTCATTAAGAGAGTGCTCTTTGGGGACTTAGAAAATACACAAAATTACTTCCTATCCAGGGATTGTTGTAAAGTATATATGGAAAACTAACCACACTGTTGCCTTGCATTTCAGAAAGTGTCTTAACACTACACTTAACAAACAGAACAGAGACAGCACAGACAGCTGGAATCTTGTTACCAGCCTAAGTGATACAAAAATAGGAATACAGTTTTAGAATTAGGTAAGAAAGCATTTCATTTTTTTATGAGAATACTCATCTTCCTGGCTGAACTATTTCAGAGGAAACCCAAGATGATTAGAAGAAAAACTGCTTTAAGCCTTTATCCCCAACCCCAAAAACTTCAGAGGTTCAACAGGCAAGGAGGTATCAGTGTCTTTGTCTCTAAGGAGCCATACCTTTAAAAACAATTTAAATTGTTCAATCAATTTTAAAACCTGTTTCACCCCTGCAGGGCATATAATTTTTTCTGCAGTGTTCTCAACATTTTTCTGCATCCATAGCTCAAGAAGCAGTACATTTCATCAGAAGAAAAGCCCAAATAGGAAGAAAAGAGGAGAACAGGAAAAGTATGAGTTAAAAATATGACAAAAATAAAACAATTCTGTGTTCTGCATGCTCTTTAGTTCCTTGTCCTTACCACAGGCTGAGTCCAGCTAGCAACACTACTGCATTTAGCATCAATAAGTTTCACTAAAATAAACTTATTCTCACCTCTGAATAGTAAAAAGAATAATAAAAAAAATTAAATCTGGTCCAGAAAGTTGGTATCTATACTGAAGTAGAGACAAAACTGGTCTGAATCAGTGGCTAAGGGGGCAAAACTGCTACTACCCATTAGCACTGGCCTTAGTGGCACATGCATCTCAGACGGGGCCTGCTGTCCCAACTCTCCCTCCCAATCAGCAAATCCTGAACTAATCCCTACCTAGCACAGGCTCTGTACCAATTTGTTTTAAAATTAAGAAAAATTAAACAGGGTAATGTAAACACACAGGGCTAAATGGAAAGTAGTATTAAATGCATGAACTCATGCGCCCGGACACCTACGCCCAAGCATCTAGCAAGGTAAGAGTTCAGCAGATAGCCTCATCACCATGAAAAAATTACAATTCTGCAGAGAGATGATAGTCTTTAGGACTGATACATGTTGATAGATATTTAGACAGAACTACATCCAATAAATGAGTACATCTTATTAAATTGGTTTGTTTTTAAATAGTGATTTTAATAGTGATATGCTTTCTCTTTTGGCAATGTTTTCCATTCAAAAATTTGCTAACAATTAACAACTTTTAGATTATATTTCTGGACTAATAATGTCCAACTAATTTTAAACAGGATATCTGACAGTTACAAAGACAGAAATTTAAACTAAAAACACTGAAAAGCAATACAGATTCCAGAGTATAAAACTCTAAAAATCTAAAAATCCCCTTCTCTGTGACCTGTAGAAAAACAATTATTTTTATGACTTGAAGTATAATGTGGATCATTTCTAGCGTGGTGTGATTTGTTGATTATCCCCACTTAGAGTAGTAGAAAAGCATAAAAATAAAAAATAATTTAAAAAATCTAAAAAATCAAACTACGTGTTCTCACAAATGACAACTTGGGTGGCATGTGTTTTAATCATTACAGATCAGAGGAATTCAGCCAATTGAATAGAATTTTACTCCTGTGTATTTGCAAGAGAAACTAACAGGGCTTCCTCATTCTCATAATTTCATACAGTGTAGACACAGCATGAGACAAACAAGTGAAAGTTGCTTCAAAATACAGAGTCTGAAAGTGGTAATACACAAACAGCACTGCTTTCAACATACATTTGTTTAAATACATCCCCATTATTTTTCTTAAAAACGGCTAAGCTAGTAGGCACCACGCTGTACACTAACAGGAATGCCAGAAGAGCCCAAAAGCAAGGAAGCACTATTCTTATATACTCCCAAGACACATTCGTCCTCAACTTCATTCACAAGTGACAAAAATTTTCCAACATCAAATTAAAAAATAAAAATAAAATATTAAAAAAGACCCTCCTAAAACAACTTTACCTTTATCTAATTGATTTGGCTTCTAAATATGTCTATCACTGACAAAAGCCTAAAACACCTTGTTGAATTTCTGGAACAAGAACCCCATAGGTACACCTACTGCCCACTGCCGAAATGAAACATCAAGTGAAAAATACCCAATATGCTAGACCACTAAACTTGCAAGTAAACTGTATTCTATCCAACAGAAATGAATTTCTCTTTAAGACATTTGCAGGGCAAATGTGCCATAATAAATTCTACTATTAATCAACAGTAAAGTGCTGAATTATATTAATTACCTGAATCGCACTCACATTTATGATCTTCATTTATAGATTTCTTATCAAGTCAAAAGAGCCCTTTCTGTTGTAAAAGCTAAGCTGTTGTGCAAATATTATAAAAATAGGTACTTTAATTAGGAGCTATATACACAACAGAACTTCTGCTTTTTGTTAAGTACAGCTGACGTAGTAGAGATGAAAAATCCATGCAAGTATTTATAAAGATACTTAAAATGAAGAAAAAAGGACACTGCTATAGAACTTCCAATACCCCGGCATACAGCCACTTACTATATTAGATGACGTCTAGATCTGGACTGATAAGCATCATGCCACCAACATGCTTTAGTTTCTTTTGTAGCTAAAGTCGATTTGTAAATTTTAAACTACAGCATACATTTGATCTATTTCTCATTAGAGTGTATCATTAAGTTTGAGGTTAAACTTTGAGCAAACTTCACATCTAGTCACATAACCAGCACAAGCAAGACATTAGTGCAAAGAGGAAGGTGTCAGTTGTACATAATGAGGACTCTTCCCCTAACTGCACGATGCAATAAAATGATTTTCAGATTTGAAGTTCAAGTGGACTATGATGAGAAAAAGCGAGATTTTCTTCTCCTGAATTTAGGACGAATTTCCAGAGGATCAAAAGGAAAGCAACCTCAGTTACAGCAGTCAAAAAAGTCAAACCCAAGTTTGGAGTGCTGATAAGTAACTCCAAAATTCATCATGCTATGAAGGCAGCATTCTCAAAAGAGCTCCAAACAAACTGCAAAACAAAATTGGCATTGAAGTTGACATTGGCCAAGTGCTGCATAGAAATATGCTCACACACAACAGTCATGTTTAAGCCAGTGCATAGAGAAGATAAAAGCACTTATGGTAGTTGCAAATGTTAACAAGTCCATACAACTTCTACAATTTAGCAATGAGTCCATAGGAAAAAAAAAAGAGTAAGAGTAGAAATGCTCAAGCAAAACCAAAAAAAGATGACCTTCCAACTGTATAAAATCCATATAACGGTTATAGTAAAAAGACATCAGTGGAAAATACTCAACTCAGTCCCAAACACCCAACAGGCAAATAAGACCAGAATAGACAAGCCTTTGGCAGACAATTTTAAGAGTCTAAATATGGCATTACATTTCTAAATCATCCACAAAATATATTATATGGCATATTCATATTAAATACTGGGTAACCAACTCTGCAGATCTGATGCTAACAATGCTTTAGCCAATGAGAGCAAGATGGAGCAAGCTAAGGGAACGCTGGTGTATCACAACAGTGCTCAAGGAAAATATCATCACCAAGTCGTGCTTCAGAAACAGTACTCTGGGACTCCACGCTATCATCTATGGAGCAAAACAAAGTTCTCTAGTTTTTCAGGGATGTGCCCTGCATAGTATATGTTATGATTCACTATTACACGAGCAGCAAGACACTGCAATGTAGTATGATTTATGGGCTGGATTAAATTTTTTGCTATTTCCTTCTCATCCAGCAAATCACTAGCAGTTTTTTTATGTGAGTTTGTGGCATCAAAGTGTGAACCTGACTTGATAAGAAGATTCATGATGTCTGGATGGTTGTTCAGTGCAGCAATGTGTAATGGACTGTTGTTATCAGAGTCTCTGACATTTACATCAGCACCACATTCCACCAGGATAGCAGTAACTTGTAGAGAGGGGAATTTACAAACTGGGTAGCGACCCACACATGTAGTATTATTGTCAACAGCAAGGTGAAGTGGACTGAAGTTATGCTTCCCTCTAGGCTGAAGCTTAAGAAACTTGTAAATAGTCTGTTTCTTAAAATGCTCCTGTTCTGAGCTGCAAGGTACTTTCTCCAACAAGCAAATTAAATGCAAAATGATGGAAAGGGCTTTATTCAGCTGTATTGGATCAGGAGGACACTGTGTCTGTTTCATGGCCCGTTCTATTTCAAGAACACTTTTGCACAGTATACCCATAAGATCATCAAATGTGACAGTAGTACCTAGGAGGCCTTTTGCCCTATCCTGCAGCATGAAGGAGAAAAGTTCAGCAAATGATAGCAAACTGCTGGCTGTCATAGGGCTCAGGGGATCAAGATTGCTCTGCTGCATGTCCAAAGCATATTTCCATAAGTTGATGCAACGCTTGAAGTTTCCAGAGTCTGCATAGACAGCACCTCTGTATCTAATATAGTAGGACGTATCTGGGTGAGAAGGGCCAAGAATACGTTCTCTAATTAATAGTGCTTGCATTCTCATTTCATCAGGGTCTGCAATAAGATTTTCTAGCTCTTCTGAGCTGTTTACCTCTTTAGCATAATCATATGCCATAATTAGTGTTTGTGGCACAGGTTTGCTCAGGATATTAGTCCTATCACTGTATCTCATTTCCATAGCTCGTTTCCAGTATTTCAAAGCACCAAGCAGATCCCTCTTTTTGTCCACGAATGTTGCTCCTAGAAGTTCCAGAGCATTTATGCGCTCAGCCTTACTGGTCTGTACATGCTGGGTCAGAAAGTCCACAATATTTGTGTGGCCTGTCACACTAGCTGACAGAAGGGGAGTCATTCCATAACCGTCCTTTTCCATTTTAGCACAATACTTGAGAAGCATCTTCATGATCTCCAAACTTCCAGATTCTGCACAGTCATGTAATGCGGTGTTTCCTGCAAGAGAAGAAACACAATTACACAAGTTGTAATCAAATTATCGTCCAAACCCCTACCATGCTAATAGCTAAAAAATAATTTTAAAAACCCAAATATTAATAGTTCAAAAAAATATCTGTTTTGACATCTATGGACTATGAAAGGCTTAGATGACAAGTCAAAATACTCAAGATCTGATTAAGTATCAAGGCTGCCAGGCAGTTATAAAAATCAAAATGCTTGATATTATTGACTGAAATAATTAAACAGGTTTTAAGGACCCTTTTGTCTCACTATGTAAAAAAAAAAAAAAAAAACCACAAAAAAACCCCCACAACACAAAACCAAAAAACAGAATTAAAATTGAATTCTCCACTACAAAAAAGCACAGGAGCAAGGAATTCCATTACATCAAAAGTCAAGGAAGCAGGGCAGAAGACCAGCTTGACTGAACAGGGAACTTCTTGTGGAGCTCAAGAGGAAAAAGGAATTGTACACTCTCTGGAAGCAAGATCAGGCTTCGCAGGAAGATTACAGAGCCACGGTTCATATATGCAGGGAGAAGACATGAAAGGCCAAAGCTCAATTAGAGCTGAAAGTTGACAGTGCTGTGTCAGACAACAAGAAAGGCTTTTTTAAGTACACTAATAGCAAGAAGACATCTAAGAAAACACTGGACTCATACTTTTTGAAGATGGTCATCTGACTAACAGGGATGAAGAAAAAGAGGAGGCATTCAATGCTTTTTTTGCCTCAGGATAAGGATACCTGGGGCTGCCTGATCCCCAGAGTAGAAGGGCCATGACTGCAGGAACAATGACTTTCCATTCATGGACACTGAAATTGTAAGGGACCAGCTGTATCAGCTGAATGTTCAGAAGTCCATGGAGCCCGATGGGATTCATCCCAGGGTACTGAAGGAGCTAGCGGATGTTACAGCAGGATCCCGCTCTATCATCTACCAAGGTCTTGAGAGTCTGGGGAGGCCCCTGCTGACTGGAAGCTAGCCAGTGTTAGTCCAGTTTATAAGAAGGGCATGAGGGATGACACAGGAAACTGCAGACCTGGTAGTCTAACCCCAGTACCTGGAAAAAATTATGCAGAAGATCACACTGGATACTACTGAAAGGCATTTAAAGAACAATGCAATCATTAGGCACAGTCAACATGGGTTCACAAAGGGGAAGTCCTGTATAACTAATTTGATATCCTTCTACAATAAGGTCACCCACCCACTGGATGAAGGGCAAGTGGTGGATGTAGTTCTTCTGGATTTTAGTATGGCTTTTGATGCTCTCCCTCACAGCATCCTTCTGGACAAGCTGTCCATGTGTGGGATGAGCAGGTACATGCTGTGCTGGGTGAAGAACGGGCTGGAGGGCAGAGCTCAAAGGGTTGTCATGAGTGGGGCTACATCTGGCTGGTGACTGGTCACCAGCAGTGCTCCTCAGGGCTCAATTCTAGGGCCAGTTCTGTCCAATACATTTGTCAATGACCTGGATGCAGCAGTTGAATGCACCATTAGCAAGTTTGCTGATGATAACAAACTGGGAGGTGCTGTTGACTCTCTCAAGGGACAAGAGGCCTTGCAGAGGGATCTAGATAGATTAGAGCATTGGACAATCATCATTGGCATGAAATTTAACAAGAACAAATGCCAGATTCTGCACCTGGGATGAAGTAATGCCAGGCACAAGTATAACTTGGGAGAGGAGTGGCTGTGGAGCAGCCCTGCAGAAAGGGATCTGGGGTGCTGGTTGACAGCAGGCTCAACATGAGTCAGCAGTGTGTCCTGGCAGCCAAGAGGGCAAAACGCATCCTGGGGAGCATCAAACACAGGATAAACAGCCGGGCAAAGGAGGTGATTATCCCACTGTATTCCGTGATGGTGCGGCCTCACCTTGAATACTGTGTGTGCAGTTTGGGACCCTGCAATTTAAGAAGGGTGTGAAGGTCCTTGAATGCATCCAGAGGAGGGCAACAAAACTGGTGAAAGGACTGGAAGGCATGTCCTGTGAGGAGCGGCTGAGGGCTTTGGGTTTGTCTAGTTTGGAGAAAAGGAGGCTGAGGGGTGACCCCATTGCTCTCTACAGCTTCCCAAGGAGGGGAAGTGGAGAGGGAGGTGCTGAGCTCTTCTCCCTGGGATCCAGTGACAGGACGCCTGGGAATGGCTCAAAGCTGTGCCAGGGGAGGTTCAGACTGGACATTAGGAAGCATTTCCTTACTGAAAGGGTGGTCAAACACTGGAAGAGGCTTCCTAGAGAGATGGTCAATGCCCCAAGCTTGTCAGTGTTTAAGAGGCATTTGGACAATACCTTCAATAACATGCTTTAACTTTTGGTCAGCCCTGAAGTGGTCAGGCAGTTGGACTAGGTGATCGTTGTAGGTCCCTTCCAACTGAAATAGCCTATAAGGGATTTTGTATCTGCTTTCAAGTATGAAACAGAAACTTAAGCTTGCTATCTCAGTGTTGTGTCACTTTACATTCCCTTCTTCTCTTGTCAAATTTCCCTTCCTCTCCATCTCAAGCAACGATTAAAAAATGAGATATATGTGAAAATTAAAGTTGGGCTAACTCAGCATGGGCTTTGTTTGCCTCTACACTGTATCTCTTCCTCTCTCCACCTGTCAACCCTTTTGATTTACATATTTTGGAGCAGTAATTGTACACAACGGAAAATACAATCCATCACAACAGGCCCTTCATCTCAGCTGGGGCCTTTGAGACTGCCAGTATATTCTGAGGGAGCTGGATGTTTTGTCAAGCACACGTATATGTCCACACGAACTATTCTTAATGCTTTCTTAGGTCTTTATCCTGAAGTACCACATTAATCCCTCTGCTTCTCTGGTTAGGATTCCCAAAGCCAAGAAGAAAAAAATGCCTTCAACACACAACACACAGCCATCTATCTTATAAGTCTTATCGTTTGCCTGCAGATTATTTCTCATTAGCATGACATTGCACAGTCTCTATTTAAAGGCACTCCAATTCTAACACCATGTGGGGAAATTTCTAGTAAGCACTAGTGCCACCTATTTGAAAACCCTATTCGCAGAAAATTAGAAAGTAAGCATTGGACACCACAGTTAAACAGTTAACTATTAGGCTTCAAATAGATGAAAATTTTGCTTAACTTCAAATATGAGCACTTCACTGGAGGAGAAGGAAAACGATGGAGACAAACTCTCCTAGTCCCCTCCCAACACAGCAAAGTCTCTTATGTGGTTGACTGCTTTTAAAATTATGTAACTTAAATCTACTTTGTTCTTTATAATATATTATACATACTACAGATTCAGGCATAGTAACTTTTCAGCCTCCCACTAAATTAATATGTAAATTATTAATAGAAAGCTCATGTAAAAATCCCCCCCCTCAATTAAGATTTCTTAGATCATTACCTCTGCAAATTCCAGTTAATTGCCCATCAGACCATCAGTTTTCTGTTACACTTTCAGCAAGTTTCCACATTCACAAATGAGACCTTCTTTTCTAAGGGTTCTCTGCCCATTTGGTCATATGATTTGGCTTTGAAGTTTCCTGAAACTTCCTTATTTGTATTTTTGGTAGGCTTTTTTTTAATGCCAACAAGACAGCAATTCACAGTGCACTTTGCTGTTGTATTTGTAGTCCCTAACAAGACTACGGTGGGTTAGGAAACAAAAGGAGTAGTCTTGAAATCTTCAGCTCATGTTTGGGTTAAGTGTGTATTTGTATAGTCTACTGATCTAAACAGCTTGTATTTATCTTCATACACTTTTTTTTTTCCCCCGGTATCTGATCTCTAGAATGTGCAGTTCACTCTTACTAGAGTATTTAGCTAATGAAACTCAAATCAAAAGCGTGCCTGAGATCTGTCTTAAAAGCTGAACACTGTACAGAAATAAAACTAAAATGGAGGTAAAGCCTTTCCAGTAATACAGTCTTTCTGCCAAGAATACAGTTTATACTGTCTTAAATACAATAAATTCAAAAGCAAAACATTTTAAGTTAGTCCATGTGTATGTATGTAAGGAAAAAAGATTCATACTTACTAAATACACTTCAGAAATAGAAAATTTGCTCCATTTTCATTTCAATTATAAGAACCTAATGTAGGTCTATACAAATAATTCTGACATCTTCTAGCTTTTACATATGTGACTTCATAGCACACCTTCTTTCTAACAAGACACAGTAAGAGGATATAAAGTTGAAGAAAAAACATAAAAGCAAAATTCAGAAATACCTGGTAAAACTGTAATGACTGTCCTCTAACTTCAATACCTGCTTGTCACCAGAAGCACCAGATACCTCAGATCCACAATGTAGACCTCTATTCTGTGTTTTGCATTAGCAGATTATCAATTAGTAGCTTGTTTTTATCTTCTGTTGGCAAGCCACTGAGACAAGAAAATGTTCACCAGATGCTTTTGCTAGTTTTGGTATGCAGAGGAAGTAGTATGCTGAGACTCATAGCCTGTTTAGATAAAGATTTTCAAATGGGCACTGGACATTTTGCCTTGGTTTCCCCACTAGTATCCCAGTCATCCCCTCCTCACTCTTTGTCTTCTAATCTTTCACTTCTCAAAACTTTACATGTAAATTGGTCTGCTGCTTCTGCCTCAAACTAGTTTGTGGACCAACTTAAGATGAACTGACAGCACATTTCAAAGGCCTCTTTGTTGCTCTTAATTCCAGCAACCAGAAGAAGAGCAGTAAGGAGGAATGGCGCTTATTCAGGACAAAGTGAGTCTCAATCCAGGCTCAGCAGATACCAAAGTTTAGCTGACACACTAATCAAATTCATACAAAAGATATGTAAAAAGTTATTTTCAAAAGCTTATGACTCAAGTTTAACAGGTTTTTGCAATTATAACAGAGCTATGAATGTATTTTGTCCCCCCAAACCAGTATTTAAAGTGCAAGTTCCAAACATAAAAAAAAAACCAACAAAACCAAAACACAAAAAGTAACAGATTGTTTTATTAACAGGCAGTGAACTTGCAAAATATTCCTTTCCCGAAACATTTCTGAATAGCAGCCAGTGATTTCACTATCATTACTAACAAGTAAGCTGAGGAAGACACCGCAACACAAAGTGGCACCTGAAATTATCTGTTAGATCAAGATTCACATAGCTAAATCTAGTTCATACAATGGCAAGTGATTTTCAATCTTTAATACCTTGGGCAATATTTATCACTAATAGAGAGCCTTAAGTCCGCTATAGGTCTGGCCACACTACAGTCTCTACCAAGACCAACAAAATTTCCAATCGCAGGAACACAGATTTAACCAAATTTAGGTGGATTAAAAGTTTGGCAAATTTGGCATGCATAGTTTATCAATTATAATTCCCTTTGTGCTTATCACACATCACAGACCAGAAAACTGTCGATATCTAAATATTGAGGAGCAAGAGACCTTTAAATTCCTAAGATAGGAAGGTGTCAAAAGCAGACAAATACACAAGCTCACCAACGCACATACATTTTAAGTCTTCTTGCTATGCTGGAGAAAGTCTAGTTAAAATGCAACTACTGCAGTCAATCCAGAACTAACAGCTGGCTGGTTCCTTAGACCACCTGCACTTCTGCACTCAGTGAAGAAGGCAAAACCAGATACATCTGGGTGTTGGCTGAGCCACCAGTTAATACAGCCATTTCAGGGTGCATTCAAGTCCACATGCTGTCCCTCACAGCATGAAACACTGGAATTGGCACCTATTTCCTACCTTCAAGTCAATATTTTTAAGGTATTTAAAAAGTCATAACAGAAAAGCATATTGAAGGCAAATAAACCAAAAGGTATTAGTAATACCAAAGTTCTTACTATTGCTTCACAACTATAAATACACATTTAGCTGGCTTTAACAATAGGATCAACGGCAGCTATTCATATTACACCTTGTAGATCCATCACCTTACAATGCTGCTCTTGACACTCTTTTATCAATTGCCACATATGTATGCTATGACACATTAATACTAAAAAAATCCACACACATTAAGCTTGGCCATTGTCTGGGTAAACTCAGGTCCAATTCAACAGTTTGTATGTCATTAATTTACAATGGAGCTATGCAGACCATGTCAAAATATGCTTAAAACTCCAAAGAACTTCACTACTCTGTCCAACTGGATGTCCTTAATTAAAAAAAAAAATAATTTTTTAATTCATATTACAATAACTGACTTAAGCTTAAACAGCTGTTACTGACAACATATCAGAAGTACTGTAATTTTTTAGCTACTTATATTGTCACAGCCCTTAGAGTTAAAATAACCACAGTTATTTTAAGCCACATACAAACCAATAAAGGAAGGCCATCACTAATTTTTAGTGGCTGCACGTCACTTAAGTTTGACTGGATGGTACAGGTACAGCACTGGGAAGGATACATTATAAAAAAACAAGTTTGAATAGACTATAAGTGGGCAGGGTACACAGACAGCTGAGAGCTGTCAACTTAAACCATAAACCTCAACCGTAAGGAATAAAAAGATTACCAGCCATCTATCCCTAGCAAGTATCAAGTGTTATATTCCAGGAAGAACTTGAAAGAGAACATGGAGTGGCCTTAATATCTAATTCAAAGTCCATGTTCCACATATCAGTGTGGTGGTTCAAGCTTAGCTGGCAACTAAGCACCACACAGCTGCTTGCTCACTTCCCCCACCCAGTGGGATGGGGGAGAGAATTAGAAAAAAAAGTAAAACTTGTGGGTTGAGATAAAGACAGTTTAACAGGATAGAAATGAATAACAATAATAATTAGAATATGCAAAACCAGTGGTGCACAATGCAATTGCTCACCACCCACTGACTGACAGCCAGTTAGTTCCCCAGCAGTGATCTGCGCCCCACCCCCAGCCAACTCCCCCCAGTTTATATACTGGGCATGACACCACGCAGTATGGAATATCCCTTTGGCCAGTTTGGGTCAGCTGCCCTGGCAGTGTACACTCCCAACTTCTTGTGCCCCTCTAGCCTTCTTGCTGGCTGGCCATCAGAAGCTGAAAAATCCTTGACTTAGTATTAACACTGCTTAGTAACAACTGAAAACATCAGTGTGTTATCAACATTCTTCTCATACTGAATCCAAGATACAACACTATACCAGCTACTAGAAAGAAAATTAACTCTATCCCAGCCAAAACAAGGACAGCCAGGAACTGAACAGTTCAATAAGTGTGGCAAATCAACCATTATTCTGTGAATTCTGTCAATTTCAAAAACACTGTATTGTCTATAATGAAAGGAATGAACAGTGGCTGAACACAGTTCAGAAATTGATTTTTTTTTAACATTATTTATTCAGTAACAAACTAAAAATCAACATTATATCTATTGCTGTATTGAAAAGGAAAAAGGCTGAAAATAAGTAAAAGTAATTTGAAAGTCATTCTCCTCAATACGCAGTTTTCCAAGGGACACATATGAAGATGTTGGTCAAATTAAAGTATTCTTTTAAAGGTGTGAATGATTATTTCAAAACGGGTTTCATTAAATTTTCTTAATCAATTTTTAATTCCAAAATGCTCTGCAGGAATTTAATCACATATAGAAGATAGCTAATATTACAACAACATGAAAGGCTCATTGTTCTTGCCCAGAAAGAAAATTGGACTGGAAATGTTTCAGTAGTCACAATACTTCTCCACTAGAAAGTGAGTGCCACTATATTGTATTGCTAATACTGCTTAAAAAACATTTCTATCTTATAAAACTTTAGTATTCACATTACCTAATAACTTCCTTTAATTAAAAACAGCAACAAAGAAATGGAATAACCCCACCTCTAGTCCTTCCAAATCTTGTAAAAACAAATTAAGGAAAAAGGTATGGTCAGTTGACATCATAGTTTCATGGTTTATTCTTTTGTTACAGTCCTCCTTTAAAAGTGGTATGAACATTATACAAACACTTCACATATCACAGAACTAATTCTCTAACTATCCAGTGTTACCAAAAGCTTGGGGTTGGGGGTGGTGGTGGTGTTCAAATTCATAATGAGGCCATGTCTTTCTATGTCTTCTATGTCAGAAGCAAATAATTCCCAAAATAGACTGGTAGCTTTTGACATGGGAATGAAAGAAAATGAAGCAATGACACAGAAAGTGATTTGACTTGACTTACAACCAACTAAGTACATCCACATCCTAATATAAAATGCTTGATCAAATTTCTGGGTAGTGAAACTTACATTAAAATTTAGTATCAATCTGATTTCATATCCAAGATCTTTAAACACAATACAAAGATTTAATTTAAATGACTGATCAGCATGTAAAATTAACAAGTATATATTTTTGCAGCCTTACAGATGACATCATCACTTTTATAAAGTGAAGTTGTTCATGTAACATTGATTTTTTTCTAACAGAACACTTGAAGTAATGAAATCTTCCAGGAGTTCTACTGATTTAAAAAAAAAAAATATTGCTACATACATACATACAAACATGGGCAGTGCACAAGAAAACTGTTATACATCCCTATCCTTAGTAGGTATGACAAAGAAAAACTACAGGTATGTCTTCCATTTAAGAAGAAATTAAGTAAAAATTGCAAAGAACTGCTAATCTCAACAAATTATTTTAATCTAGTTTCCATAGGCTAACAGAGTAAGTGCTCTCTTGCTCACCAAAGCACTTCACAAGAACTTGTATTATCAAGATTACCAATACAAAGCATGCTGTTAATAATTAAATTTCAACAGAAACTCATTTAGTTGAAATTAAAGAATTTATTCCTTTAAACTGTATCTTCCTTATTTTATTTACAGACATTCCTACTGAAGTTCAGTTTCCACATAGCGTCACACACAAAATATCTACAAAATGCAGCGTGCTGTGCCATGTTAATACTGACCAAAATAGGAAAACACAAACAAACAAAAGGACACAGAACACTTTTAGAGCAAGGTTTTTTTCACAGGTGGGGAAAAAGAAAGGGGGAAAAAAAGGAAGGGGGGAGCTTTGTTTTGTTGTTTTTGGGTTTTTTTTCCCCTCCTCTGCCCCCTCCCCAAATGAATCTTGGCAAGCAGACAAGACAAAAAAACCTCAGAAGAGAACAAACCTGTCAGACTCCTTAATGTTTACTGCAAGAGAAAATTAAGTATTTTTAACTCATACTAAACCACACTGATCATAGCGCAAATAGCATGAATCTCTCTAATCCCCCTATTTCTGGGTCTGCCAAGTCTGTAAAAAGACTTTTTTCCCTTACCAGCAGGTTTGAGTGTTACACTTTCCAGTAGTCCACATAAATGACAATACTTAAATAGCACTAGCCCTTGATATAGTACTACTATATGTATAACCTTGATACAGTACCCACAGAGACTGTATGCTTCTACACTTTCCAAAATGAGGAAGCAAAGTCAATAAGCCTTGTCCTCCATATTATTTTACAAAGCTATCCTAATCAAATACTGTGCCAGTGGAATTTAAGAACAACAAGATTTTGAATCATAGCTTTATTCTGTATTTTCAAAATACCTGAGTCCCTTCAACTGCTACGGTAGCATGGAGGATCATAAACAACAACAAATCAGGGCTTGCAACCAAACATTCCCGTGCAGGTCTCAAGAGACACCTAAAGCAATGCCTAGTCCAGCAGTTCTTATGGAATTCTCTAACACTTAGGAGGAGAAAAATTGGTCTTTTGACTAGCAAACAAGTCTGCTAACTACAGAAGAGGGACAGAGTTAGTGAAGATCACTAGTAAAAACCATGAATATCACCCTGAAGAGAAAGAGACCACGTACCAAGCAGCTGAGCAACAGAAAGACTTACAAGGCATGTTCAGAAAAAAACATCTGCCTTTCAAGCAGGTATTTTGGAAAAGAGTCCTTATGCCCCACACCATTACACTGAGACCATCCTGACTATCAGTACGTGTGTATTTTATCTATAATTTAACTTATTAATTGCAGAAAGGAAGGGAATGAATCTATTATTGCAGCAAGGCTGGTGGAGGAGGATAAATCATAACACAAATTAACAAAATGTGCACTGCAAATTTTCAAAAAGCAGGATCTAAGTGTTCTGCCTGGAGTTACAACAGAAGTGTAAGAACCTTTTAAGATGGTCTGCATGCAAAATACTTTTATTGGGGCAATTATACGAAATTTTTTTTTTAAAATATAAAATCCAACAAACACAGCCCCAGGTATATCCCCAAGAGAGCTCAAATCTGTAATTTGAAGGCCCAAAGACTGATACCACTTGAATTACAAGAGTAAGCATTTCCCTCTCTATACACAGCAGCCAAACAAACACTGTGCACAGAAACGCATCAGTGAAACACCGTATTTAAGAATCCAGACCTCTACTCTGAACATAGTAAGGGAACACCACTCTAACAGATCACTGGCAGGCTTTGCAATGCAGTAGAAAAGAAAACTGCATGCAGCAAACACAGAACATCCTCCTCATCCAGCACAAAGGTAGGTCTGTGCTTCACCTGAGCTTCAGCTCTAGGGTTCTACCTCCTCCTGAAAAAATTCAGGTTTCTGCTACTGTAGCATTTATCCACACCATTCCTCCTTTTAAGAGAAGCATAAAAGCTTTAAGATATTTAAGAGTGGGGGTTTTTTTGAAGAAAAAGAAAAAACCCCAACCAAAAAAACAACAACTTGCCATTTGAGATACTATTATCTACCAGTGCAACTTATTAAGCTATACTGGAGAAGCCTCTGAGTTGGGAAGACAGTGGTGAATTAACTTACTTTGCAAGTGTTGTTTTGGCTGCTTTTTGCTTTTCTACCAAAAAAAAAAAAGGAAAAAAATATCTACAAGTATCTTTGCTGTTTTCCACAATTTTAAGAGAAAAAAACCCACCCTTCTTACCTCAGGTATCAGCTTTTTCCCCTCACTAACATTGTTCAAGCAACCTAAAATATTTTTTTTAAAAATCCTTTGTTTACATTTCTGTTGCCTATGTGCTTCATAAAGTTTGGGGAAACTGTTGAAGTTCAGATCTGCAAAACAGTAGAAAACAAAGACAACCAAAGGCTTGCACTTTAAATTCAGAACCATTGGCCATCTTTCCCAGTACAGCACTTATCTACCCCAAACATCTTGTTACCTCCTTCTTCACCACCATCTCCTGTAAGACAGTGCCAGACCTACAGTCTACCTCGGTGTAGCATCTTGTCTGACTCAGACTCTGAGGTCTTTATGAAAATCTTAATCATTTCGTAGCTGTACTTTTGTACTTCCACAACTGTCTTTCAAGAACCTCTGCATTCCGAATTTCCATAGTCCAAAACACAGTTGCGGGATTCTGCTTGCATTTTAGAAGCAGGATTTCATCACATGTTTTCACCTGCTCTTTTATATTCTGCCTCAGTTATCACCCAGACTTTCAGATACCTGTGAACTCAGCTATTTTCTCATCTCAAAGTATTTGGATTTTTCTGTGGAACTGCCAACATTTCAAAACATTTTCATATCTTTCTCAGCTCTAGATTTTCCTGGGTTTTAAAATGTGAATAAAGTTCTGCCTTACAATATGCAAATCCAGTGGAAAAACACAAGGAATAGCTCAAGTAATTTTGTTCCCTCCCTCCCCACCCCCCACACCATTTTTAAGAATAGTATCTAGAAAAGAAACTATAGTAATCTCACACAACAGCACCTCTACTGAAGTTACATAGTTTTTTCTTATAAGGAGAGTTGTAACTTTAGATGCAGCAAAATTTATAGTAGCTAAACCTTTTACATCTTTCACAGAACAGCAGGCTCCTCCATACATGGCCCAGGAAGGGGCCTATCTAAAAAGAATTCAGATACAAGGATAGCAACAACTTCTACTACTCAAGAGCAGGGCCCTCAGGTTTTCTCTATCTCCCTACTACAAGCACAGGCAAACCGTCAACTGTTCAGTACACAGCAGGGAGGAGTAGAAATTGAAAATAATACACAGAGACTCTGAGGTGGAACATGACAATGTAGAATGAATCCTGTTGGAAATACTAATTTTGAAATTAACAGGTACTAAGCAGTCTTGAAAACAAAGTTGAGAAGGTTAGTTGTTGTCAGCCACTGCAGCACCTGTACTGTTGCAATACTTCAGGCTACCAATTTTGCTCAGTTCTTCTGCTTTTCCACAGCTGACTTTCACCTTCAGGGTTTATAATACTTTCTTTCTCTCTTCCTTTACCTCACCAGAGCTTATTAAGTAACTTCAGAGATCAGGCTGCTGTAAGACGCCAAAAAGAAAAAGTATGCTCACATCATATCTGAGGGGATTTCCACATACAAAACCGTATTCCACATACTCAACCAATAGATATCCATTACGTACACACATCCATTTGTACATATGGCAGTTCAAAGCACAAAATGAATTTTAATGAGCTAAAACATATCCAATCCAACTTTTTTAAAAGTTTAATTTAAATAAGAATCAGTTATACCTTACGAACCTTTGCCCGTGTGCCTAGCTGCGAGTCATACAGAAACTAAAGGAAACAGAGAGAGGAAGGAATTAAGATAATAGAGAAACTGAGAGCACTGAGAAAATCCTCAGGAGTGCATGGCTGTCGCTCAGTCATTTAAACAAAGACAAATAACACTAATGGACTAGTAAAGTGATCAATTAGGACCAGTGAAGTAAAGCCTATTTCACCAACATAAAATGAGGGGGGAAAAGAGCCGCAGAGATGTATCTTTTCCCCTGTTATATCAGATATTTTACAGTGCTGCTCTGTTCACACCTATCATATAAACGGACAGGTTTAAAACTAAAAAACAATACACACTTTATATTTAGCTTGTTATTCCAAGAATCCCGTCTAAAAAAATGACATTTTTATCCTATCACAAGTCCATGATGATTCATAAGCAACCTTAAATCCTTACAAAGGAAGATTTATTTTGCTCTGCCCACCTCTATGACAAATCTGTAGTTTCGCTTTCTCTACATT